>NC_048226.1:39565405-39897175 GCF_002007445.2 Ailuropoda melanoleuca
CCCCGCTGCTAAAAACAGATCCGGACACCTCCTCTGAACCTGGGCCTGAAACAATGTCTGCCACCGAGAAAACCATAAAGGACACTTGATCACCCAATCCTTGGAATTATTTCCAGGAAACACTTGCAGAAACCATTCGGAGCACCCTTTCCCTGGCAGTGCACAGAAGATCGGCTAGGAGATGAGCGCATCTTTGAATTATAAGTCTTTTTCCAAAGAGCAGCAGACCATGGATAACTTGGAGAAGCAACTCATCTGTCCTATCTGCTTAGAGATGTTCACAAAACCCGTGGTTATTCTCCCCTGTCAGCATAACCTGTGTAGGAAATGTGCCAGTGATATTTTCCAGGTAGGTTTGTTTGGAATTTAGAGGGGTAAAAAGAGTCTCTTTTCTCAGAATCAAGTGCTTAACTTTTAGGCGAATTCTTTTAGAAAACTTTTTAAGGCAGCATTCGTTTTAAGAAAAACATTTTTTTTAATGATTTGCTTTGTGCTTTGCTGTCTGCCTCCTCCTTACTCCCAAATCTAGTTTTACTTAAATACTAAGAATCATATTTGTTTAAAAAAAAAAAAAAACTCAAAACATTGAATCTGTTTCAAAATTGTAAATGAATTGCTGCCCAAGATGTTAACGTTGGAGTTTCTGGCTGGAAGTTTTGGTTATGAAAACATTGGATGGAAAGTGCCTCATGCTGAACGTGGTACGTGGTCATTGACTGTGGGTGAGTGCTGGCCCTGTGTTTTAGGACCACTTGCTGAGAATGCCCTAAGGGATTATCTCATGGCCAGCTTAAAGTAGAAGTTGATGTTGTTTGTAGTAACAGAGTGAAAAGAAGTCTCAGAAAAACTACGTGTGGCATTACTCAATTCCTCTTTTCTCGCTTGGCAAGAACAGGCCTCTAACCCGTATTTGCCCACAAGAGGGGGTACCACTGTGGCATCAGGGGGCCGGTTTCGCTGCCCATCCTGTAGACACGAAGTGGTTCTGGACAGACATGGGATATATGGCCTTCAGAGGAACCTACTGGTGGAAAATATCATTGACATCTACAAGCAGGAGTCCACCAGGTATGGTTCCTCCGTGTCTCAACCCCATTTGAAGCTTGTTGTTGTCTATTTGTTTGTTTGTTCTAACAGATCAATACACCAAATGCTTGTTTGCCAATCACAGACATTGTTTTCTCAGAAAATCTTTCTCCAAGGGAGTCCTTCCCAATGTGAGAATTGCTCATGGAAGGAGAAGGCAGCTGGTGCCCAAGGCCTTCGTATCGATTTAAGAATGAAGTAATTCATTGGCACTAATCCATTCGGTAATACGGAAAGAGGCATACTGCGGCCCACCCCAAGCCTTGTATGACGTATGTTTGAGACGTCTCTGCACTTCGCAGGTCCTTTGTGGCTCCAGAGTCGACACAGCAGAAAATTTATAGTACAAAACCTCAAGGAAAACAAATAGAAATGGCATTTTCCAAAATAGTCCCGGTCCTAGTTTAGACAGTCTCATCTGAAAATTGCCTAGATGATCATAATAAAAACAAAGTTCTCTAACATTGTTAGTTATGGTACGGACTCTGGGAAGTTGCAAAGCAATGCACAGTCCTGTCCTTTAGCAAGTTAAAGTTTAGAGACATGGGTGGGGGGGATGGCATTCAGGTTATGCTTCTCTAGTCTCTAGAGTGTATTTCCCTCTCTAGTCTCTTAGCATTCACCTGTTGATTGATACTCAGTAGATGCATCCATTCATTTAAAAAACAAACAAACAAAAGCTTCTTCCTCATCAAATCACATTGGCTATAGAGTTCCTTTCCTAGAGACAATGCAGGAGTTCATTCCTAGAAGGCAGGGTGTGAAGGGCCCTTTTTCAATTGTACACAGGTCAGTCGGGTCCACAAAGCTTGATAGCAATATTGAGACCATCTGGAAATGAACTCATTGTGATTCTTATTAGGAGACATGTATTTATGGAACATCTGCAGGGCTCTAAGAGCCTTGCACTCTTAGAAGGAAAGCTGTTCTATAAATCTAACATATAATTATTATAATCATTATGGCTATTAGTTTCTGCTTAAGATTCAAGCTAAATTAGATAGTGCCAGAATATAGATGGGATTGGGGAAGAAGAGTAATTGCTGATGACATACTGCAGAGACACGGAGTCAGCTATTTCCATTGCTTCCAGAGTCTCCGGAGAAGGAAAGTGCTATTGTTGCTGCTGTTGCTTCACAGATCTGATCTGATTGTGTTACGTTACTTTAAAATGCAAACACACACACTTTTAAAAAAAATAACCAATTAGTAACCCAGACAATTATTAATGGTGTTTATATATAACAGCTGATTCAGTGCCTAGTACAGTGTCTTGCACAGAATGGTTACTTTGTAAGTGCCCACTGAGGAAGCAACACCACAAAGCTTCTTCCATGTTCTATTGCATTTTGCTACTTGCTACAGTGAGAGCTTGAAATATGGGAAATAACAGCATTAATGTTATGAAATGCAGAGCAGAAGAAATATTTAAACTCGCAGCATTAGCAAAACCCCAAGATACATCCTTACTTTAACCATAAAGTCTACACGTGCATTTGCCAAAAAAGTGCCCAGGTGAGCAGACTGTATAAAAGTAACGAACCAAATTTCCAACCATGACGCTCATAACTGCATGCACTAGTGTTTTTCTGATTATCAAGTTCTACTTACGCTGTTATTTCTTGAACTTGAGACCTGCCTTTGGGACGTTTTTACTCGGTGGTAAAACCACAAGTTGCAAAGAGGGCCCAGGTGTTTCTGTTTGGGCATAAACCCAGGTGTTCCCTGGAGGCGGGCGGCCTTGCCAGCCCAGAAGTTTGAGCCTCAGAGTCCATTAGGCAACCTTAGAATAACCTTGGCTATACAGAGTGAGATGAACCCGTCTCTGGCTCACAGTAATTGGGGTGGGGACACAAAGGAGAGGGGCTGGTCAACTCTGACCTCCCACAGAAAGACTGGAGACTGTAGATCTCGACAACACCTGGCCTTCTTACCTAGACTTCTGCAGGAACCAGCCACAGTTTGGGAGGTGACAAGAGCAGGAATTTATTTCGCTAATATTAATCATGAAAGTTATAATAATTAATTTATAGTAAGTAAAACTAATACATGCCGAGTACTTCAACTTTACACATGAATCGTGTATAATTCTCTAATTCTCACAACAATGCTGTGAGATTGTGATTATTATTATTACCTTGTTAAAATTTCTGAATATTTCACTGAAGCTAACTCATATACATAATTTAAACACTGAAATAGTACAAGACCTCTAGGGAGGCCTCCACTCTCACCTCACTCTCTCTCCACCCCCAAGTCTCACTCCCCAGAGTCAACCACTTGTTTTAGTTTTTCTCTTATCACCCAGTGACATCTGTATACTACAACTATACACCCATTTCTTGATTTTTTGATGTACACATTCTCTATCGACTTTTCACTACACATGATCAGGACAGTGTCCCCACATGGCTGGGCTTTGCCTACGTGTACCCCTCCCTGGGTTGAATCCTTGTTTCCTAAAACCTATGTTTCTTTTGCTGGTTTATTCTGCTGTTTGTGTGGAGAACATCATCAGGTAATCTCCCAAAATATGCAGAAAGTTCTCCACTTTGCAGCTTCCCACACACGCCTGCCTTCAGAGTACCTGGCTTCCGAAGTTCCAGAGCCTTTCCCGGGTTCCGCAGCTCAGGTCAGCTTGCTCCTTGCAGCCTTCTCCCCTGCAGGCCCTTAGCAGAAATAAGATGCAACTCAAGCAGGTCACTTCCTTTCATCCAGATGTTCTCAATTGCCAACATTTGGTCGACATCTCTCATCTGCTGTCATCTTGCTTGTTTTTTGTCCTTATTGATTTCTACTAGACTGTGATTTTTAAGATTTCCTCGCTCTCATTTTAGTGGGATTTCCACAGGAAACACAAATAAAAGAGGCATAGGTTCACTCTGCCATATTTAATTAGAAGACCCTCAGGCCAATTTTCAGATACGAATGAAAGCGGAATCTGAAACAGGTTAAGTAACTTGCCCGAGGCCACACAGCTGCCACATGGGGAAGCCGAGCTGGAATTAAACTTGGAGATCAGTTTGACTGTAAGGGCACCACCTGCCATGCCTCACCAAGACCAGATGCCCACCCTTCGGGAAGCTCCACGATGGTCCCAGCAACCTGAGGCCAGAGAGGCTACAGACTCCTTGAGGCTGGCCGGCACTGAATGGCGAGGGGCCACTGCCCGCCTCGGAGCTGAGCCCTGAGTCACAACTGCAGCTCAGGCCCTCATGAAAGTGCATTTACATCATATTTATGCCACGTTTGACCCAAGTCTGTTATATGTTTTAAGCCGTCTAAAGGTTTCTATTACATACCCACTTATAAGTGGGGGATGTCTCTGAGCCTGTGCTGCCACCTAAACAAGAAAAATCTGGCAAGGAACATGGGCAGTAGTTCTCAGCCTATATCACATTATGGAAAAATAATCACAATCAAAACTAAACATACAGCCTTATGGCTATTGACACATTTTTAGTGTTTCTGTATACTCTGTATATAATTGTACTATATAGATTGTAGATGTGGTCTCTGGTCAGAGCTGTTGACATCAGAATAGCACATGGGCCACAGGCTGCCCTCAGGAAATGCTGCAGGGAGATCAGCCACAGAAGCATCACCTGTGCCATTTTCCAGTAAATGTGCTCCAGACACGTGCTCGACATTTATTATCACGAGACGGAGATACATGGTAGGGAAGTTATTGGAGGTGGAGAAGCCTTTGACCAAGCAAAGAGCAAACCACCACTCCTAGTCTCTAGATAACCCCCAGAGGGCTTTATCACTTATAAATGGAGTCTTCAGAATGTTGTCTGGCCCCTTCCTTTGGGGCTCATGAATGCCAAGTGTCCCTGGGTTTTCCCCATATTTCATATGCCTTACCCAGGTGAGTGGTTTTACGTTAGAGCACAAGGAGTACTGTCCATTAATCTGGCAGATTCTCTTTCCTTTCTCATTCATTCAACAAATATTTACTGAGTACGCATTCTATGCAGGCATCGTTCTGGGCAAAAAAAGAAGACAAACCTGCCCTCGTGGAACTCACATTTTGGTGGAGGAAACAGACCAGGCAGAGTTTACTTTCCTCAGTTGACTTCCAAGAATATAGCAGAAATTCAAGTCAGGAGGCCACAGACTTTATGGAAAACATATTGCTATAATACTGGAGAAAAATTGCTTTTACAAAAACCAGATTCTGAAATCTTGAAGCTGGAAGCCCATACAATTTCCTTACCAGACCCAGGGCTTATCCCAACAGCCCAATCTCTTGACTTGACTCCTACCTAGTGATTTATAGATGTAAATCAGTATATTCTCCGCCTTTCTCTGAGTTCTGGGGTTGCAGCTACATGGTACCACATCAATAGCAATGGTTTTCCAACCATTTTATCCATGTCTCCCAGCAGAAGCACATTTTACACTGGGATACACTGACCGTTACATACTTGGATAGATATAGAGATATAGAGATATGAAATACATGGTTTTGTTTCCAATGTGCTTAGATACGTACACACACACACGTATGTACCTACATGCACATCTATGTACACCAGAAACAGAAGATTCAGCTATCATTACTTATTCTTACTACATGAAGTTCACAGTATTTACTGTTCTATTTTATTTTGATTTTAACAATGCTGGTCATGACCCTGAAATTGATTTCATGGCCCATAATAATTGATTTCATGGCCCATTAAAACCTGTAGTTTTTTTAAAAGTGGATCTTGATAACAATAGAAAAATTCAGTCCCAAATCTTTTAAATAACTATGTGTTTGGGAATGTGAGGAAAGGTTATGGATTTGTATTTATATTTTGCAGGTACCTCTGAAAACTATTAACAACCTCGGTCTTTAGATAGGATATGGAAGAATTCCAGGTTTTTGCAGAAGTAGGCTACACCCACATCTCTCACCATGCTCTCCAGAGAGGGCCTAGAACACCACGACTGGCATAATTTTGATCTTGATCATAATATGTAAGCCATGCTTGATCATAATGTGTAAGCCACGCTGAAGGTACCGGGCCCTACCATTTAATAGCAAATGCGCTGTGAACTTGGGCTGCTCCAGGTGATTCTACAGCTAACAGGTTATTCTTAAAAAGCAATGACTTGTCACTCCCAATTCATGCAATTCCTCATCACTTGGTTATCATCTCACCAACACACACAAATCTAATTCCCCATTATTACCTGTTGCAGTTCCGAAAAGATTTGGCTGGTGCCGAACTGTTGGGAAAACTGAGTCTTGGGGATTATCTGTGAGATCCTTTCTTCCAAGGTTACCACCACGTCCCAGAACAGCATTTTGCATTTTTCTTATTGCTTAAAGTACTGTTACCTTCACTGAGCACTTACTAACCACTCTTAATCAGTGTCAAGTCCTCACTCAGGAAGTTATTTACGTTTAATTTTCTTAGCGGCAGAAAGAGACCCAAACGAATGAATGAAGCACGTGTTGACATTTTCCTTCTTAAACAGAGCTGCTTCCCAGCAGGGGCTAGACTCATAATCAGAGATGCGGGCTCCTCCAGCCCACCCCTCTCCTCCTTTCGGTGGGAAAGGCGTTTGCTAGAGGCTGCAGAGTTGGGATCTAGCGTCTCTGCAAAGGTGGGGTAAACCTGAGATTTAGTTTACCAGCAACTTTGCTCCTTCTTTACCCTTAATTGGAAAGTACCTCAAGAGACTTGTGTGTAGAGACAGGGCTGAAGCACACTCCTAACACAAAAACCCAGTGTTCAACTTTCAGGAATTCCACTAGACATGTTTTAAACCTTCAGTAACGAAATCAGCCACGATGGGGACACTCACCACAGAAATTGTCAAATGCTACAGATCAGAGCATCTGAGTCCTACCCCTCTCCCCGGGCTGGTTGTTAGAGATATATCAGCACACCACCGCTAAGCCCACAGGGCAACTGGATTTGGAGGGCTCTGAGCACAAGAAGGGTACCCTGGGTGTTTTCTGGAATAGCAATGCTCATCACTCCTCTCTGCTTTGTCCCTTTGGGAGTTGACATGTTGATCTGCCTATCTCCTCCCAGACCAGAAAAGAAGTCTGACCAGCCCATGTGCGAGGAGCATGAAGAGGAACGCATCAACATCTACTGTCTGAACTGTGAAGTGCCCACCTGCTCTCTGTGCAAGGTCTTTGGGGCACACAAGGATTGCCAGGTGGCACCCCTAACTCACGTGTTCCAGAGGCAGAAGGTAACAGAGCCTCTCCGACCCCTGTGGCTCCTCCTTTGCAGCCTCTCCCAAGTGCCTGTGTGATTGGCTCCCTTTGCTCAAGGGGACCAACCAAGCCACACTGCCTTGAGGCCAACCAGCACAGAGGGTGGAGCGGAAGGGGTGATGTGCTGGTGAGCACGTGGCCACTGGCTAGATTCCCTGGAGAGGAAGGGGACTGCTAGAGAGAAAGGGGTGCCAAGGGTTGGGAAGGTGCGCAGAGGGCAAGGGTCACTGTTTCTTGTACACCTGGGAGGTTGCTGAAGACAAGCAGTGTGTTGGCACCTGATTTGAGCCATTTGAAGTTCAGACTATAGATATGAAAAGGATAACTTTCCACTCCAGGCGCAGGAATTCTTCTTCATTCGCTAACAAAAGGTTCTGTTTGCCACACCCCTCCCAGGCCTTTTCTCCCCCACTGCTATTGTATTACACATCAAGGCTAAGTTAAACTGGCCTCCTAGCCTTTGCACCAAGGCCAGTTGCTGATAGGCCCCCTCTGAGTTCGGCACATGCCCCTATCCCAGGGCCTCAGCCTCAACCCTCACATTGTGACCAACTAGTTTGTCCCCAGCTTGTCACTGACCTGCCAACCAGGTTTCATCCATTGGCAAGTAGCAACGTGCCCATCCGACGCAAATAAACGTGCAGTGGTGTGCTCAGACAGACACAGCCGCTCCCGGCACCTAGAACTGGAGCAGCTCCACAGCTCAGCTGCTTTCTGTGAAACCACAGATTCCACATTCGGTCAGTGTGTTACTGCGAGGGTCACAGTGGGAATCAAATTGGAAAGCTAAACCAGTGAGTATGAGCCGCTAAAGAAGCAGGATTTAGCAAGGTGTCTATGACATTTACTTATTTTTCAATCCGCTTATGATTTATTTCTCCTTTTTCCTTCCATACCTACCCAACCCGCTCAAGTCATGGCATGTTAGAACTGAATGGTACTTGTTTCCCTCAGAGCCCTGGAAACTCATGTGGGATGGACAGAAGGACAGACTGGCAGGACTTCCACCTGCTCCTGTTCAGGCAAAGCAGCTTCACTTTTACCTGTTGGAATTCCTTATTAGCTTCGCTTTGAAGAAAGGGTTCTGAAGCTTTAAAATGTTTTCCAACCACAGTTCTGGTCCAGTCATCTCACTTTATATTCGAGAAAATTAGGGTCCAAAATGATGGCATATTTGCCCAAAAGCATAAAGAAGTTAAAGGCAGAGTTGGACCAAGCAGGTAGGTGTCCTAAGACCCCACTCAGTGCTGCCTGGTGGTCCATAGCCAGTCTTGGAAAGGGCTAAGTGCAAACGATGGAAGCTCTTTGAGTGGAAAGAGGAGAGGAATTGCAAGTTGAAAATTCTCCCCTAGAGCCAGTCAGATGTTCCAGCTTCAGGTTTGTAATGACTTAGTCTGGTGTGTATGCATCTGTGCACCAGCACATAGAAGGTACATACTACGTTCTAGCTATAGTCTATGATTCGGCGTTTACAATTCTTTTTAGCAGGGTCACAGTCTCCACTAAGAGTTTGGTGACAACTACGAAACCTCTTCCCCGACAAATGCACTTACATACACATCCATACGGAATTTTAATTACAAGACCAGGAGGTTGACGGGCCTTCTAAGCCTCACTGTTACTCCTAAGGGGTTCAATGGACTCTGGGTTAGGAATCCCTGAGGACAATACTGTGATTTATCCACACTCAGTGCTGACTAGAAAACTCCTGAAATCTTGCATCCCTCTTCCCTTCATTAGTCTGAGCTCAGTGATGGCATCGCTGTCCTTGTGGGAAGCAATGATCGAGTCCAGGGAGTGATCAGCCAGCTGGAGGACACCTGTAAAACTATTGAGGTAAGTCAAGCAACTCCGACCAAGCATAAAGGAAGCCTGAACCCCTGGGGGGTTGTGGCTGCCTCATGCCACACAAGCTTTCCTTACAGAACGACCTCCTTCCTCATATGTCTCTCAAACATTCTCCCGGCTCAGGAAGAGGTTACCACGTGAGTCAACAAGGCAGATTTGGCCACACTTACTAGGGTGATTGGCATTTGTTGTTCTTCTTGGTCAACCCATTTTGAAAGATTTTTTTTTTTAAGATTTTATTTATTTATTTGACAGAGAGAGAGACAGCCAGCGAGAGAGGGAACACAAGCAGGGGGAGTGGGAGAGGAAGAAGCAGGCTCTCAGCAGAGGAGCCCGATGTGGGGCTTCGATCCCAGGACCCTGGGATCACGCCCTGAGCCGAAGGCAGACGCTTAACGACTGAGCCACCCAGGCGCCCCCCATTTTGAAAGATTAGCCATAAGAAAATCAGTTCCCAGTAATGGAAATGAGTGCTTTCCACCACAATAGCACAAGTTCTTTGTGGCAGTCCAAACGGTCTTAAGATACGCTAGTTAGTGCTTTGGAAATTCCTGCGCAGGTTCGAGCTACCTATCTGCACCCTGACAGCGGAGCCACGAAGGGGGACGGCAGGAGGAGAAAGATGTGTCTGACCCTGGTTGGAGAATGATCCAGTAGCTGGGAGCTCACTGAGACCAGAGATCTCGCTCATTCGTTCCTGCCCTCTGCCTGCCCTGGTGCCTCGCACATAATAAACACTCAGTACAAACTTGAACAAACGCAGGAATAGCTGGCCGCTCAGCTCACACTTAAGTTTGGCCTATAAGAAATACTGTGAATCCACCCTTCCTCCAGATCAAATATAAACTGTGTAATTGCTGAAGGCAAAACGCTGAAGCCTAAAGAGGTTTAGCCATGTGGCAGGTATGTTGTCAAGAACTAAAGATTCACAGACTAGTTAAGCCGGGCTGCACAGAGGGCAGGTGCGAGACAGCTGGGTGAGTGCGGCTTTCTGGATCTGTAACCTGGAGCCACTTACTACCATCTCCCCGCTTGAAGTTTGGGGGTTACATGTTTTTTTCAGTTGGACTTCAGGTGCAATGTTGAGGCATGGTACTGCTCAGTCTGTGGCATATTGTCCTTATTGCTGTGGGCAAGGCCCCTCTTGTTACCTATTTATTTCCTTTCATCCTCATTTCCCACTCTCTTCTCTATAAATAACCACTCTAACATGTTTGCTGTTCTGTTTACATATACTCTCAAAAATCTTTATTGTTTTATATACACACTTTTACTTTTATAAATGGTATTGTGCTATATTTCTCATTCTGCTTCTTACTTTTTTTAAACTAAGCATTAGGCTTTAAGATCCATTCTCATGTACATTCAATACCTCATTTTTCTCCTCTGTAAAAATGGGACATAGTACCCATTTTATAGAGTTACTGTGATAAATTAAATAAGCATAAGCAAAATGCTTAGCACAGTGTCTAGTATATGGTGAGTGCCTGGTAAGTGCCCTGTTTTCATTAGGTTATCATTAGAAAGGCAAATTCTATCACAAGCCGAAGGCTGGCTCCTAGATGAGGATTTCAAGACACTGGCCATAATCATCACATTTTAGATTTACACATCATTAAAATCAATGTCCTCTCTTCTCCATACTCAGATTCCTGAAGAGATCCTAAATCTGGGATCCATTTATAGAAGAAAAGTTCTCTTTTGGTGAAGAGCCCAAAGAGATTCAAAATGAACAGTATAAACTCTTTTCTTTTTGCTTATTTACAGTAAGGCCAAATACAACTTAGTAAGGCATGAATCAGCACTCCAGTGTGGTACCATGTTGAATCTTGAGTGTATAAATAGGAGTATGTTGCTTGTGGGTGAGTGAGGTAATCTCTATACTCATCTCTGGTCAGGCCTTCATCAGAGACCTCTGTCCAAGACATAGAGGCTACAGAACATAAACAGGAGAAAAGCTCTGTGGGTCACATTTGGCCTTAAGCAAACAACTCAGGCTCTATTTAGCCAGCATCAGAGGACACTGAGAGGGCAAGGAAACTTTGACAACTGGTTCTCTTCCTGGAGGCCAGTCAGGGGCACAATAGGAAGCAGCCGTTTTTGCTTTCACTGAGAACAAGACAAGAAGGAACAGGTTTGAAGTTAAGTCAGCAGAAGGGATTTAGTGCAGATATCAGGAGGAACTTCCTGCCAGTGGAGGTCAGGATTATTACCTCTATTATTACTGATAAAAACATTCATCAAACATGACACAACATTCATCGAACATGACACCCTTTTACAAGTATCTTCACAGGTTATGAGAGGAGTATAATTGTTCCCGGGAGGGCTTTCCGATGCAGCTGTCTTAAAGTGCCCATCCCTTTTACCTATTTATTCACTTCTGAGATTTTGCCTTAAGGAAATAAAAACAGTATAGAATGTATATATTCATAAATAACCCTCCATATACATTTATAGGGAGAGAAAACCCCAGAAACCAAAAGGTCAAGAACAGTGAACAGTGGATCTCCTTCCTTATATATTCCCATATTTCACATTTTTCTAAAGTGAGCCTGATATTTTTAATAACCAATAAGATAAAGAACGGATGAATGTGGCTCGGATAAGCACAGTTCTTTCAGATCAGTTTAGGTGGCTCATCTGGAGATGTAGGTATTGGCTCAGAGCCTCATGGGGGTCTCTGATTTGATGATCCCTATTTGATGCAAACATCCTCCATTCGAAGAGACCAGAGGCCAGAGACACTGCCGCAAATGGCCACACGGTACGCCCGTAATCCCTGAGGTGATCTCCACTGAGGCAGGGCCATATCCGTGGGCAAAACATCAGAGGCTCGCTTTGCGCTGCCAGCCTGCGAGGCAGGTGTCATGAAGCACGGCAGGTTCTTGACTGAGAGTGAAATGGTCCTACCTCGCACGGCAGGTGAATTCTGCCCCAGAGTTCAGGTCACAGAGCTCCTGTTCTCCCATTCTCCCTGGGGTGGTTGTTTTCCTTCCTGGCTTTGCTCACCACCTGCCTGCAAATATTTTCCAGGGATGCCATTGGTGGCTCTTGGCCAAGGGGTGGGGAGCTGTTGTTAAAGAATTCTCTCTTCTGATTGGTGAAGAAACCCTTAGGGACAGGAAATGGAGTAGTCCCTGGGTGGGCACTATCCTTCCCTAATTACCTCGCCTATTCCCAATTGGGGCCCTGACACCTGCCCTTTGGTAGGAGTGCCCATTGCTTGCACATCTCTAATTTTGTCCCTGATCATGTAATGTCTTGCAGGGCTGGTCCGGTCAGGCACCTGGCCCAAGACCAGCCCTGGAGAGCTGTTGAGCTTAGGCTAAATCACACCATGGACTCCTTGTTATCCTTTAAAAATAACGTATGCGGTTGACGTGCGTTTACAATGATTCTGAGAGTGGCTTTGAGAAGGACTCTAGTCGCAAAAGGGCAGTCTGAACTGTGTCAAAACGGGGAGCCGCATTTTTTTCTCATTGCTGTGGGCTGACGGTGGGTGAAGGAGTCTTCGGTCTTTTTAGCACTCCTGGCTGAATGTGGCTCAGCCTGAGATATTTGTAGAGCACTCTGCTGTAGGTTGTTGGAGGGCCTTCTAGACTGTTCTAGACAAGCCCAGCATGGCCTGGAGCTACACTTGCCATTCCAGGCCAGGAAATGTTCTGACAGGCTGGGCCTCAGAAAGAGGGCTGCTGGTTGGAGTAGACAAGTACCCTGCCTTGGGAGCTCTCTGTTTCCAGAAAAATGTGCTTGGCTTTCCTTCCTCATCCCTAGAAATCATAACTTCCGCCTTACAGTCTTTACAAAGGGCACTTATCCTATGTCACTGGACACCCAAGAAAGTAGGCTATTAATATGGGCCCTCCTGAGGCAGGCAGGCAGGCATAGAAATAATCCTGTTTTGTATGGATGCATGTCTAAAGGAAACAGCTACAAGTTGAATAATAAATATTTGATCTTGAGCATTTCCATTATCTGAAAAATGACAACTTTCATAAGATCCCCCAATGATTTTGCAATGAAAACAAATCTATTGTACTTCCAAAACAATAATTTTACCCAAACAGCTTTTGGGACATTGTCCATGCAGTTACAAATATGAAGTCTAAATATAGTAAGAATCATTTTAATAAGCATGCAAAAATTTTTAAGGCGACATTTTAAAGGCAATATAACATATGCTTAAAAGACCAGGTTTCAGAAATTGAATTTTAGCTGTCATTTAACTATATGACCTTGGGAAGTGACTTAAGTTCTTTGTCCCTCAACTTCCTCACTGGTACAGTGGAGTTAATAATACATTCTTCACAGTGTTATTGTGATGCCTAAGTTGCGGTAAGAGGCACGTGCCAGGGGCTTGATTAAGTCACCTCATGGTACTCTCACAGTCAGCTTGCAAAGAGCACACTTATTGTAACGATGCTAACAATTGTTTGAACCACTGGAGCATTGGGAACATCTTTTAAATGGTGTCAGAATAAGACTATCAGGGTCTTGATCAATTATGATGTGGGGCTAAGCACCCCCCTTCAGACGGAAAAACTGAACATGAATGGTAGAAGATATTAGTCCTATTCTTGATCTAAGAGTCTTGGAGGTACTTAAAATATTGGTACAAGGGAGGCTAAGGCTCTTCTGGGAAACACGTTGACTCTCCACTGCAGACAGGAGCAAGTTAAACAACACCACGGTCTTGTGGCTTTCACTGAACCAGAGGGCTCGAGTCAGTACGGACTCACGGGACTCTGCTTTACCGAGTTTACTCAAGAAGCTTCTAAATGGTCTGAACAGACACCCCAGGAGTAAGCTTTCGAGATCCCATAAATTAGAACATAATTGTTCTTCTAATATGAAGCAGATGGCAACATGATACAATGGAAAACAGCATGAATTTGGGAGTTCCAAGCCCCACGGCCGCTAGGTAGCGTTGCTTTGCTGAGCACTGCACAAGCCACCCCACTGACAGGAGAGGGGCTGAACTCCAGCCCCTGTGCCTGGAAGGAACATGTCATTCTCATTTGTCTTCTCTAGTGTAGCCCGGCAGAGACCCAGCTTCTCGTCCTGGTCTGCCCTCATGGGACTTCTCCCAAGTGCTAGGAATTGAGGCTTTACGAGCAAAGGGTTGGCTGATTTCCTCAGGAAAATTTTCCTATCTTAATGTAGTTCTTCCTTTAGTGTTATTAACCTGCTGTCTGCTTTCCCCACCCCCCTTCTTTTGGGAGTGGTGGGGAGAGAAAACCCTGTTGGGCTTAATGAAGGGAATTCTGAAGTACTGTATTTCAAATGAAGCCGAGTGTGCACCCCCAGACCCAGAGCTGTAGCACCAAACAAGAGTGGTTGTCGACGAGTGGTGGGGGAATGTGGTGTATGTGAATGAGCCGGCTAGAGCCACAGTTGCTCAGTGACAAGTGGTGGGGCGAAGAGCTTATCTTCAGCTCTATTTTGGTCACAGAGGCATGTTCCTTACATGGTAAGAGCAGCAGTTCCAATTGTCTTAGGTTTTCTTGTCATAGCCCTGGCACATTCCCAAGCTGGGACTGACATTGCAGGGCCAGGACATATAATTTATGTCTTCATGATGGAGATGACCACTCTGAAATTTGCCAGGAGTGGAAAGAGACATTTTATAGCCTGAAGACTCTGAAATATCTCTACATTTCCCTCAAGTCACAGAGTCTTGGAACTGTAGAGTCAGAAGGGACCTTGGCCATCACCCAATCCCATCCCTTATTGTACAAAGAAAACTGTCCTGAGGCTGAGTGGCCTCCCTATGGCTGCACAGCTGTTTTTGCTGTTTTCTTTTGAGTACTGAATGAAGAAGAGGCTTAGAGTACCTACTTACATATCTATTTTCTGGGAACATAGAAACTTTTGAAGACTGAATATCCCTAGATACAAGTCATATTTCATTCATTCACTCAGTCATTCAGGCCATCTTTCTCATGTGTGCATGCTATGCCATATTCTGCACGCATAATTCTGGGAAGTAGTGACGAACTAAACAGAAAAGGTTCCTGCTCGCAGGAAGGTTTTGTTCTAGGAGGGAAGTTAGACAATAAAATAAATAAATAACAAGATCATTTCGGAGAGTAATAAGTGCTTGGGGAGAAAGTGAGCTACTGAAAGTCTGGCCATTAAAAACAATGGAATGATGGTACTTTGAATGGCAGGCTCTATACTCTTTAGTAGAAGATTTTCTGCTGTTGATTTTTTCCATGGAACACTTCTCTTTGCAGCTGCATATCTTTTTTTTTTTTTAATATTTTATTTATTCGACAGAGATAGAGACAGCCAGGGAGAAGAGGGAACAAAAGCAGGGGGAGTGGGAGAGGAAGAAGCAGGCTCATAGCAGAAGAGCCTGATGTGGGGCTCGATCCTGTAATGCCCGTAACACCGGGATCACGCCCTGAGCCGAAGGCAGACGCCCAACCGCTGTGCCACCCAGGCGCCCCAGCTGCATATCTTGTATCTTATCACTACTAAAATATAAAGGAGGCTAAAAATTAGAGTCTGTCAGTTTTAACATTTCTATGAAAGCAACAGCTAAACAAAGGGTTTTAGATAAATATTAAAGATTACCTACTCACTTCAAAGGAAATGGTCAAATGATTACTTGCATTTTTTTCTCGTTAGCCAGACATTATGACATTGGTTGGAAACAGATATCCCACCTGTTATTATTTTACAATTTTAATATGGACAGCATAGTTTTCCCTTTATAAAATCACCCTTTTTGGTATATTGCATCCCTACTGGGTTCACCTTAGAGATGGGATGAATCTTGTTTTCATTCAAGCACTACAGACAACTTTTATTTTGTTCTTCTAACTGTCCTGGCAGACCCAGGACATATGTCATGTTGCAGTGGAGACTATGCATCAGAATATGCTTAGAGCAAATACCCAGTGCATTTATGATAGAAATCACTTCAATTGCTAAACACGCTCACACAGGTGCACATGGGTATACACACACACACACACACACACACACAGGAAATAAGAACTGGAGATATCAAAAGGAAGAAAATGGAAAATATTTGAAAAAACAAACTTCAAAGTCCAAAAAGTATATATCTTGATTCAATTACTATCCAGAGAAGTGGGGGTAGGGAGAAGATACACAGCCAAGAATTTTTACTGAAGTCTTTTTTTTTTTTTTAACCAACACTTTTAACTGCAATAAGTGAAAAAGAATGTTAAAAGCAAAAAGAAATCTTTGAGGTGAGGAAGTTTTTGTGGAGAAGACATAAAGATGGTTGCTATCATGCTTTTGCAGGTAACAATTATCCTGTAAAGTATGTTACCTGCAGACATTTTGATGACGCAGAAGTCCACATTTTTCCCATTCCATTTTTCAGGTTTCTGGAAAGTCACTGTTGAAAGCATTTCAGGTCCATATTTACAAAGGCACAGTAGGTCCTGAAATTCAGAATAATCACTATCACTAGCAAGCTGGCTTCTAAGAGCATATTTTTCTTTCATAGCATATACCTGTTCCCTAATTACCTCAGAGGGTGAGTCGATAAGCTGAGGTGTTTGTTGTTAACTGACTTTCATGGCACTTTGAAGGTCTCGGAGTCCAGAACGAGGAAAGGGCGCCCACCTTAGTCTCTCGTGTATAGCCTCTACCTCAGAGAGTATGAAAAAAATAGAAGACTTTTAATTTCATGGAGTATTTCTCATTTGAATCTGACATTAGGTTAACCTGAACATCTTAAGTTTGTTTCTAAAAGTCTGTAAGTACGAATTCCAAGAAAGAAGCATATTTTTCCTAGTTCAGAAACAGATTTGTCTGACTCTTACCATATTTTGCATAGAATTATACTAAAGGCACATTAAGTAAGAGAAAAAAAGAAGTTAAGTTTTTTTTGTTAGAAAATATAATAATTTTTCTACCCTTCTCATGAACACTGGAAAAATTATGGCAGGTTTTTAGATCTTCTAATGGCTGGTACATAGTAATTAGTGAATTTCGCTGAAGGAATGAACTAATGAATATAATTCTGAAATGATTTGAGGTTTCTTTAAAAGCCCACTTGCTGCAGAGTTGATTTGTTAAGGCATATATTTGGTTCACAGTAGTTCACATAAAATTTTTTTCAAATTACTTTCAAGTATCTCACAGCAGGGTATGGTAGGAGTAGTTGTGACCCAGGAGTTCAAAACCCTTGGCTGTAGGCCAGGAACCGACAATAAATGGCAGAATGGCTTGAGAAAATGATTTAACTCTGCCGGGCTTCAGTTTCCACGTGAATGAAATGATTGCTTTGGAGCAGGTTATTTCTGACATTCCTTGCAACTTCAAAATTCCACAACTGAATAATTCAAATTAAGGATTATCGGATCTAAATTTAATAAGCACTGATATAGTACCCATAATGTGTCAGGTAATGTTATAAGGGTTTTATACAGCATGTAGTCTTATAATAATCATCATCATTAAGCATCAACTGTGCAGTGGGTAGCATTTCCTACACTATAAGTAAGTAATAGTTGCTATTAAAATTATAGTAATTTCATTAAAATTAATATAGTAAAAATTATTAGAAAACCTGAGTGAAAACAAAATACACTTGTATTTGAAAATAATGTAAAAATAAAGTGGCTATTTCATTTAAACTACTAAATAAAACACTAGCCATGACACATGACTTAGCATCAGTCTCATTATAAATAATTTGGGTTTTGTGAATTTGAAGGTTCTCATACATATTAAATCATACAGAAGAAAACTTTCGAGAAAAAAAAATATTCTACCAGTATCACATCTTACTATTCATTATACATGTTTCAAGCGCACAATTTCTTTTAGAAAAATAAGCTAGAAATCATCATATGTTTGCAGTTAACAGTAGAGCTTCTGATCATCAAAGAGGCATATTTCAGGAATGCAATGGGCACAAGGTTTCCTGTGAGCTTAAAAGAGAAAGCAATACAGTGAAAGACAGTTTGAGAAGCTACTAACAGGCTTCCGTTCTGAGGCCTCGTGAGCATCCAGATCTCAAGCTAAAGGGCTGGAAATGGATGCAAATTTGGCAAGCCCAATGATTTCCATGTCTGGGCATGCTTTGCGGGCCCTTGTCCTATTACCTTGACAAGTGTCAAAGCTCCGCACATTTTCATCACCTCTTCACACCTCCTCTTCTCCTGCTCATCCTTTATGGCCAAAGCTGGGCATCACCTCCACCAAGAAGTTTTTCCTGAGCCATCCACCCTTTCTCCACTTGAATTTCCCCCAACCGTATGCTTCTATAAAACTTGGTATAAATCTCTAACATATTTCAATTATTCAGCCTACTGGGTTGCTATTATATTGTTGGTCCATAGTCTTTCTAATCGAGTGAACCTAAGGTCCTTGAGAACAGGAATTAAGTTTTAGTTTATTGTTGGGTTCCCAGAACCTTGCCCAGTGCTTGACACAAATGATACGCTTAAGTATTGATTGCTAAATGAATGAATGGATTCGTGGATGGTAGCATTAACTGGTAATTACTACTAAAATGATTAGAATCATTGGATCTCCTTCATGCATTATTATTGGTCAGAAAATAAGATGAGGATTGACTGTGTTCCAAGGGAGGCAGTGGATTGAGGGGTGTATTTCCTGCACATTTGTGGAGTATCTTCATAATCAACAATTTGGTTTAGGTTATCTATCTTTCTCCTTACTCTAAGAATAGTAGAGAAATTGGGGGAAATGATACACAGTTTTGTATATCTTTTCAACAGATATATACTGAACATCTGTTGTCCAAAGTGGTATATGTCCTAGGCAGACCCAGATTCTATCCTTAAAGAGAGTATACTTTAGATATTTAAGAAACTCTTGCATAGGAATGAAGTGATACTTGACACCAAAGAAACCAGTGTTTACTAAAATGAAAGAACACATAATAAGGGTCACAAAGGTCAGAGATGTCAGATAAATTGGCTGGATTCCCAAGAAACCTCCACTGGACAGAAGAGCTATGTTGGATCATTGTGTCTCAAAGCCTGTCCTCAGCTGGAAAGGTCCTGGATGCAGAGATGGTCAGGTCCAAGGAAATTGGCATATATACACACCAAGCCTCCTGGAGCTTGAAAAACCAAAAGACCAATGACCAGACCAACCGGAAAGTTAATTATGATTTAAACACGGACTCAGAGAAAAGGAAAGTAAATTGTACTGGAGATGCTTCAGCCACTCAATGCAAAAACACAAGTCTGATTTCCCATACAGACTTCCTCTCGGGGAATCAAAGACCAAATCCAGTATTTCCCTGTCTTAGATAATATTGGATAAATAGAGGACTAGATGGATACAGGTGTATGCCATTGGTGGTAACTATTATGGGATTTCAGAAGAACTAGAAGATGGCATTCAGTCAGAGATTAAAGAACATTTTATGGAAGAAGTGGTATTCCAACAATGTCTTTAAGATTACTTAGAGTTTGCAGCTGTGAATTGGGGAAGAACATTCTAAACAGAGGGGAAATGGTGAGCAAAGAAAGTGAGTGTTTTGTTTTTGCTGGACACAGGGTATGTGATGAAGAATAGTACAGTATTACAAAGGAAAGCTGGAACCAGGTCATGGAGAAGCTGGAAAGTCAGTTATGAAGTTTAAATATTATTCTTTGGGCAAAGAGTAGTCAGAGAAAAAGCACTATACCCCAGGGACATGTACTCCAGGAAAATGAATTTGGCTGTAGTGTATGGGTTTGCTTGAAGTAAATTCCAGATGCAGAGGCCAGTGGGAAGCCTCAGAATCTCCATGGGAGGACTGAAACTAGGACAGGAGTAGTGTAGGTGGAGCAGAGAGACTGAAAGCTACAAACCAGGAAGTATCATGGTGTTTTCCTTACACACACATACATATATGCACACTCACCCTAAGGCAAAATAAAAGTCTATAAGCTATTTAACAAATATATATATATATTTTTAAAAAAATCTGTCTTAATTTTTGTGAAATTCTCCATTTATAAAGAACATAGTGAAAAATCATTGATCCATTTAGCCAGTTTGTTTGATTTTGGCTTGTCTATGTATCAGATCTGATAAATATGAGATTTTCAAAGCATCAACACAATGGGAATCTATATCTAAAGGACAGCTTCAAGGAAAAGAAAAAAATACTCTATATGAGTAAATTTTCTTATCTCCCAAAACATCCAGGTGATATCTCCAAATAGACACTCTTTCAAACACTTTCTAACATGAGCTAACCCAACTAACAGGAATGCTGCAGAAAACAGAAACAGGAACTTTGTGAGAAGTTTGATTACCTGTATGGCATTCTGGAGGAAAGGAAAAATGAGATGACCCAAGTCATTACCCGAACCCAAGAGGAGAAATTGGAACATGTCCGCGCTCTGATCAAAAAGTATTCTGATCATTTGGAAAACGTGTCAAAGTTGGTTGAATCTGGAATCCAGTTCATGGATGAGCCAGAAATGGCAGTGTTTCTGCAGGTAAGTATCCTTTTGGTTCCTAACGGAATGAACAAAGAAGCTGGGTGCTGGAGAAGTGGTTGTTATCATATTTTTGTTATTTTATGTACATCTCATTTTGATTTATTTTACCAAGTAAAATATAAGCTCATTATGTATTCATGTCTCCATCTGTTTAAACAACTTCATAAGCATATATTTAAGGGACCACGATATCACTTAAACATAAGAGGGTTCTGGCATAAAACAGCAGTTATTCACAGCATTTAGAAACTCTAAGATTTTCAGAGTCAGCAGAGGAAAGAATTAAGTCTTTGATGAAAAGAATTTAAGTAGGTCTGTCTTTTGTTTGCTTTCGCAGAATGCCAAAACCCTGTTACAAAAGTAAGTAATTTTCATTTTATGGAAAAATGCATACTTTTCATTTTTACCCAAGGCTATCAAACACTAGACAGTGACAGAAAGTGGCAACTTGTCTTTGTTGCAGAATTTCTGAAGCATCGAAGGCATTTCAGATGGAGAAAATAGAACATGGTTATGAGAACATGAACCATTTCACAGTCAACCTCAATAGAGAAGAAAAAATCATCCGCGAAATTGATTTTTACAGAGGTTTGTTTTTCTTGTGACCATTGGGCCAAAGTTGCAGGTGTGTGAGAGCTGCAGCTGGGCTCAGCAGGGGAAAAGGGGATTCAGAATCACCTCCAGAATGGATGTTGACAATTATACAAGGATCATAATCCAATGTGAAACTCTATTTCATTACAGACTCATGTAGTTGGTTGACAGTGTTTATCTAGCTTTGCAGAGCAGAGTGCCTATTATAATGCCATTATTGGGCATTTGATTCCGAGTAGTCAAATACTTAATAATTGATGGTGATAATGATGTCTCAACATCAACCCTACACAAGGCATTAACCACAATGACGTGAAGTGTCATCAAATGCAAGGTTAAGGATGAGATTTAAAAAAATGTAAGAAGACATTTGGATAGATATTGTAGCTTATCCACTTAATCAGACTTTAGAGGGCAAGAATAGTGATGAGTCACAGAATAAGCCACACCTGGAAACAAAACGGGCTCTCTCTGACCAGCTGTATTTCATGAGTTATAAATGCATCTCTACCATTTGGTCCAGAGATCACCCTTTTGAAAATCTGTCCTCATAAAATAATTGAAAAGAGGAAAATAACCAAAACTTTGATTGTCTTGATTCATCCTAGCCCATTTAGATGACAAGACTCCTTGGCTAGACCACTGATAACCATGAATCTGTATCAGTGTGTACAGATATAACTTTAGAAGCAAATATCCAGGATGAATCTCTTTTAAAAATTACTTAATATTGTCTCTCCTTAATATTTCCTGAGGGAATATTAAGATCAATGTGTTAGGAAGAGTCATGGCATTAACTATGGCAAAAGTCAGCATTCACTGAACAGAGGAAATAAGATATTAAAACAAGACAGGGTTTTGTATGTTTTCTGAGAAAGGGAAGAGAGTTGCATTTCCATTTAATTTGACACAGATAAGTAAGTGACAAACCCAGCCCACATTTAACTAGAATGTGGCATAGTTGGGCCATAGTCCCAAGTCTGATGGAGAAGATTTCCCTAGCCCTGACCTTAATCTCGCTGTAAGTACTGGCCATTAATTGATTTCATAGCTGCAGTGGTAATTATAATGATTTTTAAAAACACATTACCTTACCAGAAGATGAAGATGAAGAAGAGGGAGAAGAAGGAGAAGGAGAAGGAGGGGAAGCAGACGGGGAGGAGGTAGAAAACGTTCGAACAGAGTCGTCAGGAGAAGATGAAAGCCCGGAGAAAGCCTTGGAGCCCTCTCAGCTGGCCTCCGAGCTCCAGGCTGCCCCAGGGGCACTTCCGGTTTCCTCTCCAGAGCCACCTCCAGCCCTGCCTCCCGCTGCAGATGCCCCAGTGACACAGGTAACCACTCACCAATCCCCTCCTACAGGACGCACAGGTGTGCCTCCTCGCTGAATAGCCTAAATGATTTATTCTGCCTTAAGAAAAGGGTAGCTATAGGTTAGACATTTGTATGTGGAAGACAAAAGAATTCAGAGCAGTCACAATGTCAGGCGGGAAGTTCCTCTAGGTGATTCAACAGGTTTGCTGTTGTTATAATTGGTTGGTGAGACTGAGTTTAACACAATTTTCCCACCATTACCACCTTCAAATCTGAGGCAATGTTTGGAAATTTTGTGTGCAGGGGAGACGGGTATGTGTGTAACATGCTAGTTCATAGACAGCCAATGTCATGAAGATTGGGTCTGCTCTGAAAACAGATAAGAGGTACAGGGTGAGAACTAATCTGAGGTGAGAAATAAAAATTCAGCACTTTGAATTTTCTGTAGATAATAAAGGAAGTAAATAGAGAAGTCATACTAGTTTATGTCCTTATCGCGACCCTGACATACAACTATATTTTTCATTAAGTGGGCAAACAAATGACGTCAAATTTTCTATGTATCTGTCATTTGACGAGATTATGTGTTAACAGAATTTTTGTAGAAATTTCCTAGGAGATAACTCATCCCAAATTCTGTATCTGGCTGACCCTTAGTTTCTAAGATGTCACTGTCCAGTTTTCAAGCCTTTATGCTGACTTCATGACACCTCCTCGACCTGTGGAGTTTGTGGGCAATGGTAGATTCGTCAAAAAGGTGCCCTGGTTTTGCACCTGCTTTCAAAGTGGGTTCAAATTGTCTATCGAAACAAAACCTCAGAGGGGAGACTCTGAATTATAGAATTATATTCTATGCTTGGTCTCCATAGGAAACCAGGGTGAAATACTATTTATGGTTCCTAGATTCTTGAAATTCTGGGTATACTAATTGCACTGAGTTTGAAAGAGGTGTGGTAACTAAAAGAGAGTTGGATTTGACCAGTAAGATCAATTTGAGATTTTAGGAAAGAGGTTTGGGGAGTTCACCTGGAATGTCAAAATATTAATCTTGGCACATATATTGACCTTTCTCATATATCGGATATTTTATAAGCAACCTTCATTTCAGGCATGTGCTGTCTGTCTGTCCAGGCTACCATCTAGTGAAGGACGAGTGCAGAGAAGAAGAGGGGGCACATGAAGGTGCCCAGACAGAGGGGCACTGGCAGCTCTCCTTTCCTGAGCGCTTGCAGAGGGTGGGATGAACTAGACATGCGCTAATCAGCACTGCACAGAGAGCTCACAGGTTTCAAACCCAAAGGGAACTAAAATCGACTGCTTTTTCTTCTTCTTCTTCTTCCTCTTTTTTTACTTTTGAATGTATCTGTCCCGATTAAGGGGGAGGTTGTGCCCACTGGCTCTCAGCAGACCACAGAGTCTGAAACTCCAGTCCCTGCAGCAACGGACACTGCGGATCCCTTGTTTTACCCTAGTTGGTATAAAGGCCAAACCCGGAAAGCCACCACCAACCCACCTCCCACCCCAGGGAGCGAAGGTCGGGGACACATAGGGCCTCCTGGTTCTGAGGATTCGAATGTGCAGAAGGCAGAAGTGGCAGAAGCTGCAGCCAGTGAGAGCGCAGCAGTGAGTGGTAAGGAAACTAGTTCACCTGCAGCTACTTCTCAGGTTAGTGTCGATGCTCTTGTGTCGGAATGCTCCCCCATGCCACCTAGCGTCCTGCTGGGGTCACAGCAAGAAAGAAGGGTTTCCCAGGGGGCAGAAACAAACCCTGGTTGTGGGAAAACCACAGAAACAACTCAGCCTTCAGTTTGGGCTTGTTTTTTTTAAGGCTGGTAAAACAAAAAAGAGAACAGATTGATTTCACTCTACCCATACGTGGTGGCCCCACACCTGGCTTCCCGGGGGAGGGGGTACAAGCACGCCTGGCCCTGATGCATGCAGTTGGAAGCTGCTTTGTCTGCGGTGCCTGGCTGCTGGCCCAGGTTCCCGTTTGCCAAGGCCACTTGCCCTTGCTCAGCCTTTTCTTTGTCCTCCCTGGGCTTCCAAAGACTAATCCCCTGCTTTTGAGTCATTCCCAGCAACCGTGAAGGAGCACGTTTGAACTAAGTTCTAAGTCCGCTCTGAAAAATAACCTCTAATTGATTCATGGATTCTGGGAGTGCGCTGGCTCTGGCTAGAAAAAGACCGTCTTGGCTTGATTAAACCAGCGCTTCCTAAACATGTGCTGCTGGGAGCAGAAAAGCACAGGTTTTCCTACATTGAAGTTTTTTTAAGGGTGACTTAATACCTTTTTTTTTTCTTCCTTTTTATAACGTACTTTGAAGGCCATGTCTTTTTCCTACAATGGGTTAGATGTTTGCATGGCTCAAAGAGTCCCTAGAAGAAATATTCTATAATTTCTTCACAAGGAAGAATGCTCATGGTTGCTCCACATTCATGAACATTCTTAAATGATGTGTGGATGTGAGTGTTGCCCAGACATGGGATGTCAAAGAAATATTCCCTGGTTCTGTGCTCCTGGGTCATCGGTGATTATAAACAACAAGCGGCATTTTTCAAAAATCAGAAAGTTACTTACTGTCTTGATTGTATCTGCTCAAGTGAACCTTAATTTCATGAGGTAATAAAGGGAAATTATTTTGGGAAAACTGAAAGTAACATGCTTTTGTGTCATATTTATTTTCATAAATGAAAAATGACAAAAATAATTGGTGTGAGGAAACATTTTGAGGTAGTTTTTTGGTTAAAAAAGGGAGAGTAAAGTTTTCTAGAAAATTTATGGGAACTTTATTTCTAGAAAGTTAATTGGATTTCTTACATATTTAGTAGAAGTTGAGTCAGGAGGAACTGTTTTCTGAAAACGATGGTGCAAAACCCCATAAAAGGAGCATGTAATAGGGCTCCAAACCCAAATGCAAAATCCATCTAAATGATGATGAAGAATATTATTTGTGATAATATCAGTGAAGCTCTCTTCTTGTTTTCTCACAGGAGTTAGCAATCTGCCTAGCACTTTTGGCTTTTCTTATACTTCACTACATCTGGCGTCAGATTCAGTGCTTGATTTTTACTTTAATGGGTAGGAAATATTTTCTTTTCCCTTAACTAACATCTCATGCAGTTTCTTCCATAATGTTCCTACCCTATAGGCTCAGAGATAAATATCTCCCCAACTCTCAGGCTCAGTCATCGAACAATAACAAGTTCTAGATAATACTCATGGCTTCAAGCTCCCTACAATGCAATCACCTCAAGATGCCTTCCTGAGGAGAATTGCTCCGTTATCTAATCCTGCATGGAGGGGAATCCTGACTCAGAACAGTGACTCAGTGGGCAATTATTCAGTCATCCAGTAAGAGTGGACCCTCCAAAACAGCCATGAGGGGAGGCCAGTTTCAAAAGTGCTGTGAGGATTCACTGCTCTTAAAGTAGAGGGAGGCCCAGCAAAGGACTAGTTCAGGAATATATAGGGTGTCCATAGATTAAGTAGCTACATTTCATTGGCTCACACCAGAGGCAACCAGGATGTGGCCAGATGACTCCTGTCAAAGATCCACAGGCAATTCTTGAGCTGGTGGGCAGGTGGGCCGGGTGACTTCTCAGTTCTCTTCGAATCCTCAGACCCTACAGTCTTACGTGAGAGAGGAGATCTCAGAGAGAAAGGTATTGTGTGTGCAGCAACATCGAGGGGATTTCAGCCAGGTGAGATCTGAATGAATAAAAAGCAGGAAGATCAATGTTCATCCACCAGACATAAAGAATGAGAACCAAAGAAAAGTCATAAAGCCAACAGCCTTTGAGATACCTTTCTCATAGCCAAGGCTTTTCTTAACTACTATTATAAGATGTGCATAAGAACTGACATATTATCCTTTAACAGCCTTTTGAAGATTATCATTTTAATAATATTTAAAGATTCAAACCTCACGTACTTTTGAGTAAATGACCCTGTTGGACCTGAGGCCCAGCTCCCTGAGCCTGTAGCTCAGAAGCAATTCAGAGTGACTGGTGCTGAAAGTCCTCAGCTATTTCTGGCTCATTGACTTTTTCCTGGGTTGACATTGACTCTTCTGGAAGCTCCCATCACAGTTCCTTTCTGCCTCATTAGCTGTCTGTTCAGCAATGACAGTAGGATCTCCATGGGTCCCTGTCATGTCTGTAACTATGAGTGAATCGGATCTGACCCAGTGTCTAACAGTCAGCTAGAAACATGTGTACCCTAGAATGTTTCTAGTGTCCTTATAGTCGGCTCATTATTTGTGGTGAAGAGTAGTGGGTGGAAGCATTGGCCATGGACTCAGTGGGGCAAATGGGGGAGAGAGAAAACTCATATTTTATGGGAATATCCTGAATAACTGTGGATCTGAATAATTGAAGAGTTCAGTTTACATTCTGAGAATTCAGGTTTGAGGCTTTGTTACCATATATTCTTGTAATGCTTCTCTGAGGCTGCAGGGGGAGAGTCATGCTTCTTGTCTGCCATCCACTGAGCCCACATCATGTACCCCAACATTCACATGCCTGTCTGCTAAGATAAGGGTGAGACACATGGAAGCACTCTGCAGTAGGGTGATTGGCATTCACTGTTGCAAAGAATATGGACAGATCAATAGAGACCTCACCATAGTACCAGATTCCTGGACTCTGAGTTTTTTGCAGACCTGCTTTACTTTCACCACCTCAGAACCCAACTCACTAGATTAATATTTGTCCAGTGCAAGGTTACCTTATTGGAATTTCACACTTTATCATTAATCTTTCCCTGGACATTTAGGATATGATACAAAAGTTCTCATTGGCCCCCAGGTGGTCTTACCTCTCTTTACTATGTGTCAGGGAATAAGGTTGCCTGAGAATCTCAAGCATCTCAGCCTCACCTACTGATCTGTAAACTCACTTCAGTCACCTTCAGATTTTTAAGAAGGCAAATGTTCCATTTCCAGGTGCTTTGTTCACAGCCATTCACACAATGAAACCTGCCCTTGCCTTTGCTGCCTGTGATTTCTGATACCATACAATCTCCACTTTATCCCATACCTTCTCTCTTCACCTAATCACACAAGCAGATTATGTGTTAGAAACTGGTCATGGCAAAAAACAGACATCAGCAGTCTCCACTAGTGGCAAACTGGGATTCTGCTTTTTGTTAGATCAGAGGATCACTGTTGCCTTCCCGGCCCTCATTCTTGAA
The DNA here is from genome assembly GCF_002007445.2 of Ailuropoda melanoleuca. NCBI lineage: Eukaryota > Metazoa > Chordata > Mammalia > Carnivora > Ursidae > Ailuropoda > Ailuropoda melanoleuca. Next base: position 39,593,121 of record NC_048226.1, read on the forward strand.
AAGATAAATTTCTCAACAAGGTTTGGATTCAGCCTTGTGGCAAAACTGAATCCCATAGGAGAGAGACTCTTCAGCAGGAGGCACTTTGAATTCTGTAACATCCTATTTCTCCCAGAAAACCCCGTGAAAGCCCCTGGACATGACCTGGTCTTTAGCTGCAAACTTGCCCTCTAAGTTTCCACCTTTCTAGGCCATACCTGCTGTAGGCTCAGTCAATGCAAAGAGAGTTTGGGGGAAATAACATTTGACCTACTTCATGTATTAATTTTTACATTTATTTTGAAAAGGTGACATCACATCCTAGTCAATCTTAGAGGAGAGGGCAGTAATAAGGTGGGAAGAAGGCGGGTTGGCTGCCCTTGGAAAGCAGTGTCTGTGAGCCTCATCTCCTGGGCATGCCTTGTTGCAGCCATTTCTGGGTCCAGTCAGCTTCCCTCCATTGTCTTTCCTCTTCCTATACAACTTACATGCAAATTACTCCTGGGTGTTCAGGCAAGGACCATTCCCACCACCCACAGTCATGGACGATTGAGTATTTTATTGGGAATATATGTGGTAGTTAGATTTTTGCAGAAGTGGGAGCAGCAATAATGAAAGACCCTCCCTATTCCCCTTCCTCCCTCCCTTAATGAGGCTTAATGGCCTTGTGTGGAAGAATTTGTCCAAACTGTTTAATGGGAGTTGTTCAGGGAACAGGGATTTCCAGAGAAATGTCTTCCTATCTGGTGGATTAAGTTGGCAGCTGCTCTGGTTGATACTTGAGCTGGACCATGGCAGCTGCCTCAAGGTCAGAGGACCTCCCATCCCCCCCCCCCACCCCAATGACAGTTCATTGTTTTGGGGATAGGGACTTTGACATTAAAATCTCTGTAATTTCTGCCTCTATAAAGAACCTCAACTCATATATTTCACCAGAGTACAAAGTTGTGGTTATAAGAGAACCTAGAAGTTTTACTATAACATAGCTATTTCTTTAAGAATAGAGAATCTACTTTCACATTCCATTCTTCAAGCCTGAAAATAGACAAACAAATTGGGTAGAAATTCTGCCAAGTCTCGGGCATGAAATTAGTAAAAAGGACTTAGGTTCCTGTCCTGTTGCTTCTCTGCACTGACTCTGGGCATTTACTTTCTTTGAGCCTCAGTTTTCTCACTGGGGAAGATGAAGCAACTACTCAAAAGATTCACTGATTTACAATGTAGAGAGTGAAAAATTTAGTACCAAGAATTTTATAAATTGTCTCAGGATGTTTTCATTGAGAGGGTTACAGACTCAGTCCTGACACAAGCCACGCTAAGAGACAATAGTAACAGGTTCTTAGTGAAATAGACAGACCGTGGCATTTCTCAAAATATATGTCTTGCCTTGAAGCTCTTCCATAAATGTCCATTTCCCAAACTCTTCTAAATCTCTTCCTAGGCACCCTTTCAGCTGAATGTTTACACAGCGGCGATTACCCCTTTTGATGCCATAAACTCCATAAAATTCATGATGGTTCAACTCTAAAGTTCACCGAAGGGTGGCCCAGTAGAGCAAATTCTTAGAATGTACACGGTAGAGGTAACCAGAGAATACTAGATGAATGAAGAGATGAACAATATGTGGTTTAAACATCTACCTATTTTAAGTGTTGCAGTTGTTTTGACAAATATATGCCTTATATAGCCACTACCACAATTAAGATGCAGAATATTGCCATCACTCTACGAAGTGCCCTCGTGTGCCTTTGCAGTTAATCCCCTCCCTGCACACTGGTGGTAGTGCCAGTCTTTTACACATTAGCCATTCTAACGGATGTGTATTCTACGTCATTTAATTTACATTTCCTCAATGACTAATGATGTTTAGCATCTTTTCATGTGCTTCTAAGTCATTTTACTATTTGATGAAGTATCTGTTCACCATTGCCTGATTTCTTTGGGTTGTTTATCTTAATAGAGAGTTATAAAAGTTCCTCATTATTTTGGATAAAACTCCCTTATCAAACATGTTTTGCAAATATTTTTGGATAAAACTCCCTTATCAAACATGTTTGCAGGTATTTCTCCCTCATAGCCCCAGTCCAACCAGCCTGTCTCTCCTTCCTCCCCTGTGGTTTGCCTTTTCATGTTCTTAAGTGTATTTTGAGGAGCAAACATTTTTAGTTTTGATGAAGTTCAATTTGTCATTTTTTCCTTTATGCTTTGTGCTTTTTGTATCTTAATAAATCTTTGCTTAGCTCAAAAATCACAAGGATTTTCTCTCATTTTCTTCTAGAATTTTTATAGTTTCAACTCTTAAATTAGATCTAAGATCATTTTAAGTTAATTTTTGTATTGTGAGATAAGAATCAAGGATTTTTTTGTCAGCTTATTTTCTATATAAATATTTGTTCCAACACCATTTGTTGAAAAGGCTATGCTTTCCCCCAGTGAATTACCTTGATGACTTTGTAGAAATTCAAATGACCATATATGTTCAGGTCTACTTGCAGGCTCTCTATTTTGAACCGTTGATCTGTATGTTTGTCTCTCTACCATACCACACTGTCTTAATTATTATAGCTTTATAGAAGTCTCTAAATCAGGTAATGTAAGTCCTCCACTTTGTTGGTTTTATTTGGTTTTATTGGTTTTTTCTCTCTCTTTCTCTCTCTCTGTGAATTTTCTATTTCATTCATCTCTGTTTATTATTTTCATCCTTATGCTTACTTTGCATTTAATTTTCTCTTCTCTTTCTAGTTTCTTAGGGTGAAAACTTGAATTACTGATTTGAAATCTTCCTTATTTTCTAATATAAGCATTTAATGCTATAAATTTTCATCTAATCATTCCTTTAGCTGCATCCCACAAGATTTGATATGTTGTATTTTCACTTTCATTTAATTCAGAATATTTTCTAATTTACCTTAGGATTTGTTCTTTGACCCATAAGTTATTTAGATGAGTCATGTTTATTTTCTAGATATTTGGAGATTTTCCAGATATCCTTCTGTTTGATTTCTGGTTTGATTCTGTTGTGGAGAGAGAATATTCTTCATATGATCTCAATCCTTTTAAATTTAAGATATGTTTTATGGCCCAGAATACAATCAACCTTGGTGAATGTTCCACATGCATTTGAAAACATTGTATTTTCTGTTGTTGTTAGGTGAGTGTTCTATAAATGCCAATTAGGTCAGTTAATTCATGGTGTTGTTCAAGTCTATGATACCCTTACTGATTTTCTGTTGACTTGTTTTATCAATTGCTGAGAGAAGAAGTTTGAGATATCTGATTATAACTGTGGGTTTGTATATATCTTCTTGCAGTGCTATCACTTTTGCCTCATGCATTTGAAACTCTGTTTAGTTGGATTCACATTTAGCATTGTTCTATTGTCTTGAAGAATTTATCCCAAGAAAAGTGTTAAGCAAAACAAAATTCTTTTCTATCTCCCTCTTTTGTATGTGTCTGCCAGCTTTAATGGGTATAAGTGCGTCCTCACACACATGTACTATCTTTTAAGGTAGCTTAGCAAAGTTAGAAGGCAGGTAGGGAGAGCCTAGAGAAGAAAGGTGTTGACAATCCTTGAGGCACACCAGATGTCTGGCAATAGGGAAGGCCTCATAGCCCCAGTCCAACCAGCCTGTCTCCCCTTCCTCCCCCGGCAATGTACAGGGCCGAGCATAGCAGGAGCTGAAATAGCTGACCTATCTAATGCTTTTAAGTGAGTAGGCTGAACTTTATGATTCAATGACTAGTTGTCACTGGTCTATGGTGTCCTATTTTTAGTTCTGATGTAAATTGCTGTATAAGCTAATGTCTCTGTATATTTTCATGACACACTTAGGCCCTAATTAAATCCTTGTCTTATCTAAACCAGTTTTTACAGAACTGCAGAGGTCACCCTATCATGGGCCAGGGACTTCCAGCACCAAGTTGTCTTCTTGGCTAAGAATATCCAAGATTCCCAATCCAAGTGTTGACAAGCAGGTGCACATGATCCCGTCTACCGTCTCAAGTGTTTCCAAATTCTTTCCTATCTAGCATATCATGGGCTTAGGCACAGAACCTAGGAACCACATGGGTCGCCTACACCTTTAAGCTCTTTACTCTAAAATAGCAAAAGGCATGTGTGGAAGTCAAGGCCGGTGCGCCAGAAGTACCAAGGAAAACCAGGCCATACCATCTTAGTCTCCAATTCAGGTACAATAAATGTTATCCTGTGAGGTTACAAAGGTGCTCCCAGAGAAAAATAAAAAAAACATTTCATGAGAGAGAGAGAGAGAGAGAATGGGGGAGGGGAAAGGAGGGAGAAAAAAGAAAGGGAAGGAAGAAGGAAGGAAAGAAGGAAGGAAGGAAGGAAGGAAAGAAGGAAGGAAGGAAAAAAAAAAAAGGAAGAAAGCCAGCCAGCCTATGGTTTAACAAGCAGGGGCTTGCAGACTCTTTACCTTTCTTGAAGGGTTTATTTCCTAGGTTCTCAGAAACCAATATATGTGTCCCCAGATCTGAGACCTTACTGAATTTCTTATCATCCCAAGATTTGGTCTCCTAGAAAATATTCATATTTTCCTAAATCAGGATGAACATTAGGCTGAAGTTCCAAGGAAAAGCAGCATGTGGAATCCTGGGTCTCCACAGTTGTCACATGAGAAAAGATAAAATTATTTTCATGCAAATGATCTTTGACCCCTCATTCTGATTTCCAGGGCAAATATCAACTCTAGTTGCCACTTGAGACTGAGAGGTCAGAGATGTTGGATGCTAGAGCACTGGAAAGCTGGTTTTCTGAGTGAGATTAATCTCACAAGGTATTACAGAACATTTAAAAAAATAAAGCAGGAGACCAAGAACATGATTTCCCATGAGTGTGACTGCAGGTCCCGTGTTCTTTGAAATGATCTATTTAATTTTCCAAAACAAACTGAAATGAATGAAAATTTAACTATGTTCTCTAAATTTAATTGAGGGATTCAGGGTGTCAAATTATTTTCAAACAGAAATCCCTACTGAGAGCGACTGCTTGTGTTTTTTACAAATTAGGAGATTCAAGTTTACAAATCGCTGATATGCCAGCGCCCTGACTATGCTGGAATAAACCTTGGTAAAAATAGAGAGAAAATTGATCAGGGCTCAGAACTGGCCTACATTTACTGCATAACACTGTCTAGGGCTTAGTAACTCTAGCAATTATAAGAAGTTATGATAATAAAATGCAGTCATTTTACATAGAAAAAGCTATAGGAGAGAGTAAGGTTTTTCTTAAGGAGGTTTTAATGAAGCCATTACATTAACATTATTAATGCTTTTTCATTCATATTCTTCAACTGCAATTCTTTTTCTGGCCTTTTTTTTTTTCCTGTTGGGGAAGTGACATCCTAATAACTGTCAATTTGGGGGCTTTACTAAAAGGACAAAAAATATCTATACTAAAACTCTAAGCTATATTTCTCAGGATCAAATAGCATCCTTGGCAAAGTTTACCTTAATAGGAAGCTAAAATGGATGTATTCATTTGAAAGAGGGAAATATAAGTTGTGTGTGAGCAGTATCATGAATTCATTTCCCCTGGCAACCTGTGCCTGCAGCCCTATAATTCTGTGAAAACAGGAACACAGGCACCAGGGAGAGCTCTCTGGGGGAGTTGTTACAACATAGCTAGTTGAGTTTTGCTTCCTGTGTCTTAAAACTGTTTCTTATTCTGATTTAACCTAAGACCCTTGCTAGTATTGCACATTATGTGGATTTTTTTCTGTCTTTGTTTACTATCTCAGTGAATTCCATGAAATACCTTTTCTCCCACTACCACCCACAAAGAATTAACCCACCACCGTGTCAATCCATCTGGAAAACCAATGCCATGTGGCAGTAGTGCTGTAACTAGTGTGTGTCCGTTGCTTTATCACCTACAAAGTCTTCCACAGAGGTTCTCTCATTCAAACCTCGCAGCAACCCTGTACAGTAGGAATCATTACACTTACATATTTTATGGCGGAGGATCATAGAGGATGCCTAACTTGCTCAAGGTCACAGAGCAGCAGGAGCTTAGAGCCCAGTGATCTCGTACCCCCCGCCCCCACGGAGTGTGAGCGTGCAATATACTGTACACCAAGCTCACATCTAGGCAAAGTGAGTGAATCCCCACCTCACCTGGGTTGATGACTGACGCAGAGGCTCCCCTGCTTTGATTCACCACTCTTGACGCATTGGCACTGCCTCACAGGGCAGAGAAGTCGTTTCTAGGCCTCTGCTGCTCGCAGGCCTGTGGCTGACCATTGCAATGACAGTACCCCAATCCTTTAGTTGCACCCCACACTGCTGACCAACCTGCCTCTCTCAGTCTGACTTCCAATGGTGGAATTGGCCCCTCCTGTGAGTCTCACACGTTCAACGCACTAGCTTTTCTCTTTGGATTTGTGGTCACTATTAATAATTCTCGGCACTTTAGTTAGAGTTACTTTGAGCAAGGTCCTCAGCCTTCCTGAGCCTGAGGTTTCTCACCTATAAGTTGGGCTAACAATACTATCAACTTCCCAAGACTCTAGAAGAGAATTTGTTTGGCCTATTTGTCTAACACAAGGCCCAGAAGCTCCTGTCTGTGAGGAATTAATGATCTAATTAGCAGTGTTGTCATTCAGTACTTCTTTCATAGTGGGTGAGAACACACACTCTATACTGAGCACATAATCATCAGGTCCATATCTGAGAAGAAGGCTGGCTTTCAGTGTTTGCCAGGCTGTGATACCAGTGTTTTAGCTTCTTCCTGCTCCCCACGCCGACCCCATCAATGCCTAAATACCATGTTTAAAACAAACCAAACAGTATATACTATAAATCTTCCTCTGGGTTAGGAAAAAAATGGATGGGTTTAATTTCCTCTCGTTTCATAAGTCTGAGGAAACTATTCTTGTTTCTATTCTCCCCTTAGCAAGAAGCAGCAGTTAGTGACAACAAAGCCCCAAAATCAAATCCCTTCACTCATTTCTTTCTTCTTTCTTTCTTTCTTCTTTCTTTCTTTCTTTCTTTCTTTCTTTCTTTCTTTCTTTCTTTCTTTCTTCTTTCTTCTTCTTTCTTTCTTTCTTTCTTTCTTTCTTTCTTTCTTTCTTTCTTCTTTCTTTCTTCTTTCAGATTTATTTATTTGAGAGGAGAGAAAAAGTATGGCAGGGAGGGGCAGAGGCAGAGGGAGAGTCTCAAGCAGACTCCCCACTGAGTGCACAGCCCAAAGACTCAGGGCTGGATCCCAGGGCCCCAAGATCATGATCTGAGCCAAAATCGAGAGTTGGACACTTAACCAACTGAGCCACCCAGGCGCCCCTCCCTTCACCCATTTCTTTACTTAGTGTGTACAGCTGCAGATCCTCCCAAGAAAAAAATGCTTGTAGTGGGTGTTTTCCTTCTATAGATCTTTTAGAGTGTACCTATTTTCTTCTTCCTCTAGCATTCATGGACAGCATGCTATATTTACACAGCTCTGTGCTTCCTAATGCATCTCAGTTGCCCTGCTGCCAAGCAGAAATGTCTGCATTCCTGTGAGAGAAACACCCATGGTGGAAGACCTGCCCAGCAGAATTTCCAGGGCTTAGACCCTCGGCTGTGAATTAGAGACCATGCACCCACTTATTCCTCAGACACAGATGCCTGGCTCAGGCTCTTGGACGTACTCTCTTTTCCAGTCTGGAATCCATAAGGCTTAAGCTATTCAACGGCCTGCAGTTCAGGAATGCTACGTAGGGAGCAGGCCAGTGCTTGAATCTTTCTGAATAAGCATTCTAAGCATGACCTCAGCAATCCTACTCATACCTGTTCCCAGCATCTGGCTTTGATTCTGTGACCCAGCCTAGCAGGTTCAAGAAACAGGGTGGTTGCCCACTCAGCAGCCTCAAGTCTAGCTTTAACCCTTCTATCCACATTCCTTCAAGGCAAATGGATTTCATTATAGATGGGCAAGCGTCCTTTTGAATTAGCCAAGGAGGACTGGCATTTAACAAACAGTAATAACCAGATCCTTCTGTCAGGTTGATTTTGTGATTGGCATTCACAGCAGCAGAGAGGAGATGGGGCCCAAGGGTGGGGGCTTGGACACAAATTTTCTCACTGCCCCCAATATCCCTTCAATGGCCTGACATGACCACCACAGTTGTCCCTCAGGATAAGACATAGACATTTCCATGCTATGTGGCAGGGCTGTACATTAAGACATCAGCATCCATTAATGTCTTAGTCGTAGTTCAGTTTATCAGATATATTACTATCACCTGGATAAGCTGAGGAACTTAAACACAGGCAGCTAAATGATAATGGACCAGGATCATCGGTGGTGGAAAGAATGATCATTTGGGGAAAAGCAGAGGCTGGCACCACATGGAGCCTCTGGGAAGCCTTGAGGGAGCCTGAGGGCACTGGTTACTGATCAGAGAGCTCACCCTTTTGCTTTGGGCCAGCTAAAAAAATATTTTCCCTCTTAAATGTGACTACCCATATTTGTGCCAGAATGAATATCAGGAAAGCATCTGTTTGGTTTTGTTCAGTCAGTGAATCATGTGGTGCAGGATGCGTTTAGGTAAAGGGAGCTGCTACTATGCCCCCACGCTAAGATGAGAGCATGTTCACTGAACTGCACCCAGTGACAATCCCTCTGCTAAGTGCCCAGGGACACAACTGGCTTCAACTGAGCACTGAAGACAGTTTCATGCATTGATTGTCAAGAATCTTGCCACAAGAAGCATGTTGGCTTAAAAAATAAAAATCATCGCATTTAGCATAAAAATCAAGCCAAAGACTCCATTGAGCATTTCATGCCCTTTTCTTTGACACTTTCCTACTAAAAACTAGCCTTTGGTTAAGAGCAACAGGTTTGCGTGTCCTTAGAGACCAAAAAGGTAACATTAACAAAAATGCAAGCCAGGTAAAAGAAAAATGTTAATAAAATCATAAATCCAAGATTTAGTGTGCTTTCCTCTTTACTCCTGAGCATAGGAACTATATAAGCACAATGAAAAATGGCCGCTGAAACCAGCCTTGCAGCAGAGGAGGCAAAAGGGAGTAGTGAGCTTGATGGAAATCAGGGGAGACAGAGAGAGAGAGAGCGCGCATACCCAGTCCAAGGGGCAGGTTCTGGATTGCTACATTTCTGCTTTGTCAAGAGAACCTGCAAATCCAGATTTTAATGTGAAGTCTCCTATTTTTTTTTCTTAATTTTTAATTGTGGTAAAACCCATATAACATAAAAATTACCATCATAAACATTTCTGAGCATACAGCTCAGTAGTCTTAGTATATTCACATTGTTGTACAACCAATCTCCAGATTTTTTTTTCATCTCACAAAACTGAAACTCTGTACCTATTAAAAAACAACTCCCCATTTTCCTCCTTCCCCCAGCCTCTGGAAACCTCCATCCTACTTTCTGTTTCTATGAATTTGACTGCTCTAGATACTTCTTGTAGTCTGCAAGTGGAATCACAAAATATTTGTCATTTTGTGACTGGCTTATTTCACTTAGAATACCGTCCTCAAGTTTCACCCATATTGTAGCATATGTCAGAATTTTCTTCCTTTATGGAGCCAAATAATATTCTATTCTACGTATATGCTATATTTTACTTATCCATCCATCCATTGATGAACACTTGGATTGCTTCCACTCTTGACTATTCTGAATAGTGCTCCTATGAACATAAGCGTGCAAATATCTGTGTGTGTCTGCTTTCAACCCTTTTGAGTATATGCCCAAAAATGGACTTGAGGGATCATGTGGTAATTCTATGTTTAATTTTTTGAGGAACTGCCACACTATTTTCCATAGCAGCTGCACCATTTTACATTCCTACCAACAGTGCACAAGGGCTTCCATTTCTCTACCTCCTTGCCCCTGATTTTTTAATGTTGCAACTAACTCAAGTTTTTGTCAAAATATCACTCAGCCACACAGTTCAGACCAAGTAAACACTGTCCATTATCTGGAACTGTCCTGTGCACAGAGACAGATGTCCACAAGCCTCTGGAAGAATGCATGCTCCTTAATCCCCATCAACAAAAATTGTTCTAGATGACCTCTCTTGTCAAGGGTGATGCCAGCACATCATGCGGCTTTGGGTGGAAGAACCTCTCATCACCCTACTCTTCTATGGAGTAAAACCCTCATACCATAATCTGACTTTAATTTTTTTTCCTCTCAAAAAACATTTGGTAGAACAGGGAAAACAAATCCAAGGAAAGGATTTTGCTCATGAATACCCGGCATTCCTGGTCAAGTTCATCTAAGAAAAGTAGTCTTTCTCCTAAGCAAATGTATGTCACTCCCCTCTATGGTCTTTTGTGGATCTTGACTGAATAGCAACTGAGACAGGAAAATGCTGCCTCCCTAGTCCATTTCCTGCTTTTTTTTATGACAAAAATTCATTTCTTGAATTATCTGAAGCCCCATGGTGATACATACAGCATAGTGTTAGGTGATGGTTGTAAGTTTGTTTGGTCACTTGACAAAAATGTGTAAAATTTAGAATAAAGGACTAATAATCCTTTCTTCATCTTTTTACACATCTCAAAGTAGACTGAAATGCAGGACAAACTCAAAAGCCGGTAGGGAAGTTCAGTGCTTGTCATTTTCTGTCCTTTGTTCAGCTTCATGGGACATCTGTATTCCCAAGAAATGGCATTTCCTGTGATGGAAGAGAACCAGCATTTGGAAAGCTACTTAAAGGAATACGTATATACCATTCTATTTGAGGAAGGTTATAGGAAAAATGTCTGCTTATGATTTAATGGGCTATACTTATAGAAAGAAGGTTTCTAAATCTTTAACTCATTCTTCCTTTAGGAAAGAGCTATATATAAAGTTGGGCTACTTGGAAATACACTGGATAGGTCATGGATAATCATGATTATAATGTGCCACAGGAATTAAATCCTATACCAATTCTGACAAGATGAGCATTGCAAATATAACTGTCTTTCCTTACTAGGGGTCACTGCTGTTGTATATAGTTCCTCATAGGCAGTTCCCAGGTGATCCTGCATGGTAGGGGAGCGTCTTCACTAATGTAAGAAGAAAGGAAGGAAGGAGGGAGGGAGGGGAGGGGAGGGAGGAAGAGGGAAGGAGGAAATGCACATTTAAAAAAAACACTTAATATAAGCGAGGCATGTGCAAAGTGCTTTATAGGTGTATTACTTTATTTATTCAGTACTTACAACAGCCTTGCGAGATAGGGTCTCATCTCTATTTTGCAAAAAGAAAAACCTTGGTTTTTTAAGTCAGAGGTTAACTGACTTATCCGTCATATAGCTAGTAAGTGGTTAGTCTGGGATTCTATGCCAGGCTCAACCTCTTGGCATAGAACTTCTTTGCTGAGATGGTTGGTGGGTCCCCAGATTTACATAAACAAGACCAAAGAGATGGTGTAATCACCTGAAAATACTCGGGATAAATCTCTGCTCTTGGCACCCACTCTGGCACTGGCCTTTCCTCCCTGAAAGACAATATCTGTCCATATCGTTCAGACAGAAATCTAATAACTGCCTGAGACATGGGGATGTAAAAGGAGCAAACTAAACTACTGGATACCAAATTTTGAAGGCTGCCAGGTACGACCAGCTAGAATGTTTTCAATGGAAGATAGATTTTCATCTCAAGTACAGAAAAGCATAAAAATATACACAAATCCCAAAAGCAGTACCAACTGGTTTGTTAGCCACCAGCAGTTTTGCAAAGATTGTATCCCTCTACAGCAAATACCTTACCCAACTAGTTTTGCCCCTTAGATATTTCAGAACAGCTGTCATGGAAGATTCCTTGAGATTAGGGATTGCTTTCAAGGAAAAGAGGCTACAAAATGCACACTGATGGTCTGTTTAGGCAGAATTCAGTATTCATTCCTATAACATGGTTTAAAAAAGGTCGCTACAGACTGATATGTCCAGATCACTTGGGTTGAGGGTTTATTTGTTTGTTTTTTATTTTGTTTGTTTTACTTTGGTTTGGTTTTGGTTTTTTGTTTTTAGGATTAGTTAGAGTAAGGTTGACTACGGTGGGGAAGAGAATAGTTTCATGTGCACAAGCAGGCACAGGATTCTGCCAGGATATTGCTTTTTCTGCACCAACTTCATGGACACGGAGGTAGCTAATCCATTACCAAATAGAATCTGATAGCATAATACAGCCTTTCTAAAAAAGCCCAATTTCACTTGATGTCTCAACTATTACTTCATGGAAAACTACTTGCTTCAGTTTTATTCTGCTGTCACTAAGTATGATTTCATGGCCCTTCTAAACTTTCTATCAAGGAACAACATGGCAGTTGGAAGGATACTCCCCAAACTATAAGGACTTGGGACAATTCTAGTGAACTTGAAACATTACCCCAAAACATACATTTAGGGTGAATTCTGGGATGGTGTAGGAAAAGCACTCATTTTTCACTCGAAACTATTTTAAGTGGCAACAACACAGCGTACTTACCAAAATTCTGCTTTGTCATGCCAGCTTTCTATTGTCCATTCATTCAGCAACTTCACAAAATCACCCCAGGCTTCTGCATTGAATGCATGTGCCTACCTCATTGCTTTGAAATCAGTGCCATTCTAATCCAGCAGGATAATTTTACCAGTGAAGTCATCAGAATATGTTAGCCCATCCTCGGTAGCTCTAGGAAGAACTGTGTTTGTCAGAGTACCTTTAAATGCAAAGAGTCTGAGTATATACATCAAATTGCATTTCAGCAAGACTTCTTTATGACTGTCTCCCATTTCATTATTATTTTTTAAACTCAAAACAACAGAAATAAATTTCCCTTATAAGATTAGATTGATCAATGACTTCAAAACCACAACGGTATTTGTCTGGTATCCAGAAAAGATAGATACCTTTTATATAGATATCTATATAAAAGATAGATCTCTCTTTAGAAATTTTGATGTCATTAGATGTTATTGTCTAAAGAAAAAAAAAGTTCTTTCATTCATGATTTGCTCAAAACTAAGCCTGCAGCTTTGCAAAGAAATACACCATTTACATATACATATATAATATATAGCACTGTGTAAGTTTAAGGTATAAGTGATTTGACTTTATATTATGAAATGATGACCACAATAAGTTTAGTTAACATCCATCATCTCCTATAGATGCCAAAAAGAAAAAAGGAAAAAAAATGAGTTTTTTCCTCATTTTTTTCCCCTTGTGATGAAAACTCCTAGGATCTACTCTCTTAAAAACTTTCAAATATGTCAGACAGCAGTGTTAACTATGGTCATCATGTTGTACACTGTGGACTTTCCTAAACGCAAATTCCTGTTAGTTCAATGACACTTTCATCTCCATAAATTGTATACAAGTGGACTTAAAAAAATAGCCTGGACTCTTTCCCAAGAACTTCCTTCCACTGCATGCATTACTGCTGCCATTTTTTGGATCATGAGCGTGAATTATTTTCATGGCTCTTGGCCATAGCCAAGACAGCCTGAGCTTGCTTTCCATCCCTAATAATAATTATGTTCTATATAATAATTATTATTATCATCCTTTCTCCTGAGTAGAAAAGTGACTGGACCAACCCAAAAGAACTAGGCTCTTCTTCCTCTGATCCAGATTTTCTTCTATTGCAGATTGGATTTGAGGACCCTCCCCTCCAGGTACAGGCCGCAGCTTCAGGGAGTGGGAATGGAGCTGATTCTGAGCCAGCTCGTCATGTCTTCTCCTTTTCCTGGTTGAACTCCCTGAATGAATGATGTTCATTCCAGCTGCTGCCCTCTGTCTGCCTGGCTGAGACGCACACCAGCAGCAGGGAACCTAGATGAAATTAATATGATGCAGGTGATGAAAGGGACCTCTGAACAGAACTTCTGCAACAACAACAAAAAACCCTTTAATTCCAGATGACTTTCCAGAGGGAAAACAATTCTGAGAAAATAGTTGCCGAAAGGATTGGAAAAGAGAAACTTGATCTTATGCAAATCTTTTATTGTGTGGGAAACCTTATGAAGAGTATGTAGGTGTGATACGTGTGTGTGCATCTGTAACAAATGGCAAGTGTTGAAAAAGTGTGCACTACACTCTTGTCTCTAATAGGCACTGGCTTTTGTTATAATATCATAGTAGCTCTTACTCTCTTTCTTCTTCAACAATGCAGTTGGTCAGTGAAATTCAGTGTTAATTCAGAAGTGACTGATTTATCAGTATATGGACAAAAGGTAAATCACTGACCAAAGATATGAAACATTTTACAAAGATTTACTCTTTTCCATAACAGGTGTCACTGGATGTATATCCAGAAATGTTCCTTAACTCTGGTGACACTTTCATAGTCCAGCTGAAGGCCTAGGACATTTCTGGTGACATTTTTCTAATCTTAGATGTGCAGATATCAAGCACTTAAATTGAAAAAGAATTTCCTACAGGAACTGTCTACTTTCTTATGTATTTACTGAGGCACCAACCTGGTGAACTGTAGAATAACTGCATGTATTTAAATATACATATACACAAAATACACATTTAAAATACATACATATATTTAAATCATGCTTTATTTGTCCCACCATAATGCCTCTTTCAAAACATAAGTATTACTTTATTCTGTATGAACTCTTAAATAAATGCTGTTTTTAACAACTTAGTCTTATAATGACTTATTCGGTGTTTCATGTGATCTTATTAATACATTAGTTAAGTGTATTCAAAAGGACCCAAGGGAAGAAGCATGTTCATACATCCAAATTAATTTTGGAATATTAAACATTCAACTGAATTTTTGTAAGTTATAACTCAACTACCAAAGATAAATGCATTGTAAAACTAATTGGATGTGCCTGTTCCATTTTAGAAATGCATAGTTTATATTCTTAAGAATTACAGTGATTAGGATTGGTATAGACATAAATGAGAAGAGCATTTGTGAAGTTTTTATTACAGTCAAAATATTTTTTTATATGAAACATTTTCCCAAGTGCCATTTCATAGCAATTAAATTCATTGCTTTAAGTGGAGCGGCTATCAAGTTTCTCCTATTAGAAGTAGGCACTGGAAAATAGCATAGAAAAAGTATATTTTATGGTACCAAAGTAGTAGCTTGATAAAGTGAGTCTTTCTCATACTAAAAACAAAAACAAAACAAGCAGTGTTGGCCCTATAGTTTGGAGAAATGCCCTGCGAACCCTTCTCCTCTTTGCCTTTTGTCTTTCCCCGCCCTCTACAATTATTTAACATCTTATAGTTAATCAGGATTAATTATTATTTCCATTACGAATTGATATTCCACTCATAGAATTATCAAGTCTTAAAGCTGGAAGAAACTTCCCAAATTATTTATCTTAACCTCAGAGAAGTAATCTGAGGTAACAGAGAGTCAATTGCAGTATCTGTGTAAGCCACTGCCGTATATTTGTATTTTTAGTACGAAATTAATGCAAGGAGTTTTGTTTTCTCTTGTGCTGAAGTCAGGGTGAAGGAAGCCAGGAGCTGAGAGTTTTACTCCTATGAACATTGAAAAGGAAAAATAAAGTCATGATTACCTTTGCAGCTTTTATTAAAAATATAAATATTCAACATTCTCTTACACAACCAAATTGACCAAGGATTGGAAAGATGTTTTATTACTGAAACGTTTACAAGGAAAGGTTGATTCAAAGAGCTTACAGATTTTGTTTCACCCACCCAAGAGAATGACATTCTCTTTGGCTAAGACCACAACAAAATAAATTGGGTGACTTCTGTCTGCTTCAAAACATTTCCTTCTGGGTCTATACTTTCTAAACACCATTAAAGACACCTGGAAATGGAAACTAAAAGTAGACAATACAAATAACATTTTGTTGCTGTTACTGCACGTGAATACACTTTGTGCATGCTAATTAAGGAGTATAGGCTCTCTTGCTGTATATTGTCTAGGCTTCAAGCTATAAAAAAATAAACAAATGGTATCAGAGCAACGCTATGGTACAGAATACTGTATTATTTTAATTTTTTTAGATTTTTTTTGTGCTAAATGCTGCATCTTCTCGGCCAAACGCACCGTTTTATTTCCCAATAATCTCCATCAGTTTCCTGTTGCTGTGAGCTTGCTGCGCTAACTGCTCGGCCCTGGCCATTTCCAAGACTTCTCGGAGGAGGTGGAAGGTGAGATCCAGCGAGATGGGAGGTTCCTCGGATCGCCTCTCCCTCTCCGATGTATCTTGGCGGCTGCCGAGGGCGTTCTCGGCTCCGCGCTCCGCGGGACCTGCGGGGCTGTCGAGCGGGCGCCGGGGCAGCGGCAGCTGCTGCAGCAACGCGCGGAAAAAGTTGGCAGCCGCCTCGTCCGGCGAAAGGCGGCTGCCGCTGCCGCCAGCGACAGGTGAAGAGGCGGGCAAGAGGGGAGCAGCGGGGCTCTTGTTGAGGTTACCCAGGCGGAGGAAATATTCCTCCCCCATGCGGAGCAGGACGGGCCGAGCCTGCGGCTGTTGGGGCTGCTGGGGCTGAGGCGGCAGCTGGAAGAAATCCAGGGGCTGGGGGTGCTGCGGTGCCTGCCGGGCGCCCGGGATGGGACCCCGACTGAGGAGGGCCCTGCATGGCGGGCAGGGCAGGAGGGCCACCAGCAGGACGCCCGCGGACAGGAGCAGCGGCAGCCGCATGTTAGGGGCGTTCGCTGCTGCACAGAGGTGGGCGGAGAGCGGAATGAGAGAAGGGAAGAGAGAAAGAAAGAGTTGGTCAGAGTTTAGCTCAAATGGGAGGTGCGCTCGGGGTCTTCCTACACGACATCCACAGACGTGCCTCAGGGGCTCGCGCAGGCACTGTCCGCGGTGCTGAAGCTCTCGAACAAGGACTTCTAGAGTTGGAGTAATGAGGGGGGACAGGAAAGGGGACGCCTACAGGGCTCAGCAGCAAAGCTCAGCCCCTCGTCAGGCTGGAGTGACCCTTCTTCTTTAGAGACCCTCGAAGGGTCTCTGAGTCCCCTAACGACCCCCGAAACTGATTCCCTGAGCTCTACAGAAGATTACAAATTTTAGATCTCATCCACCCCCCTCCCCCTTCCCCTTTCCGGATGTTTCAGCGTTGTCCTCCAAATTGAGAACTGCTGCCGCCTCCTCCTCTTGCTCCATCCCAGACCTTGCGTCCTTCTCTCAGGGGTCCGGATCGATGGGGGGGACTCGTCTACAATGCCAGCGAGGAGTAACTGGCAGGTCCAATAACGATTAGCAGCCGTCTAAGTTTGCTTTTGACACATCCTGGCTACTACCGGAATCCTGAGACACAGTCAGCAAACACATACACAGGCACGCACACACACTCACACTCACACACATGCCCTCACAGGGACACCCGGCTCTGCCGCGCACACCATGGCCGCTCAGGCAATGCAAAGTTGGAGGCGCGTTTCCGTCTAGGCGCTCCCTACCTTCTGAGGTGCTTCTGCAGGTGAGTGGGGCGCTGCCGCCTCTCTGCAGAGGAACGTCTCCGGGGCTTTTTCGGGGGTTTTCTTCCCTTCTTTCTGTCCTCACTCTCTTTTTCTTCCCCTCTTATCTTTCTCTTCAGTCTCTCAACGGACTTGGGCTCTGAGTTTCTCCACACCAGAGCCTGGAGTGGGATTTTATAGCGTCGACCCTCTTCAGAAACCACGCAGCATTTGCCTAATAAGCTGACGCTCTCTTGACAGCTCGATTGCGTGCTGCCTCTGCTCCTGCATAAATCATAGGGCCTTGCCAGAGAACGAGGGGCAGAGTTTTGCTATCTCAACACTGAATCTCACATCCAATTATATCAACAGATATTTATCGCCTCCTTGGTGACGTCAACGAGCCCTAAAATGGAAGGGCTTCTTATGACTTGTCCATTGACAAAAATTCTTGAATGAGATTTCCCAAGTGTGAAAACATACTGACCTCTTACTATGAAAGGTCAAATTTGGGGTCAGAAAGAGACATCCAATGAGAGGAGAGGGAAAAAGAAAGTGTGAGGGACCGGAGGTCTATCAATGCACAGTCCTATGGGGAAAACAGCAACCAGTTATAAGGGTTGGATCTGGATCCTCCTCTTTCCTCTCCCTTCTAACTTCTCTAACCAGTTGTCTCTGGCAACACCTCAGTATCTGAAAATACCCCTTTGCTAGAGATAAAGTGTCCCATCAGCTTTCTGCCTGGTTAAGAATGATGACAAAGAGATGGGATTGTATGGATATCTAGCTTTTAAACCTCTACCTGTTTTTTCTTCCCAAGAGCAAATAAAGAAATTATGAGTCTGCAGAAGCAAGACCAGTAAGTCTCTTGAAATGAGGCTCAAGTTTTTAAAAATGATGGGCAGGAGATGCTTCCATGATGAAGTGGCCCAAACTAGGGTCAGCTGGAGATGCAGCAAGATTTTAAATTCCCCCAGAACTTCACTGCTCCTCCTTTGTCTCCTGTCAAAATCCAAAATTAATTGTGGATTTTTCTATTCCCAAATTAGAGAGAGGAAGGTTAAGTGATAGGTGCATGAGTTGTACAATCTTCATTTGGTCTATTTGATGCAAACCCAGTGAGAGAAGCATCCATTCTAACTTCCTATTCTAAATTGGGAAAGTCTTAAGCTGTCTGATAACAGGGCTGAACTCATCAGTTGCACATTTTCATTGATGAATATTGAGCCCATAAAAAGGTAATCTCATCCATTTTATTTCTAAATACTATCAACATCCATTATACTATCTACATCAGGGACATCCAGATTTTTTTTTTTTTGGTCATCTCTTTTTCCAAATTTAAATGCATGAAAACCTGATAAATACATAAATGCTTTCTGCACTACCACAGAATGGAATGCTAAGCTTATAAAATCATACTCAAATTTCAAATTAAAATGACACTATCATATAAGTAGGAGGCAGTTACCTCTAATTTTGCAGTTCAAAATGCAATTCCAAACTGTGGTGTCTGTGATTTAATTCAGCTTCTAGATAACCATGAGTTATTTATCAGAAATCTCCTGTTGCTCATATCTGGTTAGCCCTGCTGCTTCCTTTGTAGCTACATGACAAATGATGCAATACATATTTCAACTCCCATTTTAGGTCTATACTATTCCACAATTGCTCTTAGAAACAAAAGGAAGGTAGAAAGAGAAATGTTGGCAGTTTCCAAAGAATTCAGCCCATAATTGGATCATTGTGCTATGGAATGTACTTTTAGATGAAATGTACATAAGAGAACAAAGAAATGTGTCTTCTGGGAAAGATGTAGGTTGTTAATAGAAAATCAGAATTATAGGAAATGGTCGAGCTTCTATAGGAAACTAGTGTTTTATGTTGATAGGGGGCATACAGAAACTTGCTTTTTGTTATTGTGAGCTTTTTTTTCCCTTCGAATGGATCTTAACTTTTTCCTTACTTTCCTTTATGACCCCTTCACTGTCCGCAATGGCCAAATCAACTTAGAGGTCAATCTGGAGGTGGAAGTAGATTTGGAAGAAGTTTGGGTAAATGGATACAGAAGAAGAACTAGGAAAGGGATAAGACCATGAGTGAAGCTGGGAAGGCCTGAGAGGTTCCTCCAGAGAAGGTACATGTTTTGGACTCTGACTAACCCCACACCCCTTCAGATCTCTCTCCTTTGGGCCATATGAAGGATGCTGTCTTAGTATAGCTTCCTCATCGCTGTTGAATTCTTGCTATGAGATTTTCCTGGAGTAGGTAGCTGATGGTGGACAGAGTGGCTTTGAATGGGGGTGAAGACAAAGGCCTGAATCCCAGAGGAGGAGGAACTGGGCAGAGCAGCCCTTACTCACGATTTATCCAAAAGTAAGATCTCATCAAATCATGGAATATTTACATCAGAAATGACTTGAAGAGATGACCTGGTTTAAATGAGAACCAGAGAGGTTAAGTGACTTACCTAGTTAATGGTAAAGTCAGAATTAGAATCCAGTTCTTTTGACTAGCAGCCTGTACTATTTCTGTAATGTAACAATACCCTTTGTACCTCCCCGCTTTCCTAGCAGAGACACACAAACAAATAGAAGTGAGAAGATGAAGTTAGATAAAGCGATACATTCACACACCAATCCTAGACTTTCCCTACATTAATAAATCTCCTAAGGCATGAGCACAGAGATTTTCTGTGCATGCTGATGATGCCCTGGCACCTGGCACCCAGAGGTGCACACGCTGCAATTTACCTTTCAACTGAATTTTGTAGTTATAACATGAGGTCTGTAAATGTATTGTCAACTTAAGATGCATTAATTTGATCTTCTACCTTAGTTCATGTTGGAGAAAAAAGATCCATGGATAAAATACAGAGTTATGAGGTTCTCAAAATAATGATATAAATGTGTGATTAGAGAAATAATGTGATGCAGAGAACTTTTATGTGCAGTAAACTAAATGTCCAAGTCCATAAAAATCACCACTGATAGATTTGATCCTACATGTAGGAATAACTAGTCATTGGAGAACCAATTTAAATGCTTTTAGAACCTAAAAACACAACCCAAGGAACATGGGCATAAAAATGGGGATTACTTTACATTTTAAACCACATTTTTTCGATAAAAACATACTATAGGATATAGTTAAATTTAAAAGACATGGGACAGTAGTCCAATAAATAAAGAAATACCATAAATAACAGGTAACTGCAGGGTTTATCTCTGTCATCTGCATCTCCTTGCACTTTCAAGGAGGATCCCAACATTGTGCTTCTATTAGCAAAATGCATGGCAAAGAAAGACAGTCTCAAAGTTTGCTAACTGAAACATTTGTGGAAAGGAATCTACCATCTCCAATGACAGTCTTTAAAAATGCCTACGGTAGACAGATGTTTTGGTAACTGTGCTTCAGATAGATTAGTAACTGCCTTCAGCTTCCACAGGTAGGACTAGGGAGAGGATCTCAAACAGCACAAATACCTAACTACTTCATCGGTAACACTAACTCTTATTATCAAAGCCTCTCATCCTCCTTGTAGAAACTTGGAAAAATCAGAAAAGTATAAAGAATATAAAATTCCTCAGATTCCAAAATTGAAAGATAATCTCAGTTAATATTTTGTGTCCCTTGAGAATTTTTCCTGAGCACATATATTTATATAATTGAGATAACAATATGCTTCTAATTTTGAATCTCTGCTTTAAAAAAATAAATAAAACAAATATCTCTTATTTAAAACTTTAAAGTCGTTGGTTGAAGGAATCTTTTCCAGATTCCTAGATTAGGTTTAGGACCTGTGCTCAATGCTCTCCTAACATCATGAATGTCCTCCATTATAGAGTTCACATTTTTAAATAGTTACTGGTACAATATGTATCTTCCTTTCTGGACTGTAAGCTGTGTGGCAGAGGCTTGAGTGTCTTTAAAAACTTCCATATTCAATACTCACAGCCCCTAGCACAGTGACAAAACATAGTAGATAACCAATACACCTTCTACATGGATGAACTACAGAAAACGTGTTGAATGAAGTATAGAAAATGACCCATAAGCCTACCACCAAGAAATAGCTAGATGAATATTTTATAACTAAAATGTTATGGTCTTTTTTTTTTCATTTAAAATATCCCAAACATTTTCCTATATCTAAATGACATACATTTTATTGACTGCAAGGAGATGTACTGCAATTTCTATACATTCCTCGTTGTAGATCACCAAACTAATGACCTGCTTTGTAATTTTTCTTCTACATCTTGCCCTTGTACCTTTAAGTAATACATCTACAGAATCATTTCCTGATCTTTCAAATATAAATAAATAATATCTCTTAACTTCCAGATGGTAAATGAGAATATTAGTATCACTTCAGCTTTTCAAACAGCTTCCTGCACCTTGATCTCTCAGGCTTTCTCCTCGGTACTTTTACTTCTAGATTGTCAGTGTTAATCTTTTTCTAATCATAGTTAAATCTTCTGTGTTTTGACTATAGATTGATCTAAAAGCTAAAATGCAATATAGTTTTTAATCATTGACTATGTAAAAGTTGTTCGCTGCATAACAAAGTCATAGACTCTGATTATATTTCCTTTCTTGTTTTTGTTCTATCAAATAATCTTTTTTTTATATTCAACAGTCTGATTTTTCCTAGAATCACTGCCTTAATTTTGTTCCTGGTTTTTGTTTTGTTTTTTTTTTCAGATTTTCTATCATGACAAGTAATCTATCCAGCCTCCCTCTCTTTTTTAAGACCCCTCTCCTTGAGCACTATAACATGCTGCTTTTAGACTGGTTACTTTGTAAATTTGATGCACAGAATTGAATTCTCAATGGAATTCATTATATAGAATCACCTAGAGGAGAACATAGGCTGCAACCTCTTTGACATCGGCTATGGCAACTTTTTTCATGACACATCTCCAAAGGCAAGAGAAACAAAAGAAAAAATGAACTTGTGGGACTTCATCAAGATAAAGCTTCTGCACAGCCAAGGAAACAGTCAAAAAACTAAGAGATAGCCCACAGAATGGGAGAATATATTTGCAAATGACACTACAGATAAAAGATTAGTATCCAAGATCTACAAAGAACTTCTCAAACTCAATACACGGGAAACAAATAATCAAATCAAAATATGGGCAGAAGATATGAACAGACACTTTTCCAATGAAGACATACAAATGGCTAACAGACACATGAAAAAGTGTTCAAAATCATTAGCCATCAGGGAAATTAAAATCAAAACCACACTGAGATACCACCTTAGGCCAGTTAGAATGGCAAAAATGGACAAGGCAGGAAACAACAAATGTTGGAGAGGATGTGGAAAAAGGGGATCCCTCTCACACTTTTGGTGGGAATGCAAGTTGGTATAGCCACTTTGGAAAACAGTGCGGAGGTCTCTTAAAAAGTTAAAAATTGAGTTACCCTATGATCCAGCAATTGCACTACTGGGTATTTACCCCAAAGATACAGACATAGTGAAGAGAAGGGCCATATGCACCCCAATGTTCATGCAGTACTGTCCACAATAGGTAAATCGTGGAAGGAGCTGAGATGCCCTTCAACAGATGGCTGAATTAAGAAGATATGGTCCATATATACAATGGAATATTACTCAGCCATCAAAAGGAATGATTTCACAACATTTGCAGCAACATGGATGGCACTGGAGGAGATAATGCTGAGAGAAATAAGTCAAGCACAGAAAGACAATTATCATATGGTTTCACTCATTTATGGAACATAAGAAGTAGGAAGATCGGTAGGAGAAGAAAGGGAAGAAGAAAGGGGGGGCGGTAAACAGAAGAGGGAATGAACCATGACAGACTATGGACTCTGGGAAACAAACTGATGGCTTCAGAGGGGAGGGGGTAGGGGAATGGGATAGGCCGGTGATGGGTATTAAGGAGGGCAATATTGCATGGTGCACTGGGTGTTATACGCAAGTAATGAATCATGGAACTTTACATCAAAATCTAGGGATGTACTGTATGGTGACTAACATAATAAAAATTATTATTTAAAAAAAAGAATCACGTGATTTATTTCTTCCTGATTTCTGAATGTATCTTGCTGGAGCACATCCACAGTTAACTTTCTAAGAAAGGATGTATGGTAAGTAGATTTTCTGAATTCTTGCATTTCTGAAAATGATTTTATTTTACCCATATAATTGTTTTGAATGATACTTTACCAAGGTACACAACTCCAGGTTGAACACAATCTTCCTCTAGAACTTTGGAAGTATTCCTCCCTGTGTTTCATCATCCAATGCTGCTGATGAGAAATCCAATGTCATTCTGATTCTCATTTTTTTACAGGACCCTTTTTCCTCTCTCTCATTCTCACTTGAAGATTTTAGTATTTTCTCTTTGTTGTTGATGTTCTGAAATTTCACAATGATACTGGGTCTTTTTTCATTTATCCATTTGAATTTGGGGACTCTTCCTCTTCAAGTGTATGAAAATTTCTTGCATTACTTTTTATGATAATTTCCTCTGCTTTCTGTTCTTTCTTTCTGGGACTTTTATTGTAAAATGTTCCTTCCCTGTTGGCCCTTTGTGTTTAATTATATTGTCCCCTTTTAGGGCTCTTTCTTTTGTGTTCTACTTTCTGGGAGGGCTCCTAAATATCTTCCAGCTCTTCAATTAGTTTTATTTTACAGCCATATATTCAATTTCCAGGCTTTTTATTCTTTCTCCATCCTTTCTTCATAGCTCTTATTTTTGCTTTATAGTGTAATCTTTTCTCAACTTTCTTCAAGAATATTAACTAGGAAACATTAACCTTCTTTCTCTGAATTATCTATTCCATCCACGGTCATTTTAAAAAATTTATTTATCTTGGTTTCTCTGTTTTATGTTGGAGACTTCCCTTAAATCTCTTAAGGCAACCTATGTATAAATGGTGGCACTCTCA
The DNA here is from genome assembly GCF_002007445.2 of Ailuropoda melanoleuca. Classification (NCBI taxonomy): domain Eukaryota; kingdom Metazoa; phylum Chordata; class Mammalia; order Carnivora; family Ursidae; genus Ailuropoda; species Ailuropoda melanoleuca. Next base: position 39,617,372 of record NC_048226.1, read on the forward strand.
TATTTAAGAATTATGTGACACAAAGCTGGCTGGGAACTATCTGTGAAGAACAAGGACCTTGTCACCAAGCAGCTGTCCCTTAAGGGTGATCGGATGGTGAAACAGTCACTACTATGGGAATATCCATCAATGTCAGATTACAGAGAACTTTTCTGTGACACTATTCAATTTCAGTTGAGGAAAATATATGTATTAGTTTGTTAAAGCTGCCAACACAAAGTGCCATAGACTGGGTGGTTTAAACAGAATTTTTTCACATCTCTAGAGGCTAAAAGTCCAAGATTAAGGTGTCAGCAGGGTTGATTTCTTCTGAGGCCTATTTCCTCGTCTTGCAGATGGCCATCTTCTCCCTGTGCCTTCACATGGTCTTTCCTCTGTGAATGTGTCTTAATCTCATCTTCTTACAAGGACACCAGTCATACTGGATTAAGGCCCATCCATACAACCTCATTTTACTTTAATTACCTCTTTAAAGTCCCTATCTTCAAATATAATCACATTCTGAGGTACTGGGGGTAAGAATTTCAACAAATGAATGCTGGGGGGATAAAATTCAGCCAATAACAACATAATTTACAAATGTTTATTTCTTTGCTTTTTGCCTAACAGGTAGATATATGAATGTTCAACATTCTCCACAAAGATGAGAAAAGTTGGAAGGGGGGTTAACTATTCCATATATAGACTTTCGTATTCTCCCTATTTTGATCCCTTTTCTCCTTCCTACCTTTAGCAAAACTTGGAATTTCTAAGTCCTGAGTCCCTCCTGGGTTCTGTAGGTGGGATCATTCCTCAGCTGCCTGCTCCTTTGTGTGCCTTCTGCAATGACTACCTTACCTCTTAACCTCAGACACCACTCCATCTTCTCTGTTCTCCTTCCTCAGCTACCCCTTTGCAGACCCTTTATAGTTGAGCCCTGTGCCTTGTTTCCTCAGATACCACTTCATCTTCTCTGCTCTCCTTATTTCAGAAGTTTGTTAAACCCTCTTACCTGCTTATGGTCCTCATCCTATTCACTTTATCATTTGGGGTTTATACTACCATTTTAATGGGATCTCAGAAGGAGGGGAGGTAAACACCCATGTATTTTGGAAAGACTTCTCTGAATAGAGAAGTAGAGAGTAGATTGTTAGAGAGGAGATTAAAGGAGCAAGGAGGCAGATAAACAACTTATGGTCTGCAGGTCATTACCACTGGGCCTCTCTCATGCCAGTGATGCCAAGAGCTGTACAAGACAATGGCAGGGTCTCTTATAATTGCTCCAGGAGCCTGGGACACTGCCTGTGGGCAGCCACACTCCTGTTTCGGGATCTGTAGGGTCAGGGCTTTCTTTCAGTTCCCCATCAGTCAATAATTCTCTCAGCATCCAGAAATCACTGGGTGCCTCGTCTCCCTTCCTCAGAAAATGGCAAGGATTTTGTTATTTGTCCCTTAATTTTTTCCAAAAGTTGAAGTAACTAACTCGGGGAGATGACTCAGAGCAACAGAAAAGAGGCACGCTTCTGCTTCTCTAACAAGCCCTTGCCTTGATAGACATGACTGACCTTTCTATTTACATCATAATACATCGAATTTTCTGTTTTAGGCTCCGGATAATGGATGGAGGGCAGTGAGAAGATGTGTGTGAACTTTCTGTCATGAAGGGCAATTTGCAGGAACTAATCATCTTACAATAGTTGGTCATAAGAAAGAAATCCATCAGCCAAGCACCCTGCATAAGTATTTATATTCATGGACATTTCTTGACTCTAAAGAAAGATTTCTCAAAGAGCTCTCCTAGGAAGTTACTGGTGTTACAAAGGGAAAAAACAGAGGAGGGGGATGTAAATAAAGGTTTTTTTACTGCAGAAGTTTCTAGTACTTTAAAATATTTTTCCTGCATTGTAAATATTCAAGTCTTCAGCATTTCTCAGACTTATTTGACCACAAAGCAAGTATACTGAGGGACTAGTTGGGAGATATAGTAAGTCAAGGCATTTTATGCGAGTCCACCTATACTTTCTTTGGCATCCATATTAAAGTACATGACTAGAGCTACTGAGTCATTTTCTACCACTCTCAGAGAAACTTTAAAGACGATACTTTTACCCTTGAAGAGAGGATTTCAAGGTATGGGGAGATGTCTATTTCCAGTGCTTCTCAGGATTATCTGCCCTGGGAAGAGTCACCTGGGAAGGAGCTATAGAGCCTTCCCTCACCACCCATAAATGGTCAGGTCTGTTTGTACACCTCCTAGTGAGGAAAAGGAGTTAGTCTCTATAGTAATTTAACCCAGTCAAAATCTGTGGGGCCCACCTTGCAAAGGAGGGCCTTCTTTGGGTATGAGAAGGCAGAAGTGTCCTAGACAAAACTGATTGCAATGGGTGATACTGGGTTTTTCACTAAAAAAATGTGGTCACTCAAGAGGCAGGAGGCAGTGAGGGGTGTAAAGGTGGACAGAGACAATGAGCAGTCAACATTTAGGAGCTGTGTATTTCAAAGATGTTGTTCCTGGTTGTGGGTGTAGACCTTTTTTGAATCTTGCTGCAAGCTCTTTTCATCTCCAAGGCTTCTGTCATCCACCTGTGGGAAATGTGATGTTAGCTTTCATTATGAGATCTACAGTTATTTTCTCATGTGTATGTGCTTGTTTGTTTTCTAGCTCTTTGTGAGATTACTTCCCACTCTGCCGTCCGTAACTCCTGGTACAATGCTTACACGTGGTGTTTGCTGGTGGTTAGATTGACTATGTCCTACTTAAGAGAAGGACTATGTTAATTCAAGGTGGTCTCACAATTGTGAGTCAACGAACCCTTGAAAGGATGGTTAAATGAAACCTATATGTGGGGAAGAAAGGATCTGTCTCATTTGCCAGAGTCACTGTTCTCTTTTGCATGAATTTCAGAAGTGATCTGAGAAACAGTGTTCCCAGGAAAATGAAAAAGATTTTAATGGCCTTGAGCAGCAGTGAAGTTTAATGCTCCTATTCATATAAAGTTAAATATAGATATTTGAGGCTTACCTCATTTTCCAACTTGTTTTCCTTGTAGTTTAATTCTCAATAGCTGTAAAGTTCTGTCTTGTGCTAATGTGCTCTTCACAGCAACAACAATAATTGCAATAAAGGGATTTTTCAAATTTATATGGAGAAATACAACTATATAATCTGATAGATTTCTTCTGTAAAAAGAGTTACTCAGCTTTTTGAGGCAGAACCATATCCAATCCCTGTTTATAATGAATTTGTTCTACTATCTTTACTTGAGGATTTCACTAATAACAAAACTCTTCAAAGCAGCCTTATAAATAGAATAAAGAATGTTACCTGGCTCTCTGTTCCTGTGGGGGCCCACTAGACTTCTGATTTGGCAGTTGTCAGATTACCTCAATACGGTTTTGACTCTATTATTTCCTAGGTGGGTGACCTTAGACAAGTTATTTAAATTTTCCAAACTTATTTCCATATTTGTCAAGCCAATATAAAATGTTGCTTTCTTTATTTGTCCCTCATAGGGTTTTGGGATTAAATGAAATAGTGAATTCAGAGCCTAGAGTATAAGAAGCAACCAATAAATATTAGGTATTATTGTTGTGAGCTAATGATGTGGTTGTTGTTACTGCTGAAGGCAGTGATTCTATTTAATCTCAGCTCCTCAAAGCCTAGCATTATCTCAATATTTATTAGGCTTAATGTTTATTAATAAAATAAATGTAATCACTAAAATTTTCTAATACCAGAGGTTTTTCAGCCACCCAGATGATTTAAGAAAAAAAAATTGATTGAAAGACTTTATTTTTTTAAGAGCGGTTTTAGGTTTACAGAAAAACTGAGCAGAAAGTACAAGGAATTCCCATATACTCTTTCCCCCTCCACCTTAGTTTTCTCCTATTGATGTCATTATTACTAATATCTTGCACTGTACGCTACATTTGTTACAATTGATGAACAAGTGTTGATACACTATTACTAATAAAAGTCCATAGTTTACCTTAGGGTTCACTCTTTGTGTTGTATATTCTGTGAGTTTTGACAAATGCATCCTGTCATGTGTTCACCATAACAATATCACACGGAATCACTTCACAGCCCTGAACATCCCCTGTGCTCCACCTATTCGTGCCTTCCTCCCTCCCTCCCTTCCTCCAACCCCTGATCTTTATACTGTCCTTATAATTTTGCCTTTTTCAGAATGATATACAGTTGGAATCATACAGTATGTAGCCTTTTCAAACTGATTTCTTTCACTTAACAATATGCATTTCAGGTTCTGCCTTGTCTTCTCAAACAAAGACATATTTTTACTCAGGAATAGCATAATTTTGAGTTGGGAAATATCTGTTTGGCTGGTGTTACTCTACTTGGTAGATGTCTGCTCACTTAAGGATTATTTCTGTGTTGAAACTTCTACTCTTAGCCTGATCATTTATCCACTTACCTGAAAGTAGGTGTACTCAAAGGGGAATTTTACATTTATAAGGAGAGGTTAAAAACAACAACATTCCTAATAAAAAATAAAATACAAGAATATATATATCTCTTTTCTATTCTAAGGTCAGATAGCCCTTCACTTCCTAATAGGAGCCTTCAGTGCCCCACAGGCTGCTATAGACTTGTCAGATTCTCTGAATTTGACCTGGATGACCACTAACATCAAGCTGGCTGAGAGTTCATTTATTTTCTCCATACCCTAAATGTTCTTGGCTGACTTTACTATTGTTTATTCTTAGTCTCTGCTCTAAGGCCAAGCAACAGAAAATAATCATTCATCATAATTTTTAAAAATCCCCTTTACTCATCTGTTTCCCTGAATCAATCCCCAAATAGATCCCCTCCCTCTTTTATTCAGTCAGAGGGAGGAGGTGGGGATAGCACAGGTACAGTTGCCTTTACAACTTCCCAGGAGGCCAGCCCTAGACTAGCAGGCTTCTTCCAGATTTCGTTTCCTTGATAATTTTATGTTCATCCTGTTCCATCAAATATTCTGAGATATAGTTTCTTGTGCAGCCCTTTAGCTTCCTCTTACCTTCTTATTGTTTACACCTTTCAAGCACTTATAAACAGTATTTCTCTCCACTGGTCTAAATTTATAAAATGCATAAATATATTTATTTGGCTCCTTCAGTGGCTTTTCTAGGTGTTTGAACTTTTCATAGGGCTTTTTGTGAGGGAAGATGGGAAAGAACAGGCTTTTTACTGAACCTCCTGAAGCTGGGTCATTTAGATTTCTGTAAAAGAGTTGTCATGTTCCTCCTGCTCCTATTTCTATGCCTAACCATGTGGGCAGCTCCTGATCTTGGAGCACGGTGCCACTGAGACCTCCATTCTCATATACACAGGTGGCCCCCTGGTACAGGGCCAGGGTGGTGAGACTGGTCAGGATGGGGTTGGGAGCACCAGGAAGGGGATGGCTCAAAGCAGGGCCCTTGTGTCTGCACAAGTCTCAGTCACATCCTCAAAGTAATGGCAGGGCCCCTGAAACCATGTCAGCTCTCTCCAACACAGAGCACCTTCTTTGGGTCAAGAGTCAACAGAAGAATGAACATAAGCAGTGACTGAAAATTGGGGCCTTGAGGTTTTAATGAAATACAAAAATGCCAGCCCATGTTGTATCTGCTGGGATTTTATCAGAAAACTTCTGAGGGGAGGGTGCCCTGAAAGGGTCTGAGCAGGTTTTCAGGAACTAGCCACTGAGACTTCTCCTCTGGGAACTTGGAGAAACTGCAGCAACTTCCCTTTTGGTCAAGAACAATGTAATAAGGGCTTCCCTTGTTTATGCTTCTTCCAGAAGCCTTTACCTTCCTTATTTCTAATCTCACTGGAACTCTGCTGAGAAGGAAATGTTATTAGCTACAGCCCATAGGTGAAGAACCAGAGGCTCAGGATGGGCAAGTAATTTGGCTGATGTCTCCCAGCTGATGCATGGAGGTGTGCTGGGATCTCCAAAGAGCTCCTCTGTTCTCTTCTTCTTCTCTTTCTCACTCAGGTGTCCCAGGAGATCTGGGGAGGGTTGGGGTGGGGTCACATGGTTTCAAAGGAACAGACCCCATATTTACCCCATGCTCCTGGTTTGTCTCTTTCTTCAGCACTAACCATAAGGTGTGATTATGAGGAATATCACACTGTTTGTGTTCATGTCACTCAAAAGAACACTAACTAAAACATCTGGGCTCAGTGGGAACATCCCTGGAAACTTACCTAGATATTATCCATAGTTATTTACTGTTTGCTTTTGGTTTTTCTTTAATTTTAATCCTCACACCTCTTCTATATAAACTATGCTGAATATCCCATTCCATCTATCTTTTGCTGTCATTCCCAGGAGCAATGGGGACAATCTACTAAAAAAATGCACTTATCCAGATCCTCAAAATAGATTCCAACCTTCCCATATCTCTGGGCCTTGAAAACATTTATATGGTTTCTCATTCTATAACAGATATTACATTGATGTTTATGCTTCACGTCAGTTTCTAAATTAATATTTGCTATATGGAGGTCTGCTAATTAATATGTACCTTTCCTGAAATTTCAAATCAGCTATTTGATATGGGAGGAAAGCAGAAAGCAACTTGCAAATTCTGTGCATAATGAAGTGAGGAACAAGCTCACATAATGAAGACAAACAATTACACAACATTTGCATGATTCTTTTTTCTTGTAACATGAGACAAGACACACGGAGCTGATTTAGCATGTTGCCTTTGCCGTGAGTTTTGTTTCTTACTTCCCCACCATTTGGTAGGATTCTCAAAGCCAAGAGTAGGTCACACACTTTGTCTTGTCAAAGTTTTCTTATATTATCCTAGAGGCTGTCAGGCAACCAAGATCACCTGGCCAAATTCAACCTGACACTGGTAACTTCTGTTTCTGTGACTATCCTGGGGTGTGTCCCTCCCCCGATACACATATGCCCAGAGCAAGACCCCAGTTCAGGCTCGAACCACTGAATTCAACTGGCCAGAGAATACTGAAATTCTTACTAGTCCCCAAAATATTTACTGTGCTTCTACTATGTCCCAGCCCCCATGCTAGATGCTGGAGATAAAAATCAACAAGTAAAATCCCTGTTGCCCTTGAAGTATTTACTGCCCATCAAGGAACACACGTTAACAAAATTATAGTAAGCGCTCTGTGAGAACAAAGAAGGGAGTCTACTCTGACAGATGGGTGGAGGAAGGTTCTGGAAGAACTCCACAGAAGGAAACTGATTCAGGCAAGCAAAGGATTCATCCAAGGTGCTTGACAGGCTGTCCAACAGCATGGTTAAGAGCGCACCCTCTGTGGGACTGGGTAGGTCATATTAATTTTCTGTACCTCAGTTTCTTCGTCTTTAAAATGGGGATAATAGTAAGACTTACCTCATAGAGTTATTGCTGTGAGGATTAAATGAGTTGTATACAAAGACCTTAATATAGGTTCTGGAACACATTAAGTGCTCTGTAAGTGTTAACTCGCATTACCTGAACTATGGCAGGAGCTGGAGAGGGAAGTCACAGCCTCAAGAAATGTTAAGTGCGAGTAAAGGCAGGATGTAGGGCAGAGGGAGAAATCCAAATGTATCTCATCATTTTGTCTTGGGTGATGGGACAGATGGTGAACATAGCAGGAGAGCAGTTTGGGATAAGAAGATTTATTTGGGAACTACTGAGACTAAAGAACCAAGGGAATATTCAGATAGAAATATCTAACCAGCAGTTGTAAATAGGAATGTGAGCTCTGGAGAGAAGTCTAAGCAGGGCTAGAGAACTGGAATCCTTAATAAGAGGTTGAAGCCATGGCTCGGAATGGTCTAGGTAGAGCAGGATGAAAAAAGAAGACAGGGAGGGAGATGAGGACAGTCAAGATTTAAAGGGTAGCCAGAGAACGTGGGGGAGACTGAGAAGGGGTAATTCAAGAGTGAGAAGAAGAACCAAGAAAGAATGGTGTCATGAGGCAGAAGGGAAGAGAGCTCTTGAAGGACAGAGCAGTCAGAAAAGTAAAAATGCTCCACAGAAGTGCCATGATATAAAGATAACAGAGATCCATTTGGCTTGGCAGGCAAATCCAGGGGTCAAAGAGCTCGAAAAAGCAAAAGGGAACGCTGAGAAAGCACAGAGATTTTAACTGCAGGAAGCAACCATCTCCTCTAGGGCCAGGGAAATGAAAGGAATGGGAAAAAGCCACTGGAATCCAGTCCTTTGGAGGAGAGGCCCCATGGAGCTGGGCTCTGGCCTCTAAGAAGGGAGTGCTGCCCAGTTGGTACTGACATCTCTGGAGCTCAGTGAAGGGCCTCAGGGAGCTGGGCCTCAGGGGAGGGAGCCCACTCAGCTGGAGCGGATGCCTTAGAAGCTTGAAAGACAGACCAGCAGAGCAGTCTGGGACCTCTGAGGAGAAGGGCATGAGGATGGTTCTGTGGGTGCTGGCAGAAGCAGGAAACTGGACTCAACTATTCCATGTGGAGTGTGGGGCTGTTGCTGGGGAGATGCTGACCAAAGCAGGTTTCAACCTGAGCCTGAAGCAAGGTGAGCTCCATACTGATGAGTAAAAGCATCTTAAGGAGGAGGGAATGATGGAACTCAGAACACAGCTGCAAGGATTGGCCGAGACAGAAGCAAGAAAACATCAATTCCTCCGAGAGGTGAAGATGTTGCACAAAACCAAACAAACACCCACTTTGTAAGTGACGTGCTGAGTTTACTACCAAATGATCTAAAGCACCTCTCCTCTTTTCGTCAAGGAGATCTTTCAGGTCTGCACACAGATCATCACTGAGGCCTTCTTGGACCACCCTATCTGAAATTTTAACTCATCCTTCCCACATACCTGAAAACTCCCTTCCTATATGTCTTCCTTAGTGCTCACATTCTATCTTACTTAATTATTGGATTTATTTGTTGTCTCTCCAAAAGGCAGGGATTTTTGTCTGTTTTGTTCATTGTTGTAACCCAAAGTTAGGACAAAAAAAGTAGGCACTCAATAAATATTTGCTGAATATATGAATGAATGAAATCCCCATTGTAAGTACTACTGAAACAGAGAATAGGATACATATATTAATCAACTAGTATTTAGACACTTTCTCCTGGGCCCGTGGGAGACATGGGGAAAGAAAATGGAGGAGTCTCGGGGCGCCTGGGTGGCACAGCGGTTAAGCATCTGCCTTCGGCTCAGGGCGTGATCCCGGCATTATGGGATCGAGCCCCACATCAGGCTCCTCTGCTGTGAGCCTGCTTCTTCCTCTCCCACTCCCTCTGCTTTGTGTTCCCTCTCTCGCTGGCTGTCTCTATCTCTGTCAAATAAATAAATAAAATCTTTAAAAAAAAAAAAAGAAAATGGAGGAGTCTCTTCTATCACAGAATTTATAGTATTTGAAGAAATGAAACAAATTAGCCCATATGGTAACAAAAGAATGACTGAACCCTGCCCTTTGTCCAAGGCTGTACTTTCCCCTTCAGACTACTATCCAACCATCTGTCCCTTTCTTGGATTCCTGGGACTCACAGTCCACAGCATCCTTTCTGCTCTCCAGTCCAGGATTCAATGCCTTCAGCTGCTCAAGGTCATGAGCTCCAGTGAGTAGAGTTCTTGGCCCCCTCCTGGGAATGAGATTAGAGGGTCTGGGCCCACTGGTGCAGCTTTCTCACACCTGACACATGTGTGTTTTGAAAGCCTCATCAAAGCTGACTTTGATGGGCAGCAGGAGCCCTCCAGGCAGCTCGCTGCCAGTACTGTCAGCGCACACTGGGTGATGGGGGTTTGGGGGTCAAATCACCAACTGTCAAGGTGTTAGAAGAGATCTCAGAGTGCTTCATGGATGCAAAGGATGAATATCAGCAACACCGAATAAGCGTGTGCTGTTCTTAGAGGAAGCACTGAGTAATAGTGCAGTACTCTGGACTATTCCCATAAAATTCTGTTTATTCTTTTTTAGCAAACCCAAATTTAGTGTACCCAATGCTTATGCACACATACAACATGCCACATAGAAATGCACAGACATCACACACACCCACAATACACAAACAGGCAGATACTGAGTGTGTACGTGCAGACACACAAACACACACATACACACACATTGCAAAGCTTGTCCTCAGTCAGAGAGTTTGGGGAAATAACTAAGAGAATGAGTGAATGAATGAATGAAATTAATGTTTAATCTGTAATCACTTAATAGAGGATAGAACCCAGTAACCATCTACTCTCAACCCTCTCAGTTTAAAGCAGTTTCCTACTGAGATAAGGTTTTTAAAAAAAATTTTTTTAAGATTTTATTTATTTATTTGACAGAGATAGAGACAGCCAGTGAGAGAGGGAACACAAGCAGGGGGAGTGGGAGAGGAAGAAGCAGGCTCATAGCTGGAGAGCCTGATGTAGGGCTCGATCCCATAACGCCGGGATCACGCCCTGAGCCGAAGGCAGACGCTTAACCGCTGTGCCACCCAGGTGCCCCACCTGAGATAAGATTTTAAGTTCTTTTTTAGAAAATTCAAAAGGGTTCCTCCTGAAAGCTTTTGCTGTTACTAGAGTTTATTATTTTAAAGGATCCAATAATTTGTTGGGGACTTTTTCCTTTAAAGAGAGGAAATCTCTCTGAAGAGAATGGCAGCGTGTTTACTAATAAATCACACTGAAGCAGAGTTGAGTTCATGGAAAGGGCACTGGACTGGGAGCCAACTGAACTGGATTCCAGTCATGTCTACTTACTATTGTTAGACGCAACTGTGTGCAAATTACCTCTTCTCTCGCAGAGTCTCAGTTTTCTCATTTATAATTGGGTTGTGAGGAAGGAGAGTCTTTACTTAAATATAGTGCATTGACCATCTGTATTCACCTATATTCTGTCCTAAGACGTCCTAAAATAAAGAAAGCTACAGATTGGTTCTCTACTGGGTGGGAATTTTGCCCTACTCCCCAGGGATGTTTGTCAATGTCTGAAGACACTTTTGGTTGTCATGACTGGTGTATGGTGGGGAGAAGCCAGGGATGCTGCTAACCACCCTTCCACGCACGGGACAGGTCTCACAACAAAGAATTACGCAGCCCAGGGCGCCTGGGTGGCTCAGTCGTTGTTAAGCGTCTGCCTTCGGCTCAAGTCATGATCCCAGGGTCCTGGGATAGAGGCCCGCATCAGGCTCCCTGCTCAGTGGAAAGCCTGCTTCTCCCTCTCCCACTTCCCCTGCTTGTTTTCCCTCTCTCACTGTCTCTCTCTGTCAAATAAATAAATAAAATCTTAAAAAAAAAAAAGAATTATGCAGCCCAAGATTCAAAGGGGCCAAAGTTAAGAAATCCGGCTCGTGACCCAACAGTTGATCTTGTACTTTTTTTTTTTTTTTTTAAAGATTTTATTTATTTATTTGACAGAGATAGCGACAGCCAGCGAGAGAGGGAACACAAGCAGGGGGAGTGGGAGAGGAAGAAGCAGGCTCATAGCAGAGGAGCCTGATGTGGGGCTCGATCCCATAACGCCAGGATCACGCCCTGAGCCGAAGGCAGACGCTTAACCGCTGTGCCACCCAGGCGCCCCTGATCTTGTACTTTTAAACCCTCTCCTTATTAGCAGACTGACAGATATCTACATACTGTTATGTAGAAAAGTAACTTCCCAAATCCAAATCATATGTTGAAATCCTAACGCCCAATAATTCAGGCTGTGAGTGTATTTGGAGACAGGGCCCTAAAGAGGTAATTAACTTAAAATGAGATCATTAGGGTGGGTCCTAATCCAGTAGGCCTGCTGCATTTATAAGAAGAGGAAGGGACACCAGAGACACGTATACTCAGAAGAAAGAACATAAGGGGACACAATGAGAAGATGACCAGATGCTGGCCAAACAGAGAGGCCTCAGGAAAAACCAAACCTGCCAATACTGTGATCTTGGACTTGCAGCCTCCAGAACCGTAAAAAAATAAATTTCTATTGTTTAAGCCACATGGTCCATGGTATTTTGTTACAACAGCCCTAGAAAACTAATACACCTACTTCACAAGTAACAAGAGGATTCTTTTCCAAAGCAATGGAATGCCCACAGAGAAAAGACCTCCAGCCTGACAGTTATGGGTCCCCAGGACTATTGCCTACTTCCCCACATCACAATAAAGGGAACTGCCAACCAGCAAGCATTGGCCACTCCCCTTCCCCTTACACACACATACACACACACACACACACACAAACCCCTCAAGATCAGCTTATTGTCTGGTTTTTAAATATGATGGAACAGCCAAATATCATTAGACTTCTGAAGAAATTCTACAACACAAGAGAGAGACCAAAATAAACAAGCAGAATATATAACTCTGAAAGGAACAGGTATACTTTAGAAAAACATAGTATAACTTCTAAAAACTCTTTAATTAATATTCCTGGAAAGAGTTAAAAAATTATTGCATCAACAAAACACAAATAGTTAATGAGGAAGAACTATTGTAAAATAAAAATATTACTCTGAAATTCAAATAAATTATGGATAAAATCTAATAAAATAACCAGGTAGTAGAACACAGAGAAGTGAAAAACTAAGAAAAGGTAAGATATGTAGAGGATCAGTCCAGGAAGTCTCACCTTAGATCAATGGAGTGACAGAGAAAGCAAAGAGGAAGAAATCATCAAGGAGATATCACAAAGGATTTTCCAAGAGTCAAAGGACATGAGTGTACAAATTAAGATGCCAATCAAGTGTCCAAGGCAATGAGTTACCTAAGTCACATATGTGCATATACACATGCACATATACACATCTAGGCTCAGCATTACAGAAGTTCAGTATTTCGGTAATATAGAGAAGATACTAAGAAGCCCCAGCAGGAAAAAGAGAAATTTAAAAGATACTCATAAAAAAATAAAAACTCTCACCAGCATCAGACCTCTCATCCGCTATACTGGATCTGAGAATACAGTGGAACAAAGGCCTTCAAGGTTCTGGGTTAAAATGATTGTCAACCTTGAATTCCATGCTAAACTAATAATCAAGGATTAGGGTGGAAAAAGCTATTTCCACAAATGCATAAACTGAAAAATACATTTCACACTTGTAAGCAAACCACCCTGAGGCCCCTGCCCCTTAGGAGTGCAGTTCCTTGAAGTTCTTGAGCCTGGGACTTAGGCCAGATGGGGAGAACCAAGCTCAGATCTGATTTTGCATGTGTTCTGGTCTTCAGAAGTGTCTTCTTTGAAAGACCAGCCAGGGTCAGCAGAACTCTCCTGGGAGGTACCCCCTAGCCCAGACCAGGATCCATGTGGGCCCTAGTCTTTTTTCATCCCCTTCCTCATGCTCTCCAACCATCTACCCTACCCATATGCCAAAAGGTTTCTTGAGGTCCTGGGCTGACCCTGATTCCCAGAGGGCATCCTGACAAGCGGAATGCTCATGCTGCATGATTCATAAATTCCTTCATAGAATCATGTGAGACTGGGCTACCAGAATGGCAGTGACATGATGATTTTTACTGACTCTCAAACACTGGATATAGGACAAGTTCAACACCAACAGACCCTTGGCTTAAGCTGCATGTGTGGGCCCATGTGTCAACTCTTGTCTGGCTTTGTTTTGAGGTGCTATCCCTGATCCTTAGCACCCAAGCTCAACCCAGGGTGGCAGCAGGTATCCTTTATTCTATGTGACCCCAACTGATGTTCTCTTCTGCCTCCACTGATGTGAGGACATCACACTTTCCCAGGTCAGCTAAATCTATGCCTAACGAGAGACAGCCCTTCCTTGCACCAGCGAGACCTCTTTTCTCATTCTTCCTACAGTCCTCTCTGCTGGTGCCAATGAATGGAAGGCAGGGTGCAGTTAACATTAACATAATCATTTTCTAGGAATGTAGTGGTTGCTGCATAAAGAATTAAAGAGAAGACAGATTTGAAAGATGTATTGCTCTACATATATGTTATAAAATTCCAAGTGGTAAATTCAACATAACCAGAACACAAATTATTGTTCACATTTTCCTGCATATTCTGGATAAGAACAGCATTTGTGGTCATCATCAATGAAATACGGCAACAACCTTTGAGGGAGGCATTAGAAGCCAATATTCACAAGTGGCTTGATGGATGATATTGCATCATAACTAACAATAACCAGCATTCAATAATGGTATTACAGATTCACAGAAATTCAGATCTATATTGTTTCAATGCATACAATTTCCCACATGAACTCACAAGTATCGTGAGTAATAACAGTATTGCTATTTCTTTTCTCATGGTGGGAGATAGTCAGGAATAATGCACTTGACAATAAAGAATATGGAGAATAAAGAAGAATCTTCACATATACCGATTGAATATTAACTATATAAGATTCTTTCCAGTATTCTATATTAGATCCAACAAAACACTATATTTGACATGTGCCAAATGTCTTGAATTTTATAATACTTTTTAAAATAAAATTATTTATATAGAAAGAGGCCTCACAAAAATTGTCTGAGGCTTCATATACCTGGGGCAGCCCTCTTTTGGGAAATTATTTGACGATCTGCTTTAGCCTATCAAGTAAATTTGAAAAAAGAAAACAAAAAACCGAAGTCTGGGGATCCAGGAAACAGGAGATTCAACCCAGAAAAGAGAAGTCTCAAAATAACAAATATGAATGCAAATCTGGAAATCAATTAATGTAGATCAGAAGAGAATGGAGTGCTTCTGGGGGACAAAAGAGCCCTTGAAAAATAGCTAATATAACTTTAAAATTTTGAAATGAGAAAATGACAAGAGCAAAATTGAGATATTTAAAAAAAAAAAGGTCAGGGTTGCCTCAGCAGGTGGCTCAGCAGGTTAAGTGTCTGACCCTTAATTTCAGCTCAGGTCATGATTTCAGCATTGGGGGATGGAGCCCCACATGGGGCTTTGCACTGCTGAGCCTGGAGTCTCCTTATGATTCTATCTCTCCTCCTCTCATTCTGCCTCTCTCTCTCTCTCAAAAAAACCAAAACAAAACAACAACAACAAAAAACAAACAATTAGAAACTCATGAAGGATGCCTGGGTGGCTCAGTCGGTTGTGTCTGCCTTCAGCTGGTGTTATGATCCCAGGGTCCTGGGATCCAGTTCCCTGCTCAGCGGGGAGTATGCTTCTCTGCCCCTCCCCTAGCTCGTGCTCTCTCTCTCTCACTCAATCTCTCAAATAAATAAAATCTTAAAAAAGATAAAAAGAAACTCATGGAAAAACAAAATGCTGGGGCATCTGGGTGGTGCAGACTGTTGGGCATCTGACTCTTGGATTTGGCTCAGATTGTAATCTTAGGGTCATAGGATCAAGCCCCACCTTAGGCTCCACGCTCAGTGCAGAGTCTGCCTGGGATTCTTTCTTCCTCTCCTTCTGCCCCTCCTACTTATGTTCTCTCTCTCCCTCTCTCTCTCTCTCTCAAATAAATAAATAAATCTTAAGTTAACTAGACTTATTGTGGTAATCATTTTGCAATATATATAAATATCGAATCCTGTTGTACACCTGAAACTAATATAAAGTAAAATTGAAGGGAAGGGGCAGAAGGAGGAACACACGGGTTACAAAGAATTTTCTATGATGTTAATCATTCCTATAAGTGTAAACTTCTTGGTTTTGCTATTAAGCATAATTCCTGTTGGAAAGAAAATCTTTAGAAAATAAACAAACAGATAAATAAATCTTTAAAAAAAACAAAAATGCTGACAAGAAGCAATGTAATCATTGTCTTCCACTTGGCTCTATAGTGAACCACATTTACTTAACCACACTTAGATAAATAAGGTTTATTAACTGTAACCTTTTATAAACAACTTATAAACAAGACATGAGACCCTTAAGGGACGCCTGGGTGGCTCAGTTGGTTAAGCGTCTACCCAGAGTCCTGGGATCGAGTCCCACATTGGGCATCCTGCTCAGCTCAGAGCCTGCTTCTCCCTCTGCCTGGCTTTGCCCCTACTTGGGCTCTCTCTCCCTCTCTCTCTCTGTCTCTCTGAAAAATAAATAAATAAATAAAATCTTTTAAAAAGACATCACTTAATTATGATCATAAAACAGAACGTAAATGTCACCAACTTTAGCAACACAGACATAAAACTTCAAATGATGGAAACTGGGAAGTGGGAAGAGGGGTAAAGGAAAGAGTAGGGTGCCAATGGCTTCATCTTTTAAAGTGTGAAGACAAGGATTATAGCTTCATGATAAATTTAGAAATAAAATAGTATACCTTCTGCAGTCACAAAGTTATCCCATGAAGAAACTAATAATAGTGATAAGACTGTATTGGGAGGCTGGATAGGGAGATGGTAAGTCTAATGAACTCAATTTTCATATATCAGAGCATTAGATACAAGATAATGTCTAAGATTGAATTCAGTAAGATATTATCTTCTACAGAGTGGGATCTGAGACGCAATGGGGGTAAGAAATTTATTTTTCATGACAAATATTTTATTTTAAACTATATGAAGCATTTCTTTGTTAAAAATAAGTTTTAAGGGGCACCTGGGTGGCTCAGTTGGTTATGCATCTGCCTTCGACTCAGGCCATGATCCCAGGGTCTTGGGATGGAGCCCCACATTGGGCTCCCAGCTCAGTGGGGAGCCTGTTTCTCCCTCTCCCTCCTCCTCATGCTCCCCCAGCTTATGCTCTTTCTCTCTCTCTCTCTTTGTCAAATAAATAAATAAAATCTTTTTAAAAAGTTTTAAATGCAAAAGAAACTAAAGTATGATGGCTGGACAAGATGATTTTTAAGATTCCTTTCACATCCAAAATCCAAGGGAAGTGCTTCCAAAGCTTAGTCCACTCAGGGGGAGCCCTGCAATTTTTCCCTTCAGAAAGGCTATCTGAACAGAAGCTAGTCCATGCCACTGGGAATCTCACAAAAATTATTTTGCTATATGACAAATTTCTACTCCTGACCTTATTTTATCTCCTCAGTGTCTCTATGAAGCCATTATCAAATCATCTGGGTTATACAGATGCTGTTCAATGAGACTAAATTAGCTTTCCTGAGTGACATGAGCTTTAAATTTCTAGAATGCAGTTGAATGCATGGCTTCCTCATCACTCTAAGTCCTCTTCTCTCCCACCATATCATGCCTCTTGCTGGGCAGAAAGAGAAAAGTAAGAAAAATTCTCTGCCCAAGAGCCAGTTCCCCAGTGAGATGTTTATATAACTATACTGCCCTGTGATTATAGGTTAGCTCCTTTGGGAATCCGATGGAGAAGGCTGGCAAACTATAGCCTCCTTTTCTACTTAGGCTCATGAACATCAGCGATCTGTCAGCGCACTTCCCCAAAGCTTCGAGAGCCCATCAAAAGACATGGAAAGGCCCATTTAAGCCATGGGCACCAACACAGCATACAGCATCCAGAGAGCACTGGCTACCATCATTTGGACTCCCCAGCTGCAGCACTTTTCCTTATGTTTGACCCACCCTCATTCTTGACATCTTTTGCAAATCTCAAGTCATGGCGATATGCTCCTACATTTCTTTCTCATGCTGCAATGAGGAGAATGCTTCCAGGACACGTGGCTGTCAGGAGTGGGGGTAACTCCAGGAAGATTCAGGGTGGGATGCAGCTCATGCCTGTCAGACAGAACTTCCCAATACCTGTCTTCCCAGGGAGCACTGGATCACTCAAGTTACCTGCACACCTGCACCAGACTCCTGCTTGGTGCTGCTGGGCTGCAGAGTATCTAAAAAGGGTATGTTTCATATTAATATAACAAGAGTCCCTGAGCTGCAGAAATTCATGAGAAACTGGAGACAGCTTATATAAATTTCCACTGAAAATATTTTTTATTTCAAGTGGCTCTGCCAAATTGGGAACTGCAGCCTCAGAGCAACTTTGTGAAGTCATTGTGGTCCCCTCCTGATTCCTCCTCCTTCCTTCTCTAAGTGTTCTCCTTTCCCTGCCCCCAACATTGGCTTCCCAGAGATGGACTCCACAGTGCACCCTCTATTTTGGTCAGAATAACACTACCTCTCCAGATTTCCTCCTCCTTCCCTTTTTTCTCTGAGCCACATTTCAGAGACAGGCCAGTTAACTTGATAACTAATGGCACTGTATGCTATATACTGATATACTGTCCCTCCTAGTAACATGTTTGCATTCTGCAGGAGGTCTTCAGTGCCTAAGTCTAAGTTCTTGACAGATGGAGGAACATGTGGGCCCTGGCAGGTCTACTGATGTAGTGGCTATTTTGAAGCAAATAACTCCAAACTCCTCAAATCACCTCAAAGAGGCGACACCTGATGTCACTGATGCAGAGAGCCAGAGCTGTCCTGGGGCACAATGAATGACATGGGCCACTTAAAATTTCCATTGTCCTAGTGCTCTGTTTACTGTAGTAATATAGAATGTTGTTCTTTGGCCTCTATGTATTTCTTAATATTATATTTAATGTTATTTCAGTCTTATAATCAGGTCTCTTTGGCCACACTAAGACCCAACGTACCAAAATAACACTATTTAGCAAAATAAATTCAGATCACTTCCACACTCCAAAGAAATAAGTGTACTGTCTCCTTGACATGTGTACTTATATTTTTAATTCATGTTCTTAAGAATATTCAAAAAAGACATAAAGGGAATACATTCAAAGCCTCAAATTCAGTCTTTAAGAAAAACAAGAATTAAAACAGTAGTGAAATAAGTATGAGGAAAAGAGCAACTTACATATAAATCTTACAGAATCATTTTTCATATTAGACTTGTATATTCTAAATGAAACAGGAACCAATGTTTTCTTTTTTAATTTTTTAAAATATCTTGTTTTTTTCTAAGATTTATTTATTTGAGAGACAGAGAAAGTGAGCAAGAGAGAGAACACAAGCAGGGGGAGCAGCAGAGGCAGAGGGAGAAGCAGACTCCCCGTTGAGTAGAGACCTAACATGGGGCTTGATCCCAGAACGCTTAACCAACTGAGCCACCCAGGCACCCCCAAACAATGTTTTAAATAAACATATAAGCTCTGTCTTTTAGTGGCTAGGATATATAAACTTAGCCTAAATTTCTTGAATGGATATGTAATAAACTATTTATAACATTTTCTCTGTCCTACTTAACTTATGACTAATCCTAAACAATTAGAGAGTCAGATGGCCAAGTATTTAAAGAAGCAAACATCCCAAATAAATAGAGGGTCATTTCTAACTGAAATCTAGAGCCCCAAGCCTCTTTAGATACATGGCTATGGGGTCATTCAGTAACAGCTACAAAAAGAAGCTGCAAAAGGAATCCTACAGAATTCTACAATTTGAAAATAAGGAAAAACAAAGGCACCTTAAGATCTGGATTGCATGGTCCTCTGGTGAGGACCAGGAAGACTCCCCAGGCACCTCTAATAACTTCAAAAGCAATTTTCAATTTTCTATATACCTCATGAAATTCCACCATGTGGATGCTTCTCTTGAAAATTTGGGAAATAAAAAGCTGCACCGACTGCTGATTTTTTATGACGCCAACATCCTTAAAACCTCTCAACACCTCCTCCCCCCCACAAGAGAAACCTTTTATAAAGCAAGGCTGGGTCTGCCCCCAAAGCCTATCATTTCACTAACACTTAAAAATATTTTCTCAACATTCTCAAGCAGTGCTCAAAATCAGCCTGATATATATAGAGCCTCCTTTGTGGAATAGCAAGATTATTTTTATCATTTTCCAATTCTCAAAAATCTGACCTGTCACCAAAGAACTTCTAAAAATATCAGGATGATAATGATATCCTTCGTCATTTCCCTCCTGGCTAATGGCTGCATTACTAGAGTTGGGTTTTTATTTATTTTCTGAGGGTCCTCTCTGATCACAGCACTCATCTTTTCATTTCAAGACGTGGGACAGAATAGCTATCTTGGGAAGGTGGCTGATTTTTTTTTCCCACCTTTAAAGACGAGGTGTTTTTGCAAAGCATTCAGCTCAATTCACTCTCTGCCTATCTCTTAAATCACATTTTTGAGTTGGAAGTATATTGGAATAGATCCTAGAAAAAAAATGCTGACGGAGGAGAAGCATTTTGTTCTCTTACCACGGCCAATTCAATTCAGCAGCAGCATTACCGAGTGCCTACTATGTGCCAGGAATATAAAGAAGAATAAATGCTCCTCAAATAACTCACAACCTAGCACAGTAGACAGTCCCACTAACAAATAACAATAGTATGCTACGATAAGAGCTATAATTTTATTGTTGTTTGTATAAATATACAAGAATAAAAACACCAGTAAGAGAGCAACAAATACTGTCTAGGGAAATCAGAAAGGAAATGGGAAGCCAAATGATGTATTAGAGATAGATCCTAACAATCTCTTACTGTTCAGAGATTCTGTCCCAATCTTGATGTATCTGGGATTGAAAAAAAAACCCCAAAAACCTGGTTCTAGAGATTTGTTAGAAGCATATGTTCTTTGGATAGAATTTAGAGTATATCTGTGAGGCTAAGTCCTCCCCCATTTATTCTTGGGGATTCATTTGGTGTCTTTTTTAGTCATGCACAGATCAAAGTACCTACTTATTGATCTTGTAGATCCCTGAACAAAGGAATGTTCCAACTGTAAATGCCTCACATGGACAGGACTCATTACTCTAACAATGACAAATTCTACCTTCAGTTTGGGCAAGATACATCAATATGTTGTCAACTATTATATTGTCTAACACGTTGTCTACAGATTTTTCCATACTTCAACTGTAGGTCTGGGGAGGACAACATAAAGGAGACTTCCAAGCACGGATAAGAGGAGGCCCTTGTTCCAGTGGCAGAAGGCTAGGGCCAGAGGGGACTGAGAGCCAATAGAAGACTGTCTTCATAGGGACATGACAGTGGAAACTAAAAATAGTGACAGGTGGTATCTGATGTAGGTCTTCCTTTTCTCTGTAGTAAAGTTCATTGAACATCATTACCTCATGTTGTTGTGTTAGGAAGTACTGGTGGATAAAAAGAAGGTTCTATATCCATGCTTTGTGGCAGAGTGAACTAAAGCAGGCTGTGACAACATCAGAAAAACTCTTATGAGGTGGCCAGACTTAAGAGGGGCAAAGCTGGGAGAGGGATGGGACTTGGTAGCACCTAGCTGAGTGGCAAGGGAGAGACCTGGGGTCCCAAGTGTTCCTTTTACAGACTCTCAACCTAGCCTCCTGCCCCCTGCTCGGCGCTCTTGCCTTCACAGATTCCATGTGTTTCCTACTCTAAGCCCTTCCAAGGTTCTATTCCAAAATTGGCTTGCTTTTTTTCTCATTCCTTCCTGTTGCCCTCTCTCCCCTGCAGACAAGCAGCTTTCAACTGTCCCTAGTCTAATAAGCATGTTACTGTCCTTCCTTTGCTTACTAGCTTCCAAAATTGAGTTTTTCTCTCTCACCATCTCTCCTTTCTCTTGTTCTTATAGAGTCATGCATTTTAAATTCTTTTACTGTGAGATTTTGCACAGGAGTGGAGATGAACGTAGGTGTTCAATCTGTGGTTTTCTTTCTCAGTATATTAGATTCGTCTACTCATTAACATTCTATTTACTTAAAAATAACATGACACCAGGACCTTGCTTACAATTAGCACTGGACCCCTAAAAGGGCTGATAAAATCAAGACCCTCAGGGTCGGAATGAACTGTAAAGGTCAACCTCTCTGAGCTCTCATCAGATGTTTAATCCAGGAAACTCTTTAGCTTGCCTGATATGAGTTTAATTTATTAAGAATGCATAAAGCTAGGCTATGATTTTGTATATCATTATATATCATATTTAATAATACTAACAATAGCTGCCACTTATGATACACTTTCCATGTGCCCCACCCTATGCCAAGGAGCGTTTATGCCTCCCCACAATCCTATGAGGAAAGTATTATCATGGTCCACTGCTCCTACCACCCCCAACATTTTGCAGAGAAGGAACCTGGGGTTTAGTGCAGGTTTAACTCCCTTCCTGATTGCTAGTAGCTTGTACATGACAGGCAGAGCCTAGTTTTGAGTCAGCTTTCTCAGATTCCAAAGCTTATCCTCTTAGCTGTGATGGTTCCAGATTTAAGACTGTAAGACTGTTAAAGAACTTAATTGTTTCTGCAGCATGTCTGGCGTGCGGTTTCTGCTTTTTATTACTTGTAGTTTTAGCCATTAATAATGTTGTACTTGTTTACTGCTGTCTATGTTTGGGTCTTCAGGGTTATGATCCACAGTGGTTCCAGATTGACTTTTGTCTGCCAGATTACTTTTCTTTTAAATTAATATGAACCCAGGAAATGAAAACAATTTTTAAATTAGTTTAGGTCAAATGATGAAGGTAAATCTGTTGTCAAAAAGACATGCTAATAACTTCTAGGTAGATAGATGCATTTATCATCCATTATATAAAATCACTATAGCTTACATATAGTTAAATTAGCATGTTGACCAAGCCAAAGATTCTGGGTTTGGTGGGTTCTTTTTGTTAAAAATAACCACACGGTTTTCCTGTCAACAATTTCAATGTTTGAGGGTACACTATTAGAAGAGTAGGTGTAGGGGCGCCTGGGTGACACAGCGGTTAAGCGTCTGCCTTCGGCTCAGGGTGTGATCCCGGCGTTATGGGATCAAGCCCCACATCAGGCCCTTTCACTGTGAGCCTGCTTCTTCCTCTCCCACTCCCCCTGCTTGTGTTCCCTCTCTCGCTGGCTGTCTCTATCTCTGTTGAATAAATAAATAAATAAATCTTAAAAAAAAAAAAAAGAAGAGTAGGTGTAATAGAAACTGCCCAAAACCCCAAATCAGAAGACCCAGGGTTGAGTCACACCTCTGCATTTCTGTACTTTGAACAATTCATCTAATTTCTCTGAACCACAGCTTTGGGATATGTAGGAAAGAGAATCTAATGCACAACAGTTCTTTGAGCACCACTGAGACAATGTATGTGTAAGTGCTTGGCAGAGAGTAGGAGCTTAATAAAAGCTCATTTATCAGCTTGTTCCAAGAGACTCTAGCAAGTGTTGAAAAAATACTTGTTGAATAAATGAGGGAACAGGAGATTCATTGGAGGATATGTACAAGCAAATAGAAGAGGTTGGGTATCTGAAATATCTTTCTAAAGCATCCCCAAGATTCCCAGGGATGGCCCCTCTAATTGTAACAGCTGTACTAGTCACAGAGGCCAGAAACTTGAAGTGTCAGCTCATTTAACTGTGTATGGATCTGCGATGTGTAGTACAGTATTACCTGTGACTTGTTTACCTCTACCATTATTAACTACAAACCCTTCCTAGGAAATCTCAGCACTGAGTTTTATCTGAGTGCAGAAGATAGTAGAATCTTCTCTTGGACTCACTATGGATGACTTCCAAGGATAAACAATGCCACAGGAAAGGCAATTTATCTAGGTAAATACTATTATCTTCTAATGTTCAAAGTCTACTAGACATAAATTTAAATCCCAACGGAAGAGTCTTTGAAAGGTTTCCCTCTGACCTACATCTTCCAACATCAAAAAGACTTCAGAGAGAAAGGGGGACTGACTTTTTAACTCTCTTGGGTATTTGAGAATGATGGCTCAGACTGGAGGTGGCACTGGGTGGGAATCCCAAAAAGAACTGAATGCTTAGGCTTAAATAAGAGCAGGCCCCATGTGCAGATGTTTCTACAGAATGTTCAGTAAGGCCCTATATACCAGGAATACATAAAGGGCATGGCCAACTCCTGTAGAGTCATTTTAGATTGGACCTAAGCTCCTTAGAAATCCTTTGTGTTCAGTCCCAGCACAACAATGGATGCTGAAAATGGCTTGATATTACGGATTCATGAAGAAAGGAAGGCATGGAACAAAATATATTTATCTCATATATTTCCTGATTATCCCTCAAATGGTCCTATCCTAGAGATATGTACCTCTCAAGCAAGAAATCATTCTGATTCTCAAAGACATCTATAAAAAGTCAATGATCAGAGTGGTACAGTGAATAGGTCCTTAGTGGGCCAGGAACTACAAGACTGAACTCCAGTCTTGGCTCTATCACTGACAGAGCATTTCAAGTTACTTAATCTCCCTGAACCTAGGTTTTTTTGTTTTTTTTTTTTAATTTGTTGTTTTTTAATTTAAAAAAAATGTTTTAATGAGAACATGGGACTAGATTATCTCTCTGGATCCTTCTAATTCTAAATATCTTTGCTATATCCATTAATCAGACAGGAATGAGCTGAGCTAATAGAATCATATGACTAGCAGGGAACATTCCATAGTTAACACTACAGTCAAATACTTCTTGTTTCCTCTGTTGAGTGTCTGATGGAACTGAGCTATAGGGTGGGGGTTCTGGACCCTTGTCTGAACTGCCCATACCAGAAAAAAAATATGAGCTATGGCCTTTAAGCTGTTGAAAAGTCGTATTTCTCATAATCTAAGTAACTTTGACACTATGCACCACAGCCTGATAATTTTTTTTTCTCTCTCTCTCTAAATTTCAACCAGTGGATATGTTACATTGAGAGTGAAACCATTCTAATGTAAAGACATCTCTTTTCTCTCATCAGAGCCTAAAAAGCTGTCAGTGCCAGTTGCCTTATTAGTAACCAATCTGCTTGCTCAGACGGTGCCTCACAGTTTATACCAAGTGAAAATGCTGTTCTCCAAGAACAGAGGAGCAAACACAGCTGAGGAATCAAGTGAAGCTGGAGTGGTTTGCAGAAGGCCACAGGAGCTGAAATTAAATGTGCTGTTCACCTCACCAAGACAGGGAAGGCGGAGTGCTGCTCAAGCCAGTGATGTATACGTGGTACCTGGGAAAACATTCTCGGTGGCTGCATTCAAGGAATTGCTCAGCTCATGCCTTGGCCCACAATTGCCTTTTCCCTTCATTAGGCACTCTTTTGAATCAGCACCAGTGACACGGTCTTCTCCAAGGGAGCTGCTTCCAGCTTGACAAAATAACCACTGAACCCCATTTCTTTCCTGCCAGTGCACAGGAAACATGCCATGTACCATCTGCAACCTAACCTGTAACTAGTTTATTACAGAGCAAAGGAGTCTGAAAGCTTGGTCTGCACGCCCAAAAGACTCAAAGCAAATGGGTCTCAAGGAAATCTGCAGAGGGTGGTTTGTCACAAAACAATAAGACCCCAAAGACAGGTGGCCATTAGTTCCAGTAGAGGAAAATAAAACAAGGAGGACACTCAGAGGAGAAAGTATCTTCATAGACTTTCATGTGAATATCATGGGAAGAAGGACATGGGTGATGGAAGTGAGGGAGGAAGGCTGGAGTGAAAACTGGCATCCTGGAAGATCCCAGTAACAAAGAGCCCTGGCTGAAGGCAATGGAAGTAAACTGAGAATCCAGCAAAGCCCATATTTTCTATGGGCAGTTTTGTCATCCTCCTTAGTCCTTCACCTCCCCAGCTGATGGAGCCAATGGTTCTGTTCTGTAGTCTTAGGTAATTTCAAAGGGACAAGTGAGCAATTTTCTGCCTCCCAAACCCCTATATTCCTTGATTCTGAGACCAGAAATCCCTTTGGAGATTTAGGTGAAAATACCAATTTTACCATAATTAAAATGAAAATATCTTGCTGAATTAAAACACATCACCAGAAAAGCCAATAAAATCAATCATTTGGATACGAGCACTGAAAATCTCTACATGGGTTCTTCTGTGTTCTTCCATAATACTCACTCTTCTTTCATAGCCTGGTAGTTATCTGAGTGTAAGTACTTCATTTTTTATTTCTTTTTTACTGTGGTAAAATATACATCCAGAAAAGTGTATGTATTAGAAGTGCATAGCTTTGAACATTGGGGTGCATATGACCCTTCTCTTCACTACGTCTGTATCTTTGGGGTAAATACCCAGTAGCGCAATTGCTGGATCATAGGGTAGCTCAATTTGCAACGTTTTAAGGGACCTCCACACTGTTTTCCAGAGTGGCTGTACCAACTTGCATTCCCACCAACAATGTAGGAGGGACCCTTTCTCCACATCCTCTCCAACAATTGTTGTTTCTTGCCTTGTCTATTTTTGCCATTCTAACTGGCGTAAGGTGGTATCTCAGTGTGGTTTTGATTTGAATTTCCCTGATGGCTAATGATTTTGAACATTTTTTCATGTGTCTGTTAGCCATTTGTATGTCTTTATTGGAAAAGTGTCTGTTCATATCTTCTGCCCATTTTATGATTTATTTGTTTCTTGCGTATTGAGTTTGAGAAGTTCTTTGTAGATCTTGGATACCAGTCTTTTATCTGTAGTGTCATGTGCAAATATATTCTCCCATTCCATGGGCTGCCTCTTAGTTTGACTGTTTCCTTAGTTTGACTGTCGATATATACAATGGAATATTACTCAGCTATCAAAAAGAATGATTTCTCAACATTTGCTGCAACATGGACGGCACTGGAGGAGATAATGCTAAGTGAAATAAGTCAAGCAGAGAAAGACAATTATCATATGATTTCTCTCATCTATGGAACATAAGAACTAGGATGATCGGTAGGGGAAGAAAGGGATAAAGAAAAGGGGGGTAATCAGAAGGGGGAATGAAACATGAGAGACTATGGACTATGAGAAACAAACTGAAGACTTCAGAGGGGAGGGGGTGGGGGAATGGGATGGGCCAGTGATGGGTAGTAAGGAGGGCACGTATTGCATGGTGCACTGGGTGTTATACGCAACTAATGAATCGTGGAACTTTACACCAAAAACCAGGGATGTACTGTATGGTAACTAGCATAATATAATAAAAAATATTATTATAAAAAAATAAAAAATAAAAAAATAAAAAATAAAAATTACGGTAAAATGAAGGCCCAGCCTTCATCTTTCCAGTTTAAAAAAAAAAAAAAAGCGCATAGCTTTACAGACTGAACACAACCAAGCAACTAACGCCCAAATCAAGAAACCAAAAATCACCAGAAACTCTTTCCCTCACCCCTTCCACCCACTCTTCCCCTTAAGAACAACAATTATCTGGCCTTACAACAGGACAGATTAGTTTTGCTGGGTTTGTACTTTATAGAACTGAAACCATATGGCATGTTCTTTTTTGTATCTGTATTATTTTCCTCACCAGTGTTGGTGGCGTTCATCTATGTTGTTGGGTGTAGCTATAGATTATTCTCATCACTATGCAGTATGGTATCCCACTATAAATACACCACATGTACCTTTCTGCTGTGATGGGCACTATGGTAGCTTCCAGTTGGAGCCTATTTCAACTAGAGCTGCTATGAACATCTTGATACCTGTTTTTGGTAAACATACGCAGTCAGTCATATTTTCTTATAACATCTGGCCCTACAGTAGATGGTCATGTATTTATCTGCTTTCCCAGACCCCATTTTTAAAAGCTCAGTAAGAAAGTATGTGCTGGGTGTATTTAGAAATCTATTGGAAAAAAAGAGGGTGATCTTACTTTCACATCATCTCTCCACAATATTTTGGCAGTTTGTTCTCTAAAATCAAGCAGCAACAAGTAAGCTTAAGCTGCAGCCTTACTTCTTATTACCGTGGGATCACAGCATTCTCACTTGACAGACTCCTCCCGCCTCCTGGCAACGGCTCGTAATCACCCCAGTTATGTCGTCTATTTTCAGCTCATATAAAATTCTTTTTTTTTCAAAAATACTTTCTCCCAGTCTAATTTTTCTTCTTTAAAATTCTTTGATTTTTAAATTAAAATATAAAGATAGACTAGTTCAGCCTAGTATCCTATCTTCGAAATGACACTGAAAAATGTTTTATGGGAATGTGGGAGAGAATAACCTTTCTATTTCCTCAGAGGAGATTCTGTGTTCTGTATTTTAATATGGAAACTTAATGAGCAAATTCAGAAAGATTATTCCCAGGCTGTGTGTGTGTGGTGGGGGCAGAAGGGGAGTGATTAAAACATGGTCTCCAAATTCTTTGACATCCTTCCCCTCAAGAGGTAGAATCTGGGTAGATGGTGACTGGTTTG
The DNA here is from genome assembly GCF_002007445.2 of Ailuropoda melanoleuca. Classification (NCBI taxonomy): domain Eukaryota; kingdom Metazoa; phylum Chordata; class Mammalia; order Carnivora; family Ursidae; genus Ailuropoda; species Ailuropoda melanoleuca. The sequence continues at coordinate 39,645,186 of NC_048226.1, forward strand.
ACCAACTGAGTAAAGCCGAAGTGATGCTGTGTGACTTCATGGTTGGGTCATAAATGGCCATGCAGCTCCTATTTTGCTCTCTTGGAATGTTCACTTTCAGGATGTTCCCTCTCAGAATCTAGCCACCATGCTGTGAGGTACCCAAGCCACCTGGAGAGACCACATGAAGGTACTTTGGTCAATGAGGCCAGTTCAGCCCAGCCTTTGAGTTCATCCCAGCTGTCATGGGGTTGAATTGTGTCCTCCCAAAAAGATATGCTGAAGTCTAACCCTTAGTACCTCAGAATATGACCTTATTTGGAAATATAGTCATTGCAAATGTAATTAGTTAAGATGTGGTCATTTGGAGTAGTGTGGGCCCTTAATATGTCCTTACCAGAGAGAGGAGAACACCATGTGAAGACACAGACACACAGGAAAGATGGCCATGTGCAGATAGAGATGGAGACTGACAGCATGCTGCCACAAGCCAAAGAAGACCTGGGGCAGCCAGAAGCTGGAAGATACAAGGAAGGATCCGTCCCTACAGCTTTTGGAGGGAACATGGCCCTGTCAACACCTTGATTTAGACTGCTAGCCTCCAGAACTGTCGGAGAATACATTTTTGCTGTTTTAAGCAACACAATTTGTAGTATTTTCTTGCAGCAGCCCTAGGAAACTAAACACCACCCCAGGTGCTAAACATGTGAGTGACAAAGCCCTCAGTGATGCCAGCCCCTAGCCACTAGAGTCTTCTCAGCTAAGGACCCAGGCACTGTAGAACAAACAAGCCATGCCTACTGCACCATTTCTGAATTCCTGCCCCAAAGAATGTGTCTACGTGGGGTTATTTTGTGCCTGTAAGTTTGCAGTATTTTGTCACATGCTACTAGTAAGTGGGGCAGGAGCCATCAGAGTTTCAAGCATGGCAGCCTGAGGCCAAGCCCCTCAGTCTACACTACAGAAAAGACAGACCAGTCATCTCTGCTCTGAAAATGTACTCAGCATCAGAGTGTCCATCGACACAAAAGAGTAACTCAATCCTTGGGTATTCTGCAGGAAGCACGAGTTTTGAACCTGGAATAACATGTACTATAAGCCAGGCCATGTTAAAGGATTTCACGTGGATTATCTCATTTAATCCTTCCAACAGCCCAAGGAAGGAGGTCCTATTTTAGGGCCACTTTTATAAATGAGGATACTGAGGCACTAAGAGGTTAAGACACCTGCCCTGAGTTGCACAGTTCATAATGGTAAAGCATAGGCTTCACACTTGAGGAAACGGCACCAAGAGCCAAGAAGTTTACTACAGTCATTGGAAAGAAAGGATGTGATGCAGCTGGTTTTCAGTGTAGGATAGTGACCTAAATGTTTATTTGCTTACTTATTGGACATTTCTTGAGTTCTATTCTGTGTTACTGTGTCACTTTGGGAAGGCACAGTCTTATCGCCTTAAAGATTCAGACATGTAAGTAAACATCTTTTTAGTTTGGCCCAAAGTTGAATTATTCAAAAGAAACTGTCTTGATTGGAAAATGAGAGAAAATAAAGCAAACAAGTAAAAAGAAACAATGGGTTTCCTTGCTGACAGAAGCAGAGAGAAAGTTGAGGTCAATGATAGCTAAAATTCTAAACTAGAAAGTAAGTTTTGGGTTAATCAAGCAGTGGAATGTGAAATTCACCTGGTCCTATGAATCCAAGCAAAGCCCCACATACTCTCATTGGCCCATGGCATCTGATTAAATCAGATCTAGCATGGCTTGGACAAAAACACTCATGACCACATCTAGGTGAGTTCACTTTTGGACTGCATTTTTCCTTGAATCAAAATGTACCCTTCCAGGTCCCAAAGGAAAGGAGAAAGGAGGAAAAGTAGAGAATAATTTGGTGGAAGAAGGCATTTTCCTGCTCTCCCAATGCTCAGAACAGCTGGCTACAATGGTCCCTCAGAGTAGTCACCTGGGGAGATGGGCAGAGAAACAATGCCAGACTCAAGGAGTTTGCCTGTGACGGATGGCCCTGACTGTTGTCCAACCACTTGAAGGATGAGGGTATTGTACTGCTTTGTAAAACTGGCAGAAATAGGTCAGTGAAGCTCCTGGAACCTTAGCTTACTCTCCTGGCTTTTTGTCCCCTCAGCCCAGTCACGACTGCTTCAACCTTTTCTTCAAGTGGAATGTTCCTTCAACAATTTAAAATAGTTTCCAAAAATGTCTCATGGGAAAGAGAAAAGGTGAAGGTTACATGGAGCTGGCTCACCCATTTTGTGAGCTAAGATGAGTACTTTGATTTTTATTTCTGACATATTTTATTACTGCTTTAAAAGGAGAGAGTGAAAGGCATCTAGGGATGTTCAGTCAGGGAAGGAGTTCAGTCCAGGACTTCTGCAGACCCTCTAGAATATCTGGCAGCCACTAATCATTTGTGAGGAAGGGGAGAGACTGAAACCCCTAAAAGCCAAACAATATTCCTTGTTTCTGCTCTTCAGACAGCAGTTTATTACCTACTGGTTGCAGAGCAAGGGAGACATATCTGTAATAGAACATTTGTGTCTGCTATTGAGAACCTTTTATTAACTCAATTATCTTTATTATCTTTATTATGCCCAATGAACATAGAGCCAGGATTACAACCAAAGCATACTTAGAAATGGTTTCAAAATTCTCCCAGTTTCAATTGAGATATGCTTTTAAGCTCCTAATATTTGCCTTTCTCCATAGGAGTTAATCAAATGAGATGGAGATGAATGGTCAATAGAAGATCCACTGAGAGGTAGACCTCTTTGAGTCTCTTGTCACATGCATGTCACATGTCATATGATGAATGAGAGACATTTCTGTCATCAGATTAACTTTGGTGTGACAGGCAGTATACTTACAGTCTTCTAAGCCAAACCTTATGGGTTTGAAACCAGGCTCTGTAGCTTATTAGTTGTGCAATTTCAAACAATCTCTCTGGGCCCCTTTTCCCTCATCAGTAAAATGGGGACAATAACGGCATCTACCTTCTAGGATAGTTGTAACCAATAAATGAGTTAATATTAAAAAGGCCCTATAATAACTGTGCCATAATCTGTTTTCTATTATTTGTTATTAGTGTAAGAAAGGGAGCAAAAGAGTGGACGAAAACGAGACAACTGAAACCCTGAAAGATAGAAAGCCAGTCTCAGATTCTATGTCCTCCTTCTGAAACCACTTTAACCATTAGCATCCATGGTGGTTCTCCCTCCATGTGGAAAGCACATTCAGCAAGAAGAAAGAACCCTTAGTTGTTCTCAAGTCACCAGATACACAAGGGAAGTCACATAAAACCAAAGTGAGATCTCCTACTTTTATTACTGTATAAGTTCTGCTATATCTTATTGACAAGCTTCCCAGTGCTGTGTAATTTGTGGGGTCATAAAATCAAGGATTATTTGAAAAAGAGTCAGGGGGGAAAAATCAAGGGTGGATAGTTTGAAAGGGTTTGCCTACCTGTCAAATTCCTTAAACACACAAAAGTAGAGTGAGTAGAAAATGGATAATACGAGGTAAACCATAAGGGTTACCTTCCATCCAATTCTATACCAAGATTGGTCCTTGTTCCATAATAAGTGGTCTTCTCTGACAACATGCTTTAGACCTCCTCCTTTCAGAATCATTGTCCCTTGAACTCAATATCCTCCCTCTTAGCACAATGCCTGGCACACAGTACTCTTGGTTTTTCAAAAAAGAATGACTGGATGGATGGAAGGATAGATAGATGCAAATTTCTTCAGATATCTAATCCGTTTGAAAGACAAGTATCTAGCTTTTCACAAATCCCCAAGATCTTAATTATGGAGATTTCTGGATTTCACCCAAATCAGTTTTCTGTACAGACACAGGCTTTCTATGCATATCATTATACCACAAATTGTCTTTTCAATTTCCACTAAAATTTTATCTCTCACTTGATGAGCAATTTTTGTACTAGCTGAGACACCAGCTGAAATAGTTTCACGAAGTACTTTTTTCTCCTTTCTGTGGAGAATATATGGTGAATTCCTTATATTCATAGAACAGGGTCACTGTTGAATTTCACATTCCACTGCTTGATTTACCCAAAACTTCTGTTTTCTTAAACTATAACTGTCTTCGACCTCAACTTTCTCTTAACTTCTATCAGCAACACTGGGATACCTTTCTTTCAAGTCTTTTTCTAAAAACCACAGAAAGTTCTAATTCTTTTATCTTATGAACACCACAAAAGGTCCGGACAGTCAGTGAGGTGCACTCACTACCTAAGGGTATTGATCTCACATACTAGTCTAGAAATATGGCACACAGAATTTGCTGCCTACTTGAGTCCCTATGACTTAGTATCTCAACTTTCAGTCTACCTCCACTCACACTATATGACTTCTATTAAAAAAAAAAAAAAGCCCCCTCAGTAACAACCAAATCTCCTATGTACAACCAGCTGAAGAGTGACATCAATATCATCAATATTTCAAAATACTTTCTATAAAGTAAGACAGTGAGCAAATTTGGGGGTTTTTGTTCTTTAGTATCTGTTCAATGAGTTGGAGGAGGCCTTCACATTTTTCAGTTAATATAATTCCTATTGGAGATAACATCATTCGCTTGAAGACTTAGAATGAAGGAATATTTTTGATAAGGAGTGATGTCAGGTAGTATATGCTGAGGTAGTACATGCAACTCGCATATACATATCCTTGCTTTGTGGGCAGGTCTTTCAGTTTCTAGTCCAAGAATTCAAGCTGGCCTTTGTATTCCGGGCTTTGACGCTTGAGCAGATAGAATACTACTTGCTTTTTTGGAATTACTTTGATTGGGTTACACCCTATGAGATATTCCAGGGCTGGTTGTCCATTCATTTTAAATCTATCTGAATACTAAGATATGTTGGGTATCTCTAAAGATATTTCCTTTGCTGCCTGGAAATAGAAGGAACTTAAACTTCAAGTTGGCTATTCCAACCACAAATGCTTCCACTAGGAAATCTCCTCTAAGATTGCCCTTGCACAAAGGAAGATGCTCCTGGACTGAATGTTCTTTTTTCTTCCCTTTGGCCCTTGCTCTGCTTTCATCTTGGTCTCAGCCTAGCCCACGCCTCATTAAAACCATTTTACTGTGGACTGATGAATGAAAAGGAAACCAATGACATGTAAAAGAACCTCTCTCCTAACAACCCCAGCTTCATAAAGGATAAAATCTCTTTATTGATAACAATACCTGACACTGGAACAGTGTTTCACCTTTTCAAAGCCCTCAGTTCCACAGGCATTCTCTCCTTAGAGCTCTCTGAGGTTGGCAATTATCACAGTGAAGTGCTTGTAATTATCTGCTCAAGCCTCTTGACTGTTGGGAGACAACCCTGGAATCTCCATTCAGGGCATTAGATGTAACTAGGTTTCTAATTACATATTATGCAGCTTTGAAATGCAATGAAAGTTTGGATTTCATTCAGTTGGGAAAACACATCTAGATCCTACTTAGAGACACAGTACCCACTATAGAAGCTAATGGCTCTGACCCAATGGTAGCTAGACGGCAATGCTACTTAACCACATAAACCCACCTCTTCATGGTGGTCACTTTGCCCATCAGCTGGGCAGCAGTGTGAGTCAATTATTAAAAGGCTGGTATAAGCTCACTCTTTTTATGAAATAGATAACATCACATAATAGTTGAGAGTTTAAGGCATGCTTTGAGTTTACTTTATAGCAGTTTCCCCATGTGGTATGAACATCAGAATCCCCTGAGATACATGTTCAAACACCCTCTTTTAGGTCTTTCAGGTCAGATTTTCCAAGGGATTCATGTGCTCAGGAAGGTATGGGAAGCACCAGTTTCATAAAAATATTTATCTAAAAAATGATTGCAAAAACAATTCAATATTATTTCTAATATTTATGAAGTGAATACTGAGTCCTTCCTGCTAGATTCTCTGGCAGATACAAAGAGAAATAAAACAAATAAATAATAAAATAAATTCCTTTCTCTGTATCATGAGTTTTGCATATTCATCTCTAAATCCTCATGACAAATTTAAGTTGTAGATTCCATTTTACAGATAAGGAAGCCAGGGCTCAGAAAGGCTAAGTCACCATAACTAATAATTAATGGAGTCCCAGTCATTCTGGCTCCTCATCACTACCTCCACTATCCTGCTTTTCTCCACAAGAGAGAGGAGATACGTGCCTAGAACAGAATACAAGCAAATGCTGTCTGTGCCCAATGAGGGTAGAGATGGCATTAAGCAAAGAACTTATTAGTGTGATCTGGACCAAGCCAGGAAGACTTCAAGAAGGAAGCAGGAGGACAGGCAAGATTAGGCAGGAGAGAAGAAGGGAGCATCTTATGGGGAGGAGGAAGGGCAACATGAAAAAGATGATGGTGCTGTTATTACCAATAAGTATTTATGGAGCACTTAAATGCCAGACACTTTCTATGTGCTATAAATGTGTTCTCACATCAGTCTAATCCTCACATCAGCCCAGTGAGAGCAGTCTTAAAAATCTCATTTTGCCTTAACTTAAAGGCCACCTGTCATAGAGAATAAGTAAAGTCCTGACATCTCCCTATTTCAATTCCTTCCCTCCCCTTGTTCCCAACCACACGTCAGAGACAAAATTCAGAGTGCATCTTCTGTAGGCAAGGCCAGATGGCGCTCGTAGTAAGACCCAGCTTAAGTGGGACCCCAGTCACATTACAAATGCCATAGAAAACTTAATTTCATATTCTCAAACAAACTCTGATGTATATGGACTTGTGAAAAACTCATTTGAAATGGCCTAATTGTTGATAATAATTAAATGTTCAGGGCTTTTCAGAAAGTTCCATTGCTGGGGTGCCTGGGTGGCTCAGTCAGTTAAATGTCTGCCTTTGGCTCAGGTCATGATCTCAGGGTCCTGAGATTGAGCCCCATGCCAGGTTCCCTGCTCAGTGGTGAGTCTGTTTCTCTCTCTTCCTCTTTCCCTCTGCCCCTCTGCCTGCTTGTGCCCCCTCAAATAAATAAATAAATAAATAAATAAATAAATAAATAAATAAAATATTTTTTTAAAAAAAGTTCCATTGCCATCAGTCACATTGATCTGTTCCATGAACTTCATGAACTTACTCTCATCAGAGCATGAATCCTATGGTGGCCCTTTGTGTGAGGTCCTGAAGGATCCTAAAAGGAAGGCATGTGCTCCCATAGGGGGTCAGGCATGGACAGCACTGTGCAGGCAGGCAGAACCACTTCTTTTCTTCATGGCTGCCTTTAATGTTCTTCTGAAAAAGCTTACACTACGGTTTATATAAAACTGAGGACTGGCCTTAAAATAAAACGATCAACTTTAGTCTCAAATCTGTGCCCCCTCCTCCTTCATTAGGTACCCCGCAACTTCATGCTCCATAGCACTTAAAGCTTTCTATGGAGTTTGGGTTAGGCTCATCTCGTGGAACTGCTGAAAATTCTTCCTCTCTCGCTTCCTTGCAATCTCTTACCAAAACTTACCAGTGGAGCATCCCATTCCCTCATTGTCTTGCTAAGTCACAATTTGAGGAAGGAACCAGTTATGTACTAGATATAGGAGGCACATCATAGGTACTCCTCAAATGTTAACTCATTTAATACTCACTAACTTTAGGAATAAGAAATATTTTTATTGCTGAGGAAAACAAGGAAAGGTTGGATGCCAGTCATATTGTTAATAGGTGGCAGAATAAAGTTCTAATCCAGGTCTGAGTCAAAAGCCACTCATTTTCTACTGTATATGTGCTAGCTTGGGCCCTGTGAGAAGCAGACATGGTGACAAGATTAAACATGTAAGAGTTTGTTGGGGGAAAGGGGAGGGAACAGGAACAGGCTGGAAGGGCCTTTAGTTGGAGAGTTAGGTCTGACTCCTGGGAGAGAGGGGGAAGGGAGGGAACTGGATAGGAAGAGCCTTGGACTGCAGCTCTGATGGGGAGTCCTGAGTCAAAGTCACCTGCTGGAGGAGTCCTGCATCTCTCAGGAAAGGACCTATGCCAGTGCTGCATCATGCTCAGCCATTGGCTGGGAGCAGCCTGGGGAAGTTGGCCTCAGTGCAAAAGTGAGGGGCAATCTAGGAGGAAGCAGCTGGTGCTATCAGATCATCACACCCCCAGAGGAGGAGATCTGAGTTATGCATTTTCATGGCTACCATAGTCACCCCACTCCATGGCCTGATCTACTTCTCTGAACAGTAAAGTAGAAACAGCTCCTCCATGCATCCCAGAGGCCTCTCTTCCTGAGGAGAAATTTGAACTGAAGACACTAGGTGTATGAACAATAGTACCCATTGCTCAAGTTGGCCTTGGGTTCATGTCTGGTTCTCCTCAACTCCCTCCTTCACTATGCATTCAAAGGTCCCTTCATCCTCAGGCATAGCCTCAGCAGGGCTTGGTAGCTTGCCTAGCATTTTCATGCAAACCTTCAATCCCAAGGGGTCTGAGGCCTTGGCAACATCCTCCTTAGGATGGAATGGTGGTGTTGCACGGTCAAAATGTGACAGAGATGTATCAGGAGATATCCAAATGGATTGCCTGGGCTCCAGTGGTCCTACCTGCCCCTGTGTGTAACAGCAGCCCTACCTCCTCCTGCTGATTAGTGGCAATCACCCCTACCAGGACTGTGACCCCTCTGCTTACTGGCTGGTCCTTCGAGATGAGTCTCAAGGGTTTTGGTGACAATCTTAGCTTTTGGCTCAATGGGAACCTTGTTGTGCCCTCCAGCAACGTGTATACCCACTGGAGACCAACACTTTCAATCTTGAGAACACTAAGTACAAATTCCCTAGTGGATCATTGGGAGGGATGGAAAGTGGAACCATTCCTGCTTCCACCTCTTGGTTTCTAGGCCCATGTATGAGGGCTCAGTGCTGATCTCTGTTACTGACAGGTTAGACATTGAGAGGCAGCAATAACTCCCTTGGTAAGTGGGAGTCCATGCTATTGGGCCCAAACTAAGCTTTCATCTCTGCCACCTTGGCGCTTCTATTCATATGCCCATTGTGCCAGTTCTGGTGGCCAATGAAAGCTGCCAAACCATTTCATCTACTCGGTTATTCAGGGCCTCTTCCACAGTGGATGCCTTCTGGTAGATGTTAATGTGTGATACAAAAGCCTTCCCATTTCAGCCCACTTCTGTACATCCAGTCACAAGCCTCTAGCCCAGATCTGCTTGTCTCTAGTCATCCCATCCTTTTTCTTCAAACCCCCACCAAATGTCCAGGCCATTGGCCTCTGCTCAGGAATCTATATATATTCTCAGCTTGAGCTACTTCTACACAAAATGGACGACCAGAGACACTGCCTGCAGCTTCACCACTGGGACAACTGTTTTCACGTCTTTCGGGCCTTCCTTGAATATGGCTGAAATGCAGCCACTGTCATTTTCAGGTACACCAACATACCAAGTTGACCCATTCCTAAACCAAGATAGGGCCTTTTCTTCCTTCTTAAGCTGATAATAAAGGACATCCTATAGGGTCACTGATTCAAGCAGGGAAAAGGATGCCAGGGCAATCATGCTAGGTTACACAGAGGTCTGGGCTACATACTCATGGAGCTCACTTGCGCCCTCCAGTGCCACTTGCTCTGCTCTTGACGCCAGATGCATGATTTCCATCTCTCAAAGAATGGGCCCAACTGACTTTATGAAATGGGAGGGCAGAAGTCCCAGCTCCTAATGAGGAGTTCCAGATGCATAATCATTTGGTGCCACAGGGTCAAGCATTCCATCTTTACTAGGGCCCAGTAACAAACCAGGAACTGCTTCTCAAAAGGTATTAAGTTAACAATACTATATAGCACACTTAAAACATTAAGAGGGTAGATCTCATGGTAACTGTTCCTACCACCATTTAAAAAAAGGGGGGCAGGCGTAGAGCAATAGGAAACTTTTAAAAGTGATAGATATCGGGACACCTGGGTGGCTCAGTTGGTTAAGCGTCTGCCTTCGGCTCAGGCACCCTGGGATCAAGTGTCGCATTGGGCTCCCTGTTCAGTGGGGAGCCTGCTTCTCCCTCTACTTGCCGCTCCCCTTACTTGTATGCTTGTGCTTGCTCTCTCTCTCTTTCTCTTATGTCCTCACCTGGCCTTCCTGTGCACAGCCTTCCTGAGTATGTGCATGTCTCTCCTTCTTATAAGGGCATTAATCTCATCATAAGGAACACACCTTCATGACCTTGTCAACCCTTAATTACCTCCCAAGGCTCTCTTCTCCAAATATCATCACTTTGGGGATTGGAGTTCAACATATGAATTTGGTGGGGGGGGGGACACAAACATTCAGTCTATAGTACCTGGGTTCTTACCAGGTGTTAAATCCCATGTCCCAAGAAAGTGTCCCCAAGAAACTGAACTCCTGTTCATCCAGCCAGATATTCCAGCCCCCTTAATCAAGCACCCTCAAAATCTAGTTCCAGGGGTATTTCCTTGATGGCAGGTACATTCTAGCTAATTCTTGAAGCTCCTTTCATGCACAATCTCTTTCCTCCTTCATCAGACGCAGCAAGCATGTCCTCAGTCAGGTTATGCTGGGATTTAACCTGTTATCCACCTGGCAGCCAGGTGAGGAAGTGGGAACAGCTCCTGTTGTCTTATGGAGGTGAGGTCTACACAGCATCTCCCAGTGCAGGGGAAGTGCTATCATGTACAGGGGAAACTCTGAGGGTTTGGAAAGGCATCAGAAACATCCATTCAGATCCCTGCTGTGTTCCAGGGTCCCAGGCTTTCTCAACCAGGGCCCTGATCTTAGCATGACAGACCTACCTCGGCTGAACATCTGACTGTCTCTGAGGTCTGCAATTCTGTCTAAAGACACTGCTTGGTTGGGTCTCTTTGTGAGCTATCAAAGACAGCCTCTGGCTCTCACAGTTAGCCTTTAACTGCTTGTCAAAGGCCCTCAGTTTCTCACAGAAAGGCTCCCCTCTCATTCTCTGCAGGGCATCAGTACAAAACTAAGTAGTAACCAGCTCTTCCAGACCTCTCCCTCTCCCCCCATAATTTTCAGTTCTCCTTACTAGGGTATTTTCTCAGGTCACCACTAGTTAAAAGTTGAGCATCTGGGCCTCCAACCTGTGCTGAGGATTGCTATGCACTACGTATCACTCAGGATGGTACCCTCTTTGCCTTCTGAACTGTGAGGAAGCCTGTTTCACAAACCCATCTTACCACCTGCTTTGTCAGACCACTCCTAGCACCACTTGTGTTAGTCTGAATCCTTCAAGGGTTAGATGTGTAAGAGATTTGTTAAGGAAAACGCCTGTGAAGGATAAGGGGGAGAGAGCAGGAGAAGGCAGGGAAGGCCTTCGGAGGGCAATGCAGGCCTGACGCCTGTGAAGGAAAGAGAATGGGAGGAGACTGGATAGCAAGAGCCAGGGACTATAGCACAGTTCTTAGAAGGGTTCAGTTAGGCTAAAGGGGAGTCCTCCAGTCAAAGTTACCAGAGACCCACATCTCTCAGGAACAGACCTGCATTACTATCCTTGTTATGGTCAGTCATTCATTGCAAGTGGCCCACAGGAAACATGACCTGGTACAAACATGGTAGAGGCTCAGTGAGCTAGCAGCTGGGGCTGCCAATTAACAATGCTCTCTACAGCAGGAGATCTGAGCAGTGCATTTTCATGAGCACCAAATAACACGCTAATGACCAAACTAAGTCTGGCCAAGACATTAATGACTGATAATGGCTTGAGGCATTAGTCACTCTAAATAACATTCACATTTTGATAGCTCTATACAAAGAAACAACAATAATAGAGTAATTTTAAGATGTATAACAGGACCAAAGGAAAACATAATTTGGTGCAACTGAGTCTTCCCTCTCCTCAAATCATGCCGTATAGGAAGGTACTCTATATGGTACATATGCCCTTGATATTCTCATAAAATGGAAATAGTACCATTTTAGAATTCAAGATATTAAGTTTGGGAGTAGAGAAAGAAATGCTCAAAATAAAGACCATTTCTGCCTCCCTATCTTAGGCCGAGAGGTGAGTAGTATTACGATCGAATGAAGCAATTTTCCACCTGCATTTTTAATAGCAGTGAAAGAGAGTGGTGATGCCAGCCTGTGCAGACTCTTAAAACCAGAAGGGACCCTATAAATCATGTCCATTGTACATCAATCTCCTGCCTGGCAGCAAACCTGTGTGCAAGGTTCTCATCCCAAGTTCCCAAGAGGTTAATCATCCTTGACTTGCATACCTCCAGTGACAGGAAACTCACTGCTTCTCGAGGTAGTCATTTTGTGGTTAAACTGCTCTAGGTCTACAATGCTTTAAAAAGTGACTGAGTCAGCACTCTTTGCCACAGTTGGCCATGTCTTCTACAAGTCACCTCACTGACTCCTTACAATGACCAGGGAGGAAGATTTTTTCCCCCCATTTCAAAAACGGGGAGCCTGAGAAAGGGTGGCCCTTGGTGTACCCAATGTCACACAGCTGGAATTCAACTCCAAGCCCAGTACTATTCCTCAGTCTTCCCACAAATGCCTTAGATTATGTTGGAATCAGTCTCTAGTTTCCATTTTTACTGATTCTAGTTCATACAGAACAAACCTAATATTATTTAATACTTGATGTTCCTTCAAATATTTGGTTGAGACCTTACATTATTCTATGACATTTTAATATCCAGGTTAAGCACCCATTTTCTTCAACTATTCTTCTGATGCATCAGTCCCAGATGTTCCCAGACCTGCTCACCCAGATACACTTTAAGCCTCTAATATCCTTCTTAATACGGCACACTCTACACTGAGCACATCTTCCCGGCATCTTATGACTTGTGAAATATGGAAGAAAACCAACACCTCCCATTCTCCACACACTATACTTCTGTTAATGCAACCACATTATGCTACTGACTCAATAAACTTATAGACAACTTAAGCCTCTAGGTCTGTTTCACATTATTAAATTGTATTTCACATATTCTGTATTGGTAAATGTTCCATTTTTTTTAAGTCATGTTCATTCTGTTTAAGCATATTAAAAAATCAGTCTATTGCTTGAGCCTGTTAAAATTCTTAACCCCCATGGTAGCATTTGAAATCACATGATCATCTATAAATTAGTGTTTTTGAAAGAGCATCTGAGTATTAACAAATACTGTAGAGACCAGCCTATCCCATTATCGCCTATTACAGGACCTATTTAGACCTCATTGCCCTCTTCCACTTCTAGTATCTTCTCTATCATAATGCTCCAGTCTCCCTTCCTACTCACAGCAGAGTCCCTTGACAGAAGTGTCAGTTTCACCTGGGCGCTTGTTAGAAAATGCAGACTCCCAGGCCCATCCCTTCTACAGAACAGAATCTGCACTTTAACAAGATTGCAAGTGATTCCATGTGCACGTTGAATTTTAGCTGCTCCAATCTGCCCTCTGCCTCAGTGTCCTCGCTTATCAGAGGGAGAAGGATGAGAAGTGGAAAGCCCTACAGCCCCTAAGTCCTCTAATTCTCTTCTTCTTACTTCCTCGGTTGCCTTCAGTTGTCCCCAGAACTGTCCTGCAGTTCCACCATAAAGGCAGGAGAAAATTGATGACTGATACAAAGATATACCTCATCCCTTTCAATATTAATAGCCATAAATGAGAATCTTTAACTCAGGAGTGGCAAGGCTCTGCATATGCAGCCTAGAGTCATTCAATCTCTGTCCTAATTGAATCCGAGATTTTTAGCTGAGTTCCAGAAATATGACACTAGCTCAGAGACCCATGCCACAAAAGGTCTCTCAGATATGTCCTGTCCACCTGGGGAAAAGGGGATCTAAAAAGGCACTTCTTCAAATGAGAAAAAAGCACAGGCTCCTTTGAATCCGTAGATCAGAGTTCAAACCCTAACCAGTGGGCTCATCTGTAAATTAGGAGTAGTAGAGCACCCATGCTGCGGGTCACTGTGATTCTTACATGAGATTATTTCTGTGACATGCTTAGCCCAGAAGAACTCGATAAATACCCAATATTGTTTTTCATTGTTATCCTTTCATATCTAGAACAGGGATAATTTTAATTGTCCCCCAGCACTGGTATAAGTATTAAATAGTGTGTATGAACATACTTTGTACATGGTTACAAATTACACAACATTTGCCATTTTCTGACTTTTATTGATCACCCACAACATTGATGCATAACAAAGAACAAATACTGAGCAAAGTTGTAGAGGTCCTCTAAAAACCAGAAAATCAAAACGAAGGTAAACAGAAAAGAAATAAGCCAAAGAGGCAGGACTCCAATCAGATTTGTTGCCCTCAACATAAACTTGCAGTGTCACCACAACTCAATATTTAATCTATGTGTGTAAGTCAGCATTCTACAGAGAAATAGAACCAATGGGAATCAGAGATGGAGGTTGACTATTTCAAGGGAGTGGTTCACATGACTGTGGAGGCCGGCAAGTCCAAAGTCTGCAGGGTATGCTGGGAGACTGGAGACCCAGAGAAGAGATGATATTGCAGCCTGAGTCCAAAGAAGTCTGGAGGCAGAAATCCCTCTTCCTCAGGGAAGAACTCAGCCTTTTTCTCTTAAGGGCTTTAAACTGACTGGATGAGGCCCACCCACCTTATAGAGGTAATCTGCTTTACTCTTAAGTCTACTGGTTTGATTGTTCATCTCATCTAAAAAATACTTTCATAGAGATAGCCCAACTGGTGTTTGACCAAATACCTGGGTACTGTGGCCTAGCCACACTGATAAATAAAATTAAACATCACACTATTTTACAGGTAAATACTGGCTCAATACAATTTTTATTATATGTTGTTTTCCAGCCCCATATGCCACTTACTTCACCAGAAAAACCAATGATTGCTTCGTTCTGCTTGTCCGCTGCAACCACAATAAGAAACGGATAGATCCCCTTCATTTATTTATTTTTTTAAAAAAGGAAAAGCCCTCCAACTTAGTGTGAATAACTGTTAATCTTGTTACATGACTACAATATACCAGATAGTATACTAGGCATTTTTGCACACATTCACCATGATAACACCCACCAATCCTGTAAGCTTAAATGATCTCCCCTCTAGTAAAGAGAACGCTGAGGTTTCTAACAGTTGTAATACCTCATCCAGTATCATATAACGAGTTGCAACAGAACCAGAATTTGAACCAAGTTCTATCTTATTTCAAAGCCTTTGCTCATTCTACAGTCACACTGCTGATGGCAAAGACACCTTAGCACATGATTAGTTGTTGTTTTTTTCTTAGGGTTAAAATTTTTTAAAAGCTGGAACAAATGGCTCCACTAATTTTTCTATCCTTTTCTTCCCTCTCATTCTTCACTGCAGTGGTATTTAATGTCATTTTAGGTGACAGAGAGAGAACATTCACCATTCCCTGTACATGGTGATTTGTTCTAATAACATATTTTCCTCCTTTCAAACTGATTTTCCTTCACCAATTAGTTATGGTAGGTCTATCAAGACAAAGTTACTGCATTAAAACACAGATGTGCTACAGTCAGCTGCAAAGGTACCTTCTTATCCTGGGTGGTCACTTAATGGCACCAATCTGTAAGAGGTCAGATCAGCGCCTCAGTGCTCTCTTCTGCCCAGAGACAGTCATTCTAAGAGAACTGGGGTCTGTTGTCCTCTGAAGACTATATTAACCACTTTAAAGTCTAGACAGAAATGAATTGTCGGAACACCTGGGTGGCTCAGTCGCAGTTAAGCGACTGCCTTCAGCTCAGGTGGTGATCCCGGGGTCCTGGGATTGAACCCCGCATCGGGTTCCCTGCTCAGTGGGGAACCTGCTTCTCCCTCTCCCCCCTGCTTGTGCTCTATTTCTCGCAATCTCTCTCTCAAATAAAAATAAATAAAGCCTTAAAAAAAAAAAAGAAATGAATTGTCAAGAAAACTCACTAAACTCATGAAGAAAAGCTGACCCAACTATAATGGATTGACAAAAAGAGGATTTTTTTTTAAAAAGATACTCAGTTTTATTAGTCACATAATGATCTTATAACTATTACTACTGTCCCTTAGTAATGTTCATTGTATAAGAGCTGTTGACACAGATGCTGCCTTTTCAGCATGGAGTCCATAACTGACATGTGCTGTCACTTTAGGTAAGATCCTCATATTCCTTTAAACCTCAAAATGCTCATCTCACAATTTTAAGAGGATTAAATGAGATAATGCATGTGAAAAGTGGCTGAAAATAAAAAGCTTATTTAAATAAAAAAGAAACTGGATTGAAAGCCCTTCAGTAGTCTAATCTTTATCTGAACAGTTTCATGACCCAAAGTTGAGAATACCGAGTAAATGGTAGTGCTGGATTCAAACACAGCGTCACCATCAATGCTCTGCTCAAAACAGCTTCCCTAGTTCATGCATATCCAACTTACTTAAAACAATAAGTAACAATGTCCCTGCGTTTATGGTGCAGAGCATAAAGCTGTCCTGCACAGACCAAGCACATCTGGGACAGCTCACAGAAAGAAAATAGAGGCTTCCCATATTTGTCAACAGTTCTAAAAATTTACATGATATAACAATAACAAGTGTGAAGCTGAAAGAAACTTTCCTAAACTCAGTAATAATAACACAGTATAACCAACCATGATAAATAAAGACTGAATTGTCTTTCCATTCTTGCTATAGAAAAGATGACAAAATGGTAGTCATTGGAAGATATGGTAATTTACAGACAAAAATGTAGGCGAAAAATTCCATAGCAATGTGTTAGGCATTTAATTTTCTGACATTTGTTTTTTATTAGCTCTTTTAAGATCTGTATTTTGCTGTGGTTTCTCAATATAAATAATTCTGTATCTAATATTGAATTTCTAGTTTTTGTATTCTTTTTCTTAATGAGAAATAACAAAATTATGTCAGCTTTTGCCCCTCCAAAACTGAGTTCTACCCTAATTGCAGATTCTCTAGTAGGAGAGAATGTGATTAAAAATAATGATTTGGGAAGGCAAATAAAAAATTCAGATTTAAATCCTATCTGAATTTCTATTTCATAGTGATTATTCTTTTTGTTCTCATAAGAATATAAATTTACCTTAATTTGAGAAATACAAGGAAATCTTTATGTGAAATTGATATAAAATAGGGTGTCTGTCACATAGTAACTTCAATAAAATAGTCATTAAATATTAATTGGGGAAATGTTTATAATAAATGTGATGGCACATCTCAGCTCCCCATCTTATATAAATAATAATGAGAACATGTATTTTATTTGAGCTAATATGATTGCATTATGAATTCCTAAGTGGAAGATAATCAAATATAACAAGTAGCAAAATGAAAACAAAGCCTGAAAATATAGCACCCAAGACAATAAATTGAACTAAATAAAACTATCATGATATTATAAACTTATGATGTTGTGATTTATAATAAGAAATAAATATATTTGGTCTTTGTCCCTACTCCTGGCACAGAGGTCTTAAACCCTTACAAATTCAGAAGTGATAAGAGCACTAAGGGCATCTTTTGTTTTTATATTTTGTCTTTGACCTCAGTTCCTGACACAGGGCTCCTGAAACCCTTGTAAATTCCTAAGTGATAAGAGCACTGGGAGCATCTTTTGTTCTAATGAGGTGACTCTGGGTGGACTCCTGGATGGCTCCTACATGGGGGGGGGGCTGGTTACCAGAAAGACCAAGCCATGATTAGAAGCTTGAAATTTTCAGCCCAATCCACCATCCTCCAGAGAGGGGAAAGGGGCTAAAAATGGAGTTAATAATTGATCATGCTTATGTAAAGAAACTCCCATAAAGTTCCAATAGATGTGGGTTGGAGAGCTTCTGGGTTGGGGAGAACATCCACATACCAAGAGGGAAACACACTCAAACTCCATAGTGGCAGAAACTTCTGTGCTTGGGACCATCCAAGACCTCACCTATGTATCTCCTCATTTGACTGTTCATCTGTATCTTTTATCAAATCCTCTATAAACTGGGTTTTTTCCAAAATAATAATAATAATAACAATAATAATAGGAAGGAAGCAAGGGAGGGAGGGTGGAGAAAATCACCTTTTCATCAACTCTTTAAGAACTGGTTCTAAGAAAAAAGAAAAAAGAAGAACTGGTTATAAGAGAGAGCAAAGAGAACAATTAAAAGACTATATATATATATATATGTTTATGTGTATAATTATAATTTATATGTGTGTGTGTGTTCTGGGTCTTTAGACCCAACTAATTTTTTAAAGTATTTAAAAATTGCTCTAAGGGGGCACCTGGGTGGCACAGCGGTTAAGCGTCTGCCTTCGGCTCAGGGCGTGATCACGGCATTATGGGATCGAGCCCCACATCAGGCTCCTCCGCTGTGAGCCTGCTTCTTCCTCTCCCACTCCTCCTGCTTGTGTTCCCTCTCTCGCTGGCTGTCTCTCTCTCTGTCAAATAAATAAATAAAATCTTTAAAAAAAATTTAAAAAAATTGCTCCAAGAATATACAATCTAGGTAGGATGAAAAAACAAAAATCACAAATCATTCATAATGACAGGGTGGAATGCTAAGGAAGACACAGGGTTATTAAGCAATATAACACTATTGTGACTTATTTAAATCTAAAAAATTGGCATGATTTAGTAGAAACTACTTCTAGGTAAAATAATATTTGTGGCATTACTAAGAAATGCCTTGCCAAACAGAGTTTTTAATAGCACCTGGCTAATAGATCCTATCACAACTTCTGCCAACTTTTCACTAAAATATCTACATATATATATTTCAGAAAATAAAAACAAACATCAAAATCATAATCATAGTGGGAGGATTCTCTCTCTCTCAGAGGTTGACAAGTCAGACAAATATAAAACTGGAAAGCATTTGAATAACACAATTAACAAGCTAAATCTAATAAAATACCATTTCATATACCACAAAAGAGAACACCTACATACTAGAAAAACAGTATGGAGGTTCCTCAAAAAGCTAAAAATAGAGCCACCCTATGATCCAGCAATTGCACTACTAGGTATTTACCTCAAAGATACAAATGTAGTGACCCAAAGGGGCACCTGCACCTCAATGCTTATAGCAGCAATGTCCACAATAGCCAAACTATGGAAAGAGCTGAGAAGTCCACTGACAGATGAGTGGATAAAGAAGATGTGGTGTGTGTGTGTGTGTGTGTGTGTGTGTGTGTGTGTATACACACACAATGGAATATTACTCAGCCATCAGAAAGGGTATTATGCTGAGCGAAATAAGTTGACCAGAGAAAGACAATTATATGGTTTCACTCATAGGAGGAATATAAGAAACAGCACAGAGGATCATAGGGGAAGGGAGGGAAAAATGGAATGGGAAGAAATCAGAGAAGGAAACAAACCATGAGAGATTTTTAACTATGGGAAAGAAACTGAGGGTTGCTGAAAGGGAGGTGGTTGCAGGGATGGGGTAACTGGACAATGGGCATTGAGGAGGCATGTGATGTGATGAGCACTGGGTGTTATATGCAACTGATGACTTACTGAACTCTACATCTGAAACTAGTGATGTTTTCTATGTGTTGGCTAACTGAATTTAAATTTTAAAAAATGAAAATAGATCAAATAAGCATCAAATTCACATACTATAAACAGAACAACAAAATAAATATCAATAGAAGTAGAAAGAATTAAGCAGAGAAATTAGTAGAATGAAAAATACAGAAGAAAGTAGTCATGATCAAGAAAATCAAGAACTAGTTCTTTCAACAAACAAGTGAAATAAACCTTTGGCAGTATGATGACAAAAAAAAGAAAGGGCATAAATAAAAATATTAAAAATCAGAAAGAAAATTTTAGATATACAGAACAATTTTAGAACTGTAAGAAAATACTATAAAATTTTGTGGAAATAAATGTAAAAACCTAAATGAAATGGGTCATTTTTACGGAAAAGAAAATTATCAAAATTAATTCAAGAAGTAGAAACCTGCATAGATAAGTAACTGTGGAGAAAAATGAAAAAGCAGTCACAGATCTAGCCCTAATAAAAAGGCACTAAAGCAATAAGGTTTGAGTTCTATAAAATGCTTAACACATTAATGTTATGTTATTTACACTATTCCAGAGCATAAATAAGAAACTTCTCAACTTTTTCTGCTAGTCTATCCTAACCCTAAGACCATAATTGAATAAAAAGAGCAAACACACATGAGTGCAAACACACAAACACACACACACACACACACACACACACACATACACACCCCTATGGGTCATTCTCACTAATGAACATGACTATAAACATTCCTGTATAAAATTACTGGAAAACAGAATCAGCAAGATAGTTACTGAATATGCATCATATTCTGGCAGACTCTATCCCAGGATTGCAAGAATTCTTTATTAGGAAGTCTATGTATGAAATTCACAAGATTAATAGATTATGTGGAAAAAATTTAATCATTTCAAATTACTCTAAAATTTTTTTTATAAGAGTAAAAACCTTTAATGAATTAAAAAGACCACACTAGCAATGGGAGGGAGGACTTTCTTAAGGAAAAATATATCTTCTAGAAACACAGAGCAAGAATTATACTTTGAGTTGACATTAAACTAGTTCTTGCTAAAATCAGAAGACAAGGATGCAGGCAGCCAGGCAATACTGTACTGGAGCACGTACCCAATGCATTCAGATGGCAAAAAGAATGAGAGAAAGTTGTCATTATTTGTACAAAATAATGTTGTATAATGCAACCGAATCAACTGAAAACTGTCAGAATTAATAAGAAACCAGCAAAGTTCCAGGATATAAACAAACCCCCAAATCCTACACATTAGCAATGATCAATTTTAAAAGGTCATTTAAAGAGGATTCTATTCAAACTAGCAACCAATAAACAAACCTACAAGTATATCTAACATAGGATCTATTAAAATTAACTGAACATAACAGAAGATTGGAATAAAAAAGGAGAAAAACCATTATTTTAAAGTTGTTAATTTCCCCCAAAATTAATCTATAAATTCAATGTGATCCCATACATATCCCAACAGAATATTTTTAAGGGAACTTGACAAACTGGTGCAAAAATTCCCATGAAGGAGAAAAATATAAAAACAACTGACATGTTTTTGAAACAGAATAACAACAGCTTTTCCTATAAGATTTAAAAATATACTAAAAAGTTGTCTTAATATTAAAGTAGTATGGTTAAGAAATAAATTAATAAATGGAAGCTAATAAAGAATCCAGAAATAGTAGTCTCTCTCACTCCTTCCCTTTCCTCGCCACATACACATACATGGGCATATGAGCACATTCTGGAATCTGGTTAATATTAGATGTAACACTTCGCATCAGGGAGAGAGCAGTAAAACAGAAAAATAGTTTAAGGATTTGAGGTGTAGGGGAGAAATTATCTTTTCCCCTCCCCATCTTACGTTCTCTGCTTGGGGCCTTGTATATTGGACTGACAAAATAGTGATTAATGATAGTAAAGCATAAAAGTATTTAATACAGGGGCGCCTGGGTGGCACAGCGGTTAAGCGTCTGCCTTCGGCTCAGGGCGTGATCCCAGCGTTATGGGATCGAGCCCCACGTCAGGCTCCTCTGCTATGAGCCTGCTTCTTCCTCTCCCACTCCCCCTGCTTGTGTTCCCTCTCTCGCTGGCTGTCTCTATCTCTGTTGAATAAATAAACAAAATCTTTAAAAAAAAAAAAGTATTTAATACAAATTTTGTATGACACAGAAGCCTTCACAGGGAATGAAGACCTAAGAAGTGGTTGGATCTAAGCCTTTTTATACTAGGTTTTATGAAGAGTCGAAAGTTGTGAGAAAATATGATAGGACAAAATGGTATGAGCTAGGGTGGTAAAGTAAGAGAAATTCAGTAAGCCTAATTGTTTGAATTCCACTTGGCATCCCTCCATCTTCAGAGATAAGGATGCTCCTTTCCTTCAGGTATAAGGAAAGCACCTCTCACATAAGGGTTGTATGACCTGCTTCAAGGTAGAAGGGGTTGATCAGAAAGTTCTTCCTGTACCTGCCATTTCTCAGATTCTTTCAACTTAAAATATTCAAAATGCCAAGGCATCCTATTTTGAGATAACATGTCCTAAACCTTGTCACATGTAGAAGGCTATTTATTTCAACACCATCTGTAATAAAAAGAACTTAAAGGAGTAGCTCTGAAACTAAGTATCAATAGGAGGATGGTTAAATAAATTACAGTAATCCATACTATAGAATACCACACAGTTATTTAAAAGAATAAAAGTGGACCGATTGTACAGGAATAAAAGATCTTTAAAATACATCGTCTGGAAAAGAGCAAGTGACAGACGCTTCCTTGCAAAACAAAACAAAACAACCACTATATTGACATATGTATATATGTACATATACGAATGCAAAAGAACAGTGAAATGACTAGAAAATTATGTTATTAACTGTGAATAGGGGAATGTGTATGTGTGCGTGTGTGTGTGTACAGGTGATAGCAGGCTTTAAAGGAAGATAACCATATTTTATTCTACATCCTTATTTGTCTTGATCTCTTATAAGAATGTAGTTATGTACTGCTTATATAATAATATACAATCTCATAAACAACAATATTCAAACAATCAAAATTTTATCTCCCTTTAGGGGGAACACAACAGCATAAAAAGCCCTGGAACATATTAGTTCTGCCTCTTAAATTATCTGGATTATCACTTCCTTACCTATAAAATGAGGATTTGACTAGGTTATCTCATTTCTCTAATATACTTTACATTTCTATGAGCCTATAAAATATAATTAAATATTTTTTCACTTTTTTATATTTTATTTTTAATTTGCACTTAACAATACATCAGTTTTGTGGGTACATTACCATTTATTACGAATGTAATAAATAATTAAATACTTGCCTAAGTAAATTTTGTCTACCACAAATATGGTTATGTACTTCTATACTTAAAAATGATAGAGTTTAGTTTAGTTCTTTACCATATCAGAATTGCTACATGGTCAATGAATATTATAATGAAAGACAGGATGCAAATCACACAATTATTCTTGTTGGGAAGAAATGTGGCTAATTTGACTTTCCTACACTTTTTCTCTCCGTTCTATTCATTAAATCCGAGAAAAGAAAATGACATAATATAAAATTTCCATAAGAGAAGACCATGCCCTTCTCCAGAAAAAGTAAAGAAAGAGTTTAAGCTAGGAAAAAAAAAAGCCCTTCATTTGAAATCTTTAAGAAAATATGTTCTCAATTCTTCAAGGTATTGAGACAAAAGCAAAATGACATTATTTGAGGGGAAAAAATGTATTTTCACACAAAAGCGCTTGAATAATTCACCTAGAACTTTCTCCAGATCATCACTACCCTGGTAGTGAATACTAGAGGAAAGAAAAAAAGAATTTGTAGTTTCATCAGAGAAGAAGAGTTCTACCTTCGGAAGCCACCCAGTCACTTAGAATCCAAATACAATTTGTATCCTAGTTCAGGAGGACACAGAGTTGGGGAAATGGAAAGAGTTCACAAGCACAAGAACAAAGCAAGAATATCCACTCTTCCCACTATCGTTCAACATTACAGAGAAAAACGACCAAATAAGATCTCCCTCGCTTGACACCAAACTCAAAAGCAACCAAAGTAAAAATAAACAGTCGGGAGTACATCAA
This sequence comes from Ailuropoda melanoleuca, assembly GCF_002007445.2. Taxonomy (NCBI): domain Eukaryota; kingdom Metazoa; phylum Chordata; class Mammalia; order Carnivora; family Ursidae; genus Ailuropoda; species Ailuropoda melanoleuca. Next base: position 39,668,736 of record NC_048226.1, read on the forward strand.
ACTAAAAACTTTTTGCACAGCAAAGGAAACTACCAAAATGAGAAGGCAAACTATCAAATGAGAGAAAATGTGTGTAAATCATAATATCTGAGAGGGGTTTGTATCCAAAATATATAAAGAACTCATACAACCCAACAGCCAAAAAAAAAAAAAAATCTGATGAAAAAAATGGGCATTGTATCTGAACGGACATTTTCTGAAGAAGACATACAGATGGTCAACAGATACACATAAAGGTGCTCAACATCACTAATCATCAGGGAAATGCAATGCAAAACCACCATGAGATATCACTTCACACACATTAGAATGGCTGTTATCAAAAAGATAAGAGTTAACAAATGTTGGCAAAGATGTGGTGAAAAGGAAACCCTCGTGCACTATTGGTGAGAATGTAAATTGCTATAGCCACTATGGAAAACAGGATGGGGGTTCCTCTAAAAATTAAAAATAGAACTACCATATGATCCAGCAATTCCGCTTCTGAATATTTATCCAAAGAAAATGAAAACACTAACTCAGAAAGATATGTGCACCTTCATGTTCAATGACTGCAGCATTATTTACAATAACCCAGGTGTCCACTGATAAATGAATAAAGAAGATAGGGTGTATGTGTGTACATATATATATATACATATATATATATATATGTACACACATACACAATGGAATATTACCTAGCCATAAAAAAGAATGAAATTTTGCCTTTTATGACAACATAGATGGATCTTGAGGGCATTATGCTAAGTGAAATAAGTCAGACAGACAAATACTGCATTATCTCACTTACATATGGAATCGAAACAAACTGAACTCAGATACACAGAACAGATTGGTGGTTGCCAGAACCAGGCTTGGGGTGGGGCTGGGGGGAGCACAAATAAGTGAAGATGGCCAAAGGGTAAAAACTCCAGTTATAAAATAAAAAAATCATAGGTATATAATGTACAGCATGGTTACTATAGTTAATAATACTGTATTGCATAATTTTGCATATTTGAAAGTTGCTAAGAGAGCAAATCTTAGTCCTTATCACAAGAAAAAAATTGTAACTATGTATGGTGATGGATGTTAACTAGACTTACTGTGATGATCATTTCACAATATACACAAATACTAAATCATTATGTTATACACTTAAACTAATATAATGTTATATATCATTTATATCCCAATCTTTTAAAATGTAGATTAAAGGCAAAAAATAAAAAAAGATGTCCCTCACATATACCCTCCTCAACAAAAGTGCCTTTGTTGGAGCTTGAGATCCAGGTAGGAGACTGTAAAACCCCAGGGCAGTCCAAGACTGAGGAGAGCAGGCTCTCCTCGCGCCTAGGCAGCTGACTCACCAACCAGGTCCTGGCTACAGATCCAGACACTGCTCTGCACCCCTGAGCACTCAGCTACAGTTCCATCTGGCTTTGATTCTGTCACCATCACCATATGCCAAGGGACTGGAGAGGAGTGGTGCCGACCCATGTGTAGGGTAATAGACATACAGACCTTGGTCCTGATTGTGGATCCTGAGTGGCCTGTGAACCAGCCCTAGCCGCTCTAGGCCATGACCCAGGAACCCCTGGAGGTTAGCCTGCCAAACTCAGACTGTAGATTCTGAAAAGGCCCTCTAACTGGCTCTAGCTCAACCCAGCTACAGGTCCACTAACATTCTCGCTGGTACAGAGGCCTCACAGGAGATGCTCCTATCTGCACTTCTGGAGATCCAGAGAGTGCCCTCTATATGCCTCCACCTTCCTCACAGCCACAGTCTGCCGATATGCCCGTAGTCAGAGGGTCCAGGGTCCCAGCAAGAGACACTCCCATCTGGGTACCGAGAGATCCTGAAAGGGTCCTATGCAGCCACTATGTAAAATAGTATAGAGGTTCTTCAAAAATTTTAAATAGAGCCATATGATCCATCAATCCTACTTCGGGGTACATTTTCAAAGCAAATGATATCACTATCTCAAAGAAAAATCTGCGTCCTCCTACCATGTTCATTGCAGCATTATTTACAACAGCCAGGACATAGAAACAACCTAAGTGCCCATCAACAGGTAAATGGATAAAGAAAATGTGATATACATATATGTAAAATACATATATAAAAATGTGATATAATAAATGTTTATATACATATTATATATAATGGCATACCATTCAGCCATAAAAGAAAAGGAAATCCTGCCATTTGTGACAACATGAATGGACCTTGAAGGCATTATGCTAAGTGAAATAGGTCAAAGACAAATACTGATGACCTCACTTATCTGTGGAATCTTTTTAAAAAAGCCAAAGTCAAAGAAACAGAGTAGAACAGTGGTTGCCAAGGGCTAAAGTGTGGGGGAGTTGGGGGCATATTGGTCAAAGGGTACAAACTTCCAGTTGTAAGACGAATATATTCTGAGATCTAACATTCAGCATAGCGACTACAGTTAACAATACTATATGTATATATTTGAAAGTTACTAAGAAAATATATTTTAAATGTTCCCACAATGCAAAAAATTGTAGTTATATGAGGTCACAGATGTGTTATTCAACCTTATTCATGATAATCATTTCACAATATATACATGTATCAAATCAACACATTTGTACACTTTAAACTTACACAATGTTATATGTCAATTATATCTCAAACCTGAGGAAAAAAACATTGCAGTAAGTACAGAAAACAAAAAGGTAAGAAAAACAAAAGGCAACTATTGGAAAGGAAGAAGTAAAACTATTTTCATTCACAGATGATGTATTGTGTACATAGAAAATCCTAAAGAAACTATAAAAATTACTAGACTAAGGTTTGAAAGTATAAAAAAAGTTTGAAATAAAGTTTGAAGTAAAGTTTGAAGGTATAAAATATAATTTTTATATTGATCTTCAAAACTTCAAAAATATAATTTTTATATAGCAGCCACAATTAGAAATTAACCAATTAACAAATTATTTACAATAGCATCAAAAACATAAAATAAATAGGAATAAAGTTAACAAAGGCTATGTGAGACCTCACGTTGAAACTACAAAATATTGCTGAGAGATATTAAAGAGTCTTAAATCAATGGAAATATATACCATGTACATGGATTAGAAGATTTGAAATTGTTAAGATATCAATTCTCCCCAAACTGGTCTATGTATTTAATGCAATCCCAATCGAAATCTGCACAGGCTTTTCTGTAGAAATCAACAACTTGAGTCTATGAAAATATAAAAGATGTAGAATGGTCAATCCAACAACAGAAAGAAAGAACAATGTTAGGGGACTCACACTAGTTGATTTCAACTTCTTATAAAGCTACAATAATCAAGACAACGTAGTATTGACTGCCTCTGCGTTGACTGGAAAGGTATATAAGGGAGTTTCTGGGGGAAAGTAAAAGTTCTGTATCTTGATTGAGAGATAATTTCACAGGCATATAATTTTTCAAGATAAATATTTGCATCCTGCCTGTCTATTCGTGGTACTGGAGCTACTTCGGTAGACAAAAAAAGCAGCAGCAGCAGAAGAAGAAATGAAGAAGGAGGAAGAAGAGGAGGAGGAAGAAGAGAAGGAGAAATGCCTGCTTTCATGGCAGAGTCAGGAGAAAGACAGACAGATAATGAGGAAAAAAAGCATGATAAGAAAATTTTATGACACGGTAGACAGTGACAATATCGTGGGAAAAAGTCCAGTAGGCTAAAGGAGCACAAGAGCACTGGGAGGATGCAGTTTTATACTCAATGATGAGAAGATCTCAGTAGAGCAAAGACTTGAAGGCATGTTCCAACTTCTTAGAGGAAAGAACATTCCAGGCCCTCAGGCCTAGGACGTGCAGGGAGGCCAGTGTACCCGCATCAGAACTTTCTTAGTGCAATTCCAACAGAACAGAACTTTCTCTAAAGATCCAGTGAGCCGGATCTCCCTGAGCTGTTCCACCTGAGCTTAGTGCAGGGCCTGCTGCCTAATGGCCTATGTTAACTCGGAGGACAATGGAAAGAAGAGAGAAACTGTGGCTTCTTTACATTGGTTATCTCTGTGTACACTTCAATGTTGCATCCTTGAGGCAGGAGGTGAACTGTCTCATCACTGAGTTCTGGTCACTTATCTGGCATGGAAGGACACTGGTGCACTCTCAAATTTTTGTCTCCAAGAGGTTAAAAACTAAAAACAAAACACAACAAAACAAACAAAAACAGTGTTCATTTCCCAGTGACTCTCAAGTCTTAACCATTCCCTGCACTGGAGCAGAGAAAGGGCAACTTAGGACAAATAAGAATGTTCCAAGCCTTGAGAGCCCTCCAGAGGTAGGCAGGTGACTTCTGGAAAGAAAAAGAGTACGAAGTACCATAGCCAGAGTGCACAATTTTGAAGGGAGTGGATATTTACTGATTTCCCAGAATATTAGCACTATGTGGTCACACAAATGGGAATTCGCTCTGGTGTTGTTTTCTAGAAGACAGTCTTGTTTTTCTTGCTGTGTCTGAAATGGGCACCAGTGTGATAACTACAAACATCAGTTGGTCTAGCCAGTTCAAGCCCCTTTCCTTAATAATATCTTTCTTTTTGTGTTTGTTTTTAACCTTGCATCTTCATAAAGGCAGCCAAATATTAGTTGGAAAGAGCTGAACCAACACTATGATTCCTAGTTAGACATATATGCCAAATACAAAAGAAAGCACAGATATTGGACAATGATTCCTCCTCTCACAGACACAGCCCAGCATAAGAGAGATGTATCTAGAAATCAGAGCCGTAGCAGAGCCTGGAACTGTTTGCTTGGAGGTATGAAGCAAGTAGGAGGAAACTTAACTACTCTTTTATAGTTCACTCCTGCTATTAAGAACATAACTGAGTCTAGTTTTAGCCAAATTCCCTGCTAACTAACCTGTTTTGTCACTGTGGATTCAAGCCACTGCTGGAGCTTAATGACTCCATAGAACTAGGGATGCGCCTACTTCACGGCAATTAATTTCCAGTTCTATTGTTTTAAGAAAACATTTGGTATTAACATTGCATCAAAAACTGGGGATGTACTGTATGGTGACTAATATAACAAAATAAAAATTATTTAAGAAAAAAGAAAACATTTGGTATTTACTTAATAATACTTAACTCAGAATCAATGTGAATTAATTCACATTTTAAAAGTGTTATCTAATTTTCTAGTCAGTATTAATGCTGGTTTCCAGTAGCAAATACTTTGGAGTGAAACACTTAACTGATGTGTTTCCCAAGTTTTCTCCCCATTGTATTCAATTCTAATTTGTGTGACAAGTTTCACCTCACAAAGTGCTTCCTCTTATTTGATTCTTCTTAAATGCACATTGAAGTCCGTTTATATATTAATTTCTGCTAGAACCATAAACATCTCCTCCTTCATGTCTCCTCCCCAAAGGACCAAAAAGGCCTCTTGAGTGGCTATAAATGTCTCTTTATAAACACTTAATTAAAAACTGTGTCACAGTTAGAGTCAATCTGGTCTGCACTCTCATGCCAAAAAGCAGGCTTTCAAGCTGTGCATTTTACTATTAACTTTCCAGTGTAGCTTTAGAATCTCAATCAATTCTTTAAGAAATGCAAATGTTCTTTTCCCTTTGGCTTAGCAGTAGCCACTGGGAAATACATATGTATAATTCCTTCCTGGTTATGCATGAGCTGTAACAATAATCAAAGCTAGATGCCAAAGAAGATATTCCAGAGTATTTTTCCAACATTAAATTTCAGCCTTCCCCTTGGCCCAGCCAGGTGGATAGTCAAAGTGCCACGTGAAAAATACAGCTTGTTCCTAGGATTAATCTTAATTCATTCTCACAACTCAATTTCCGCTTCTGCTGTTGGGCCTCTTGACTACAGTGCCCTTTCCCTCCAGCCCACTCTCCACTGTCTTGCTGGGGTGTTCTAAGGTCCTTTCCGGGCCTGCCTCACACAGCCCTATAGGTTTATCATCTGCATCCCCTTACTACCCAACCCCAGTGACATACCTATGCTCTAATCATGGCAACACCAGCAATTCCCAAACACACCATGGGTTGTGTGCTCCCATGCCTTTGTACACATCCCCTCTCCCAGCATTGTCCTTGCTCCCCTGGTGATCTTCCATTCTTCCATAGTCAGTTCAAAAGCCATCTCCTCTGTGAGGTCTCTCTCCCTGCTCTCCCCCATCCTGGGCAGAGCTGAGAATTCTCTGCTAGTTCCCATAACACCATGGAGCCCTTCTCTATCCTAGTATTTACCACAAAATATTTAATTACGAGTTTCATTACTGTCTCCCTACTAGGCTGTGAGCTCCTTAAAAGTGAGGATATTTTTCCCAGCTGTAGCACCATGCCTGGCCATCTGACAAGTAATCAAGAAATCTTTATGGAATGAATGGAAGCTGATACAAATGTACTAAGTATGGATTTTCCAGCTCTCCCACACACATGGAAACATGTGAATCCCACATGACACTACAGATAAAAGACTGGTATCCAAGATCTACAAAAAAAAAAAAAAAAAAAAAAAAAAAAGNAAAAAAGAAGTCGTTTGTTTTTGTAAGTGCCCTTCTTTCTCCCCCTTACTTTTCCCTATTAAAATGGTAAATAAGCCCCAAATTCTAACCACCCCTTTGAGTCTCATTTTTCTGTGAACTCCCATGTACATACTTAACATGAATAAAAATCTGTCTTTTCTCTCACTAATCTTTTGTCAGTTTAATCTGAAGGCCTCCAAACACTGAACCTAAGAGGATAGCAGCAGTTTTCCTTCCCCTACATACACACTAATCTGTATATGTGTGTATATGTACTTATGTGACTACAGATACACAGTCACTTGGACAACTGCTCATGCCTACAGAAGGCAGCAGTTTTCCTTCCCCCTACATACACACTAATCTGTATATGTGTGTATATGTACTTATGTGACTACAGATACACAGTCACTTGGACAACTGCTCATGCCTACAGAAGGCTCCTATGGAAGATTCTGTTTGAAGGAAGAGGTCTATAGCTAAAACAAATAAAAACATAAAAAATAAACAAATAAAACACCAATCCATAAAATGAGGCCATTTGCTTTATTGAAATTTCATCAGTTTTACAAAAATATGAATGGCCTAAGACCAGCCCAGCAGGCTGGAAGGTAACCTATAGCTCCCAATATAATGTAGAAGAAAGAAACCCAAAATTAGAGAGAAGAGACTAATATCTGAGCCCTGTTCTGCTGGATGTGACTGTCTCTCCCATAAGGTTCCCAGGCTGCGGGAGAGTAGTGACTCTTTCTGTTTTGTACATCACGGAATCCTCAGGGCCTAGCAGAGAGGCTGGGATGTGGCAGCTATTCGAGGACTCGCTGTCGAACAAACAAGTGAACTAAGTCTCCTGTGCTTGTCTAAGGAATTCTGGATTCTCAGCTTGCTAAAGTAACTTTTCTAAGCTGCAGTATTTTAAAGATAAAATAAACATAAAGAAAATACCTATACCAGAGAGTTGTTTTAAAGATTAAATAAGATGTAAAATACATTACAATGCCTAACACAAATGTCCAATAAGGATTATTTTTATAATTAATATTACTATAAGTACTCCCTGGGCAGGACTGAAGTTTTTTCCTTGAAGCACTTTTTTTTAATGCCTTAAGGCAAGGTTAGACGAAGGCGGGCTATTCTAGGCAAATTCATTAACTTCTCTGGTCTATAGTTCTTACCTTAAAACATGAATAATAATGCCTTCCTTCCAGGATTGTTATAGGGTAAGTAAGGTAGCACAGATACTCATATAGTTGGCTTTCAATAAAGATTAGCCAATTGTCAATCAACATGCTCATCTTGGTGATGACAGTGGTAATGGCTACACCTGGGGTGTACGTTCTGAGTCTACATAGATCATTCAGTCCCCACAAGGTAAGCATTATTAGCCCTATTTTATGATGTAGAAATTGACACTCATAAGGGTTAAGAAACTTATTTGACATAATAAGCAGAGCGGTAGGATTAAAACTGACATGTACCTCACCCCACAGCACACGATCTTTTCTCTCTTTCAATCCTGCTACTTTTGCAAGCCTTTGCCCATGAACACCTGCCTACCCTGTCTGCATTGTCCCCAAGAGGGGCATGTGTTTGAAAAGGAAACTCACCCTGCATGCCAAGGCTGAGACCCTCATAAATCTGTCAGCCACAGAGACTGCCCAAGGCAGGAAGGGGCAGGGCTGTCCTTTACGTTGCTTGTAAGAGAAGCAAATTTCTCATCCACCCATAAACAAGTATAAAGAATTTCCAGTCTGCATTTTAAGTTGGCCTCATTTTTTATACAATTTTATCTCCACTCTTTTTCCTCTTCTTCAACTTTTTCTAATCTGTATTTTATGTATGTTTGTTAGATATCTTACAGCACATTTGGAGTAAGGTAGGAATATCATAAATAAGCCAGCGAACATACTCCACAGGGGACTCACTTGAATGCCCCAGGAAAATCTAGAAAGAGCACTTCACAACAGAAGCGCTGTTAACAGGAGATAGAAGTCCTGCATCCCAGCCCAACTCCCTGCTGAGTGCCAGTGAGTCACACAGGAAAACCACACACCTTCATAACCAAGCTGCACCAAACTGCCTCGCTGAGCCCCAAGAACTTGTAAATGAGCTCGTGACTGTCCTGGACACAGGTCTCCAGGCAAACCAGAGACAGCAAAGAAACAGAGGTTTAGAAGCCTAACCTTGTACAATAGTACAACTGGAGCAGGAAGACAGAACCAGTGACCACAGGTGGGTGCAGGCTTGAAAGAATGTCCAGGGGCTTTCTCACAAGGCCACTGACTACCCAAGAGCCACCAGCAATTCTCAAGGCAGAAAAGGGGTGCAACAGAGAAGTCTTGTACCTGGTACCCCATCTTAAGGAACAGCAGGGAACAAGATTTAGGCCTTGTTTTCAGAGATGGAGAGTCTACCTTAAATCTTGCTGCCTTTTCAAGGCTAGTGTCACCAGTGCATGGTGAAACCTAAAATTTTGTCAGAAGCCAACCCAACTTCAGGTCTAGATGGGTGCCGGTGATATTTTAGTTGCACAAGGGAAGGTGGGTATTTTTAACACATAAACTAAATCATATATCTCTCTCTAAAACCCTCCAATGATTTCCCATTTCACTTCAAATAAAATTCCAAGTCCTCACTAGACCTTACAAGGGTATGGCCCCGCCTGCCTTTCCGAGTGACCTCCCAACCCGCTCCCCTTCCTCATTGTACTTCAGCTACCAAAGCCCCCTCCTGACCTAAAGGGCTGAGTTCACCCTGCTCTTCCCTCAGCCTGACATATCCCCTACCCAAGATCTTTGTAAGGCTAGCTATTGGGTCCCAACTGAGCCATCTCCTCAGTGGGGTCACCCCTACCATCCTGAACCCCCAAAGAGTCACTCACTGCCCATCTCACTACCTGGTTTTATTTTTTCATGGAAGTATCACCATCTGAACTTATTTTTTCCTTATTGTTTTCTTGTTTATGTTGCTTCTTTCTGCCAGAATGTAAGCTCCATGAGAGAAGGGGAACTTGTCCTGTTACCACATTAAGCTCTGTGCCCAGGCCTTGATTTCATTCCACACAACCACACCCTCATGCTATTCTCTCTGCATTAGGAGGTTCTGTGTCACAGAAGGAACTGGCCTGGCACCACGTGCCTGTGGAAGGCATTTGGATCCAGAGCGACCTAGATCCACATCGTAAAGTGTTGTCTCCATAAATACTGGCGGTGGAAAGGCAAAAGCAAGAAAGGCAGAAGAGAGGAGTTGCATGGGCATTCCCCTATTTATACAGTCCCTCAGGTTCCCAGCCACAAAGACTCTGACCTCCCTTTTGCAGAACTCCAGGTCTTCTCTCATCCAGGCAAGCCTCAAGGTCACAGCAGAAGATGCTAGGTTCGTGGGAGCATGGACTATGTCCTTCCTACTCACTGGTGTGTTGGGTGGGACACCAACCATGAGGCACAGCATCTGACCCGGAGCCAGCCCTCAATAAAATACATGTTGACTGAGTAAATAAGAGTAGGCATGAACGAAGATGGGTGAAGGCAATCAAGTTGCTCCCATTCATGATGGCACTGTCCATCAAGGTGCCTTTGAGAGCATTATGGCAGGCCTCAAACTTAAACATGCACCTGAATCACCCTGGAGAACTTCTTAAAAATACCAATTCCTGGATCTTACCCTCCAGATTCTGTACTTCAGGCTGGGGAGCTGATGCAGAGCCAGACTGTGAAGACATGGTATCCAATTTTAAGGGTTTATTGATGACTGGAATCCATATGAGGATTTTCTCCTTTATTTGGTCAATGGCCCAGAATTTCTGGATAATGATGAAGCTGTGCCATTCTCTATGCTGTATGGAGCCTTGTGCCCTGTGGGCATCTGACAGATGTTGGTTGATATTAATAGTAATAAAGCCTTTCCCTTAAAACTTCTAAGCATCTTCTGATGAGGAATCCAGTTCTGCCAACTCACTGTGAATGACTGGCTTACAGGTCTTGAGCTCAGTATAATATAATTCATCTAGTTATGAGGCAGGAAAATAACTATAACCTTCCTGAATTTAGCCAGTAGGTGTTGAGAGAGAGGCCAGGCCCTCAGCTTAGGCTGGGAGAAAGTGAGTGTATCCTTCTAGAAGCTTATTAAGTGCTGCAAGAGTCACTTAAAAAGAAGGTGACAGAAAAATACCAATGGAAACCAGTCTTAAGGTAATCTGAAAGTAAGTCTTAAAAGACAGCCAGTTTGGGAAAAGGTAAGGTATCAATGGAGAGAAATCAAATACCATGTATGACTCCCAGCAGAGAGCCCAAAACAATACAGTGGTCTTTCCAACAGGCAAGATATTATTAATAACAGTGATAAGATTTTAAAAATGTATGGTCATGAGGTATTTTTCCTTCAGAGAGGTCAACACATTTTCCTGTACTGTCTCACATTCACCTTCCACAATCTGATTAGATGATAACTGTGGCTGGGACTGAGGTGGGGAAACTGAGATGTGGGGAAATTAAGCAAAATAAAGCTGCCTGCAAAATCTACCTGGGACAAAGTCAAACCCTACATAAGGGAGTCTCCAGATTTAAACCACAGGATTGTGCCCACTGACATTAGCCTGCTGCTCACATTACAGCAATGAAGTATAGTATAGATCGGTAAGATCAGAACAGTGAGGTATCTGGATTAGGAGTTGTTAGGCTTAGACCGGCAGACTAGCTCAGATCTCTAAGATGGGTTCCCCAATGGCTGCCCCATGACCATACACAACCACCTGTTAGCCCAGCCCCAGGTCAGCAAGATTGAATGGCCAGGTGTGGTCTGGTGTGAACAAGGGATCCTAGTTAGGGCCCCAGCCATAGAGAAAGAAGGGAAGAGTGAGCCCTCTTCAGGTTACAACTCAGCCTTTCTGAGCACAGTAAAGGGTGGGGAGCGTCCTGGTGGGACCTCTAGGCCACCCTCAGTTTTGTCTTCCTCTCCACACTTTTCACAGGTAACTCTGTCCACACCAGGCAAGAGCCTAGACAGGGTCCCCTAAGTTCCTCACACTTATCCAGAGCCCTACAGATGTTTCATTGGCTCCTCAAACTTAGCAGGCCTTAAACAGCAGCAATCTTCCCCAGCAGGCAACTGCTCCTCTTCTGTCTTCCCTATTTCAGTGAAGACCACCAGCATCCAGTTGGTCATTCTTCCCCCACACCTCCATTCTGTGCCACAGAGAGCCACTTACCCTCTCCTCAGCAGCACCTCCTCCTGGTCCTTCTTCTCTTAGCCACTGCCTTGATTCTGGATTTCAACACTCCCTGCCAGGGTTGCCACAGCAACCTCCCTCCCTAAGCACCACCCCTCACAGCTACATCTCTGCAATGCTGCCAAGCTGGCTGTGATGGAATTCCTTTGTAGTTCCCCATCACTTTCAGAATTAAACTCAAACTCCTTTGTATGGCACCAGGCCAAGATCTTTATGATTTAAGCAATACACCCTCCTCTCCAGTTTTTTATAATAGTAAGTGGGAAACTAATAACAAGGACTTAGGGATTATCCAAGTGGAGAAAGAGAGGAAGGGCCCATCAGTCCTCTCCCACCTCAACTCCTGGCATGGCCCCACCCTGTTTCTATGCCCCAGTTGTATCAACAAACAATGTACCATATCCCTGTCTCCATGCTTGGGCAGGGGGCTCCCTTCCCCTCTTTCTTCACCTGGATAACCCCGACTCCAACTATTAGTTTCCTAGTTACTGCTGTAAAAACATACAGCAAACTGGTTGGTTTAGGACAGAAATTTATTATCGTACAGTTCTGGAAGCCAGAAGTCTAAAATCAAGGTGTCAGCAGGGCCATGTTCCCTCTGGAGGCGCTAGGGAAGGAACAGTTCCAGGACTCTCTCCTGGCTTCTGGTAGCTCCTTGGCTTGTGGTGTGGCAGCATAATTCCAATCTTCTTGTGGCATTATCCCTGTGTGTGTGTGTGTTGTTTGTTTGTGTGTGTGTGTGTGTGTGTCTTTGTGTCCAAATCTTCCCCTTTTATCAGGATACATACTGGGTTAGGGCACATGCTAATGACCTCAATTTAATTTGATTACCTTATAAAGGTCCTAACTCCAAATAAGGTCACATTCTGAAGTACTAGAGGTTAGGACTCCCACACATCTTTTGCAGGAGGGGACAGTATTCAATTCATAACAGTCCTTAGAGCCATAGTTTAAGCATCACCTCCTGGCTGAGCTGGGCTGGGTGCTCTTTCTCCTACACTTCCCTGGTATCCTGCCTAGTCCCTGTCACATCATACTTATAGTCCACTTGTCTGTGGCCCCCACCCTACCATGACTCTGAAAAAATGAACCAAGACCTTCATCTCTGTAGTCCCAGGTCCTCCTCAACCCAGTGCTGGGTACATCATGGGCATCAAACATTTGGGGTTGATGAATGAACACAGATGGTGATGGATGTTGCAAGCTGTGCCACTGGCCCCCTTACCTGCCTTCACCACAGGAGTACAAGAAAACACATGGTCAGCAGGCTTGACTGACCTCTGTCCAGACTCCAGCCCCAGGGACAACTAGGTGAGCTGGCAAATTTAGTCCATTTGTTTCATACCAGCCTGATCCTGACAGCTGGAAACTTCAGCAAAGATAGGGACCCACGTTGTGAAACTTCAAGATCTCCAAACCTTTGCCTTGAATATCATCTTTCAAGCTGTATTCATGAATCGTTGCCAAAATGAAGAAAGGTTTTTTCTTCTGGCTGTTTTCCTCACTGACCTTTCTCTGAGCCTTGTGAACCTATTCTTCTAGAAGAAGATCGTGGAGGTGGAACAGCAGCTGTAGACTCAGCTACAACATGCAGCTCACTTCTCCAGCACATGGAGATATGCAGATAACACTACTTCTTCACATTCATGCCCCCTGCATGCCAAAGGCTACTTGGAGCTCTATCTATAACCTGCCACAAATTACAGCATTTATTAGCAAGCTGAAAAACATGTACTTTCGTATAAGAACATTTATAGTATCTGGGCACCTGGGCGGTTCAGTCAGTTTAGCATCTGACTAGATTTCAGGTCAGGTCATGATCTCAGGGTTGTGGGATTGGGCCCTGTGTCATGCCCCATGCTCAGCAGGGAGTCTGTTTGAAGATTCTCTTTCTCTCCCTCTGCACGCCCCCACTCTCACTCTCTCTCTGAAAATAAATAAGTAAATCTTGAAAAAAAGAACATTCATAGGGGCGCCTGGGTGGCACAGCGGTTAGGCGTCTGCCTTCAGCTCAGGGCGTGATCCCGGCGTTATGGGATCGAGCCCCACATCAGGCTCCTCCACTGTGAGCCTGCTTCTTCCTCTCCCACTCCCCCTGTTTGTGTTCCCTCTCTTGCTGGCTGTCTCTATCTCTGTCAAATAAATAAATAAAATCTTTAAAAAAAAAAAAAAAGAACATTCATAATATCAAGTTGATAACTGAACAATCTCTTGAATTATTAAAATGAATCATTTCACATTTCACATTATAAGAAAACTTCTCTTTGCTGGGGATGTACTGTATGGTGACTAATACAACAAAATAAAAATTATTAAAAAAAAGAAGAAGAAGAAGAAGAAGAAGAATGGGTCACAGCTGTCCTTCACTAACTGCCATGCCTAAGATTGTGCCTGTTTTGAGCTTTTCACCTCCAACTTAATGGAATGTGAAACAGGGCCATCGTCTCTGTGCAAGGCTACTCACCCAAGTGGGTCTAGTCAATAAACACGTGTTTAGATTTGTTCTTTTGTTTCCAGTGTGCTCTGGTGGGTTTGTGGAGCATAATTCCTATTTGTCTTAAACACATCGTTTTGATGTACGAAGATCCTTCATAGTAATGGCAAAGTATGTGATCAGCTTGAGAGGAGTAATGCCACACAGGTGGGAACACACTCATGCAGGAAGAATCCTGCCACTTTTATGCTGCAAAGATTCTTTAATGTTCTCGAAAATATGACTTCCCCATCCTTAGAGCCTCTGCTTTGCACCACTTGTCATTATACTAATAATAGCTAGTTTTTTATTGTATATCATGTCATTAATAATAATTGTGGTCATTTATTGAGTGTCTGCTAAGTACCATTAAGCCTTCTATGGAAAACAGTATAAGTTTCCTCCAAAAATTAAAAATAGAGTTACCGTATGATCCACCAATCCTACTTCTGATTATATAGCCTAAGGAAATAAAACCACTATCTCAAAGAGATATGTGCTTCCCCCACTACCGTGTTCATTGTAGCATTATCTACAACACCAAGACATGGAAACAACCTGAGTGTCCATTGACAGATGAATGGATAAAAATATGGTACACACACACACACACACACACACCAAGGACTATCTTATAGCCATTAAAAAGGAAGGAAATCCTGCCACTTGCAACAACATGGATAGACCTTAAAAGTGTTATGTTAAATGAAAGAGGTCATACAGACAAATATTGCATTATCTTACTTATATGTGGGGTCTAAGAAAAGCCAAACTCCTAGAAAAGAGATTGGAAAGGTGGCTGTCAGGGGCTGGGATCTGGGGGAATTGGAGAGATGTTGGTCAAAGTGTACAAACTCTAATTATAAATAAGTTCTGGTGATCTAATATATAGCATAGTGACTATAGTTAACAATACCTGTATTATATAAAGTTGGTAAGAAAGGTCTTAAATGTTCTCATCACACACACAAAAATACTACAATTATGTGAAGTGATGGTAATATTAATTAGTCTTATTGTAGTAATCACTTTGCAATATAGACATGTATCAAATAACCACATTGTACACTTTCAACTTACACAATGTTATATGTCAATTATATATTAATAACTCTGGAAAAAAGCCTTCACAGTAATTCTCTGAACCCTTGTCCCCATGCTATTAGAGAAGAAACTAATGGCTTATTTGCCAAATGCTCACATGGTCAGCAGGTAGCAAAGCCAGTGGGCCAGCCCAGGTGTGTTCAACTCCTGGGCCCATATTCTTAACTAAATCACCTTTAACACCTTCGGGTCTCCAGAAATCACAGTCAGAAATAAAACTCTGAGAGGGGCGCCTGGGTGGCACAGCGGTTAAGCATCTGCCTTCGGCTCAGGGCGTGATCCCGGCGTTATGGGATCGAGCCACATCAGGCTCCTCTGCTATGAGCCTGCTTCTTCCTCTCCCACTCCCCCTGCTTGTGTTCCCTCTCTCGCTGGCTGTCTCTATCTCTGTCGAATAAATAAAATCTTTAAAAAAAAAAAAAAAGAAAGAAAACTCTGAGAAACAAAATGAGGGCTTCAGAGGGGAGGGAGGTGGGGGAATGGGATAGACTGGTGATGGGTAGTAAGGAGGGCACGTATTGCATGGTGCACTGGGTTTTATACCCAACTAATGAATCATCGAACTTTACATCAGAAACCAGGGATGTACTGTATGGTGACTAACATAATATAATAAAAAAACATTTAAAAAAAAGAAGTAAAACTCTGAATGGAACAAAACTGAACTTTGTCCTCTTGCACTTACAGCACAGAGCACATAAACCGATCTTACTGACATAACCAGAATCTTCCTCAATTTTCTCCTCCACTCCCTGCCATCCCTAGTGGTTGACGCAAATTGGGATGAGGCAAGAAGGCCACCTGAGTGGAAGCACAGAACGAAGCACCTCCAAAGAGATGAAAATAACTTCCCTGTATCCAAGTAAACCTCCAGGATATTGGGCCCTGTGGGGATCCTTGCAGAGCCTTGATGTAACAGCTGTGACTTACGTTCCTGTCCCCACACTTTCTACAGATTATGCAGAAATGACACAGGTTCCTGTATGCCTCACAGGGAAAGTAACCCACCTAACACCAGGCGAGCAGAGACAAACATATGTCATGGGCTCCTACAAAAGTCACTCTTTCTACCAAGGCAACAAGCCAGACTGGACAGGAGTCCAAGGTTTGAGTCCCAAAGGTTTGCAGGAACTGGGTAAAGAGAGGAAGCTGAGAAAGGGCCTCAGCTGACCCTAGCAGACAGGACCAAATAGATAATTTTTTTTTAAATTCACTTCTAACTCATGCATGTGGATAAAATGACTACAGGCCTGGGAACATTTACCAAACTGGAATCACGACATTTCATTAAAGCATTGTTGACCCTGCAGGAGAAGCTGGAGGCAATAAAGGAGAAGTGCCTGCATCCCCTTTGCTTAAAGCCTTTCTGTGACTTATATTCTCTTGGGGAGAAAGTCCCAGCATCTTGGCCTGCACAATGTGGCTCCTACCCTAGCCCCCAGCCACCCCATGACTGTGCTCCTGAGCTTCCATAGATGCTCTAACACACCTTGCTCTCCTGTCTTCAAAGTAGCTGTGCCTGTACCCAGAACATTATCTCCTTCCCTCCTCACCAGCTGACAGCTACTCATCATTCACATCTCCACTTACCACCTCCTCCTGGAGCCCTCTCAGCTCCCCCCATGTGCAGGTCAGACACTTCTAAGTTCTCTCCTAACACCTCTGCTCCCTGTGGAAACACTCATGCTGATGGAAACTGCTGATTACTAGACAGAAAGCTCCCTGAGGGTAGGATCCAGATCACTGTGTTGTTACTATGCATCGAGTGAGCAATACTGTACTGGAAACACAGCTATAAATGAATGGAGCAAATGAATTCAGGGATAAAGCTTGATTTACTCTCTCTGCCCCTGAGAGTTCTCTTCCATCAGTTCTAAAAATAGATCCCTCTTATCTTGTTGACAAGGTCTGCCCAAGCAGGGAGTGCCAAGCCAAGGATCCACTCAAATTCTTTGAGTTTTGAGTATCTCCCATTAAAAATATAATCCATAAACCCAGACCAAGGTTCCATCCATCAGACACCAAAGGCCAAGCCTGACATCATCAATAAGAGGGCTGATCTTGGTCAGCACCAGGAAATGAAGAGTGATCCAGGCCCAGCAGCTCAGGGACACCAGCAGCTGCACCAGCTCTGACAGATTACCTTGGATGTACAAACAGCATGTCTAAGAAGCAAAGAGGTCTCCTGTGCAGCAAGACGAGACCTGCGCAGATATGAAACTTAGCTGGTTGAGAGAAATTAATAAATGTTACTCTGTCATTTAGATGTATATTCATTTTTCATTTTAAAGATACACTACATTTTTTTATGAATAAAAACATGCTGCCAATTAATAATGACCTGTGCAGGAGAAGGAAACCCATTGTAGATTCCTTTTAATACTCGAGAAGGAGAGTAAAGCTGTTTCTTTATTATTAAGGTTAATCTGATTAGAGTCGAGAGTTTTTTGGCATTTTTCTGCCTTTGGATTTGTTTGAAGGAGGCTTCAGGGGAAAAGCAACAATGTGCCAGTGAACCCAAGTGCAGCAGCCACCTCCAGAAAAACTCTACACCGGAGGACTCATACCCAACAGCCTCCCAAACCTGAAAAGTGGTTCAGAGAAGACACCTTTTAGGCTTTTCACCCAGTTCTCAACAATCTCCCCTCTCTGGAAAATGCTCCTTGCCAAGCTAGGCATTCCAGGCATATTTATACTCTGCGACCTACCCTCCTGGCTATGGTGACCTATCTTGGGCCAGAGTTGGAAATTTGAAATTGGGGTTAAGAGTGCCCAGTTTCAATCTGGGCTGGTCCCTTGAGCAGGGAAAGCCCAGAGTCTTTGCAGACAGCCATTTTCTGCCAAGTGGACAGAGAAAGAGAGTAAGCCAGTGTGTGGAAAAAAGAAGCAGGAAGCAGCTGCAGTGACAAGAGAGGGACTTTCTGGATTCCCTCATCTAGACCCTCCCTGCTCCCTTTCTCCAACACTTTCCCTTCTGGCCTAGACTCCTGTCCACTGTAAATGAATTCCTGGACACCCTCAGACTCCATGGAGCTCTGCTTCTACCTGAATGATCCTCCTTGAGTTGACTGAAAGCTGGATTGGAAGAGCATCGATTTCGGTGCTGCATTTGTTTATCTCCCCAGATCACGAGTGCACAGACACAGTTTCCCCAGCCCTCGGGTGTGCTCAACACATATTTATTGAATGAGTAATGATAACACCCTGCTTGAAGGCCTCTCAGTGGAGGCTGCTCATTCACTTGCTTCCCATGTACCATGAAGACAAGTTGACATTCTCCCTGCTCCCTACTGCTGCTTCTAGATACCACTCCTCCTCCCTTATAAAAACAAACAAACAAAAAGCCAACAACAGCTATTCCTCTCTCAAGTTTATCACATCATAGTCATCCCCCCTGCTCAAATGCATTCCTCAGACAAGTTTCCCCCCCGCCTTAACACGGACTCTCATCAGCCCACGGTCTGATTCCAGCCATCAGTAACTGCTTCTCAGGGTTACACCGAATTCATTTTGGTAACATTCGGGAACGGCCTGGTGAGATGTCCGGTTCAGGTGAGCTACATGGTTGAGACTATATATGCTAAACAAAGAGGAGAGTTCAGTCAATTCTGGTCAGTTTGGCTCATGCAAGCAGCTAAACTAGAGAAGCTGGCTTTGAGAAAAGCTCACCTCCCTTAACAATAAGTGTTTTGAGTTGAGTGCCTTAGTTCCTCACTAAAATTGAACTGAGTGGACATTACAGTTTTGGCACTTCTCTAAGACAATTTATTTGGCACCATGAATAATACCCCAGATTTTTTACACTACAGTAGCACCAAGACATAACAACACCATTCATTTATTCCCCACTGTACAGAGCCAGGATAAGGAAGATGCCGCAGGAATGGCAATAGCTATTGGTGGGGTGTTGCAGTCTCCCTTTACAAGGCCCTCATGACCTGTGTGTGGTTCAATTATCTCTGAGCAATTAAATCCTAATGGGGAGAAGTATTGCAAAGAAAATTGCAATTATACATGTATAGAGCTGCCTGCACCATTCTTCAAACCCCTTTTATTTCTTGTCTCTGTGTAACATGAGAGTTGTGCATGTGGAAACCAATTAGGACCAGAGAGCTTCTTCCCACATAATCAGACAGCACGTCACTAGTGGGATTCCCTGCCTGACCCAGAAGTTGTGAGGGTAAAAGCCACCTGCTCAACCTGGCAGGCAAGGTATAATTTCACATGCTTTCCCAGGGCCCTAGCGCAACCTCAAAACAGCTGAGTTGAAATTGTTCGGCACTCAAAGATCAGACTCTTTGGTGCCCAACTGCTACCCACTGCTTCCTAAGCAAAGAGAATCATGCAGATGGGTAAAAGAAGACATAGGAGGCCCTGCCTGGTAAAAGTGAAAATTTACATAGGGCCAAGCAATACCCTTGACCAAATCCAGACATCTCTAAGGAAGCACCAATGATGGGTGGGTACACATGTCTGCAGAGTCACTCCCATTGGTACGTTGGGTACACAGAACAGTAGTAATGACCCATTCTAAGAATCTGTTCAGGAGGGTCTGGCCATTAGGTGCTCATATCTGAGGAACACGTACCACTACACACACACACACACACACACACACACACACTTCTTGCCTGCCCTCTACCTGAAGCAGCTCCTGAATGTAGTGCTATGGTACAAAGAAGTCTGGATGGTCACAGGTAGGTGGGATGGCCATGATGTTTCACATCTTCTTGCTCATTGGTCTTGGTTGTTGCCTAAACTGTCAAGCTCAAAACTTATAATCAAATGATAAAATTATCTGAAACAATCATGTACATCTTACTTTCCATTTCAATATATCATATTAATTATGTGATACTGTATAGCTCTAAAGCATACGATTGGCCCACAAAATTTTTAAGGTTCCAACTGTCCACTTAGGAAATGTCAACCAAAAGAGATACAATATGCTGCAGGAGATCCCTTTTCCAATTCAGGTCCTCACCAAGACATTCAACCAAGCACGTGAGCACATCTAAATTCATTGTTTGTGGCCATGCTGCAAACTGACTTCAGATGAAAAATTACTGAGCCTTCCCCTCACTGACCCTCTCCCAGACTGTCCCCCCACTTCCAAGTCACATCTCTTAGAGCTTCCGTGTCCACTATCCTGCCAGTTGCCTCACTCCATTCTTCCACACTCTGCCAAGGAGAGGGCCTGGCCTCCTCCCCTGACAAAATGTAGCAATTATCACTAACTTAGAATGTCCCTGATACCAACCAAACTAATATTTCAGAACTAAATTGTTTTAGGAAGCTTGAGGTAAATTTATCAGACAGTTGCTAAAGTCTATGCTTCACTTGGAGGCAGCAACACACAGGGTGGTTGAACCATTCCAGAAAGATGGTCTGGTCATTGAAAAACCTGACAGTCGAGGGCTCAATTCAGGCAAGTTTGGATTGGCAAAATGACATAGTTGATGGGAGAAAGAAGAAACCCACAGGAGCAGCAAGATTCTCCTCCACATAGAGGAGAGAGAGGGACTAGAGAGAGGCTTACTGCAGGTGTTTGAAAAGTTAAAGTTCTGTTTTAAGGTCCTATGTCTTATTCAAGACTATTTGATGAATTAGTTTTTATATAAACTAGTATCTTATTAGCTTTAGATTAACATAATCTGCACAGCAATATTAATTTTAGCATTGTTTATGATGAAAAACTGGAAGTCTATATATGAGAGAACATAGTAAAAATAAGGTGACTCCACTCAATGGAATATTATGACATAATAAAAACAAGGATTCTGAGGAGTGTTACAATATGGAAAATACTTAAGAAGTAATGATAAGTCAAATGACAAAGGGAACCAAAGTACACATAATATATGTTGCAATTTCACATTTTAAAATAAAACTTATGCAAAGAAAAATAGTCTGGCAGACAGTTCACCAAAATGCAAATGTAGATGTGTGTAGGTAATGGGATTACAGACTTTCTCCCTCTTTTTTCTATATACCTCTGTTTTCCAAATCTAATGAACATGTACACTTTTTAATGAACATATTTTATAATAGATATTTATTTTAAAATATAAGAAAAATAAGAAAACTGTCTCAGAGACCACACTATAAAAATCAGAAGGAATCAGAAAAAAACAAGTAAGAAAATCACTATATGAAACTAACCTGTTCATCTGATGAAAGATGAGGGAAAGCTGAAGTGACTTAGAAGCTACTAGGGTAACTGCCCTCTAGAAAAAAACAAAAATCAT
This sequence comes from Ailuropoda melanoleuca, assembly GCF_002007445.2. Lineage (NCBI taxonomy): Eukaryota > Metazoa > Chordata > Mammalia > Carnivora > Ursidae > Ailuropoda > Ailuropoda melanoleuca. The sequence goes on from NC_048226.1 coordinate 39,690,282, forward strand.
GAAACTTAATGCTGTGGACACGACCCCACATTTTTCCTTTCTCTCTTTTGATTTACTGCAGGGAAACAAAGGATCAAGCAACACTTTTCTTTTGAGAACTAGAAGCAGGCCATTGAAAACCTACTTTCCCCTGGTACATTTTTAATTTTTAATCCTTTGCTACTTACAAGGGTTTTAGCACACTTCCTGCTCTGAAACTCTCAGGAACGAAAGTCAGACCCCAGGCACCATACAGATCCTGAAAGAACTGCAGTTCCAGAGGAGGTTTTCAATCCCTAAGAAGATTGTATTTCTGCATACTGTCATCTCTCTGAACAAATTTCAACTCTGTCTTATTCATTATTGCAAACCCAATGCCTAGCACTGTACATGGTACCAAAGGATGCCTCAAGCATATTTGCTGAATGTTTTTTAAATATTTTCTTTCCTTTTTCTTTTTTTTTTTTATGTTGTTAGCCAGCATATAGTACATCATTAGTTTCAGATGTAGTGTTCAGTGATTCATCAGTTGTGTATAACACTCAGTGCTCATCACATCATGTGCCCTCCTCAATGTCCATCACCCAATTAACCCATCCACCTACCCACCTCCCCTCCAGCAGCCCTCAGTTTGTTTCCCAGAGTCGAGTCTCTCATGGTTTGTCTCCTTCTCTGATTTCTTCCCATTCAGTTTTTCCTCCCTTCCCCTATGATCCTCTGCACTATTTCTTATATTCTACCCATGAGCGAAACCATATGATAATAGTCTTTCTCTGATTGACTTATTTCACTTAGCATAATCCCCTCCAGTTCCATCCACATCGATGTTAATGGTAGGTAATCATTCTTCCTGATGGCTGAGTAATATTCCATTGTATATATGAACCACATCTTCTTTATCCATTCATCTGTTGAAGGACATCTCGGCTCCTTCCACAGTTTCACTATTGTGGACATTGCTTCTGTGAACATTAGGGTGCAGGTGCCCCTTCGTTTCACTACATCTGTATCTTTGGGGTGAATACTTTCTTAGAATCAGGATTAGCCTTAGTAGAAACTGAAGCAAGTTCAAGTTAGTGAAAGTTATATTTTATCCTATTTAGGTATTGGGTTTTTAATTTGCTATGACTATATGTTATTTGGACAAATAACCCTACAGTTTTAATGAATTTTAAAATTGGCCAAATTAACATGTGGTGTCACCTTTAATACAGTTATTTATGCATAAGAGAAAGAAGCTGAAGCCAGACACTACCAACCACCTAGTGCAGCTTATGTGGATCACTGACAGACTACAAAGGAAGAAATCAACAGCCTCTGGAACATTACTCTTGCAAACCTGAACCTATGGAATGATGGTGATTGTTCCATGAGGAGTTGATCCTAACCACTCCTTGGAAATGTACCTGAGGGACAGCCATTTGGACCAGCGCAGGGAGGAAAACAGGAGAAGCCATGTTGAAACCTCATAGCCCGGGACTGGACCAGGATAATTGGTACTGGCAAGAGTCCCCAAAGATGCTGTGTCTGATGCACTTTGACAGGTGCCACCTGAAAGCCCAATTCAATCAAAGTTGGTTTTGTGCTACATTTCCTATAATTAGTTTACAACATGTCACTCGTTCTTGTGCTACACAGACAGGAAAATTTCAAGATTTCACTGGCTCTTTCCTATCCTGTCAGTTCTTCAGCGCTTAATCATATTCTCCGTGAAGGGCTGTGTGAATTCTTCAGAAGGAATATGAGATAATAAAATAGTACATTATTACTATTATTATTATATATTACCATTATTATGATATAACAGTGCTTTAAATAAGTAAAGCTCTGGCAGGTTTTAAGTGCTCTCCTATTCAATATCAGACCCTCTTATTAATCTTCATAGAGTCAGAATTAAGAAATGAAACTTAGAAAAACTTTAAAGGATACGGAATTAGAGTTTAACAAAAGAGCCACACAATAATATCTTTCAACTGTGGGAATGGCTTTCACATAGCAAGAAACTACTTTTTATTTAACAAAGAACAAGGAGAGCCCAGCTTTAGTTGAACCTTGAGGAATTTAACTTAGATAATATGTTATCTTTTGTTCTCTGGTATTCTCTTCCATGATTTTTCTTTTTTAAGCAGGGTAGATTCTCATCTTGCTGAGATACTTTCAAGTAATTTAACCTGAATACAAAAGATGGCACAGATGGTCTTTTAAAGACTCTCCATATTTAAGATGCTGGACATTCAAGAGCTTCAAAAGACCTGACACATTTTCATACAGGTGATGACCTAAAAGGTTTCTCATCCATTTAAACCGACTGGTTGATTTCCTCTTCTAGTTATTGGGTACTGTCTACTTTTCCTCCAACTGTTCTCACCTGTTTCCTCTGACTTTTTCATCCTATCCAAGTCCTTGTGAATTCACACTATGTTCTCTGCAATATACAGGGGGCTTTCCTCTTAAAACATACAGTCATCTAAAAAGGGGGGATTATTATTTTTTTTCTGAGTTTTAATTTCTTTTTTTTTTTTCTTTGCATGGTGCACTGGGTGTTACATGCAACTAATGAATCATGGAACTTTACATCAAAAACCAGGGATGTACTGTATGGTGACTAACATAATAAAAAAATATTATTATAAAATAAAAAGGGGGGATTATTAGCCAGAGTCTTGTTCAAATTCCAACAGGGGAAATTGCATTTTGCCTCTCTATCATTTCCCCTGTAATTTATTCAGAATTACTATTTAATATCCCTCTCAAAATAAAACCTGTTGCTGAGAGGGCTGCCTCAGAGGGCCCTGCCTTTTCTAGCACAAAAGAGATGATGTTTCAGAGATGTATGACTAATACTCCTGGGGCAGGAGCTGAGTACACTGGGATCCTTTGGGAGTAAAGGTACCACTGAAGGATCAGATAGATTTTTATTTTATGAGTGCAGTAGACAGTCCCATTAGACAGATTTTTTTCCCTCCAGCATTTTGCAGCATCTTCTGAGATTCAGAATCAAGCCAAAAGCTGCTGGTAATATTGTGTGGATGACGCATTACACAGAGCTGACTCTGACATCATGTTGTCTTGTTCTCAGTCAGAGCAACCTGATGTGCCTGCCCTGCACACCCCAGCTCTGTGAGTCACTGCATGATATATTGCCCAGGAAATGCAAAATGATGCTCTTCTTAAAAACTCATGATCAAAAATATTGAGGCTTCCGGCTAGGGAATGTAGAGTGAAAAAAGTAAACTCTGAGGAAGGGCAAGTTCTCATTTCTGTTTTTCTTTTCATTGTTGTTTAAGATCCTACAAGGGATTGTAGTTTATAAATAAGCATGGCAAGTGGTTACTTTCTTCGGTGTTTTATTGCCACAAAAATGAACTTTATTTTTCACCAACCAGAGCTTCCCATTATGAACAGATGTGCCACATCCTAAGAAGCTTTTACCATCAAAAATGACTGAATATCTATATATGTATTATGGATGTTGAATACAATTGCCTAAATAAGCACCATTCATGCCTGAAGAATTCTACAATACAAAACAATCCAGACACATACAAACTTAGAGTGAATTTTCACAATAGAATAAAGTAAAAATCAAGGACAATCTACTAAAGAGAAAATTAAAATTTAGTCTTATCAAAATACTTCCAATCTGAACCAAAAAATCATGTGCTTGATGCTAAACAGTGAGAATTCAAAGTTTAAAAATCTTTTCTTCTGTCTCCACCTTCCAAATTTCAGTAAATAAAAGAATTGGTGAACCAAAGATCCAGTGAACAAAAAATGCAGAGAAAAAGAGAAACAGCAGACATTAATCAAGCTGAGACGTTAACAAGGACAGAATCTCTTTCTGGCAAGGCTGACCTTTCCATCCCAATATGTAGTACTTGTCATTCCTAGAGCTTAAGACTCTAGGACAGCCAGACAAATAGCAAAAGACCAGACCCCCAAGGTTCAAAAGCAATCAGACAGACAGCACACGTTAAATACAGTTCCTTGCCTCAAAACCACCATCCTTTTCCTATTAGAAATGCACTGTTGGGGCCCCTGGGCATCTGACTCTTGGTTTCAGCTTAGGTCATGATCTCAGGGTTGTTACATTGAGTCCTGGGTGGAGCCTGCTTGAGATTCTCTCTCTCCCTCTCCCTCCCCACCACTTGTTCATGCTCTCTCCTCTAAAAAAAAAAAAAAAAAAAGAAGAAGAAGAAAGAAAAGAAAAGAAAAGAAAAGAAGAAAAGAAAAGAAAAGAATAGAAAAGAAAAAAGCACTGTTAATGAGAGGGCAGCATCATTTGGTGCTTTGGATGCTACAGGTTTGATTTGGACCAATGCCTGGTTAAATCCTAAGGAAGTATGCCCCATAAAGATATGGTTTCCATGGAGGAGGGATCACTCTGGGTAGTTGCTTAACAGGCAAAGAAATATCTGAAACCATTACTGGATTTGGAGATCAGCCAACCAGGCAGAACCTGAAGGACCCTCTGGACTAAGACGCTCTACTATATTCCCGGAGGAATTTTAGTTCTCTCTGTGCCACACAGTCCATTTATCTAACAGCAAGGAGCAATGAGGGTCACTCGAGTCCTTTTCATTGGGTTTGCAGTTGAAAATTCAGGCAGGCTTCCAAAGATACTTATGTTAGAGGTACATACATGCCTAGCAATGCATTTTCTTTAGCTTCACGTCTGGAGCACGGCTGGAGGTAGCAGGTGAGAAACAGAACAACTTTGCCTTTTTTCCCCAGTATTACTCTGGGCCAGCCAAGGGAAACTTCACTAGGGGTCCCAAATGGGTTCAAAGTCAATGTCCTGGAAGAAATTGTAATGAAAAAAGTTGTCATAAAAAAAGTTGTCAAAATTTCACAGTTATAATGATGTTCATCTAAGAACTGAGAAATAATGGCAATAGCATGGCTTAAAATTAATGCAAAAGAGTAAAAGACACCCAAAGGCATCTAAGGCAAGATGGCTCCCAGGCTTGCAGTTTTATCATAACTTCATTGAAAGCAACTGCTATTTTTAAAAAGACCCAGTCAATCAGAAGAAAGATCCAGTCACTATGGACGCTCTAATGGTTACTAGCTATTGATACTACAAAAAACAACTTAATGGTTGCATAGGTAGAAACTGCCACTGTTTTCCAGAAATTTTGTGGTTTTTTACATTCTCAACAGCATTGTATCAGTGACCCAGTTTCTCTGTATCCTTGCCAGCATTTGGTATTATCATATACTTTTTTAGTCATTCTGATACATGTATAGTAATATCTCATTGTAGTTCTAATTTGTGTTTCCCTAATGGATAATGATATTGGACATCTTTTCATGTAATCATTTGCCCTATCTATATCCACTTTGGTGGAATGTCTCTTCATGTCTTTTGACTATTTAATAATTGGATTATTTGTTCTTCTACTGTTGAAGTGAGAGTTCTTTATAGGTCTTAGATACTAGTTCGTTGTCAGATATGTGGTTTTTAAATATGTCCTCCTAGTCTGTAGCTTTTTTTTTATACTCTTAATGAGGTCTTTCAAAGAGCAAAAGTTTTAAACTTTGGTCAAGTCCACTTTATCAAGTTTCCTTTTATGAATTGTGCTTTTGGTATCCAACCTAAGAACTCTGCCTAGTCCCAGATCTCAAACTGAATTTTCTCATATATTTTTTCTTAAAGTTTTATAATTCTGCATTTTACATTTAAGCCCAAGATCCATTTTGAGATAAATTTTGTATAAGACATGAGGGCTAGGCAAGATTCATTTTCCTCTGCATGTCCAACTTTTCCAGGACCATTTGTTGTAAAAGTTATCCTTCCTGTATTTAATCCCTTCTGTAGTTTAGTCAAAATCAGTTGGGCAAATCTGTACAGGTCTATTTCTGAGTTCTGTATTTCATTTTATTGAACTATGTGTCTAACTCTCTATGAATACCAAACAATCTTGATTAGTGTTGCTTTATAATTAGTCTTAAAATTGGACGGGGTGATTCCTCCCACTTTATTCTTCTGTTTCAAAATTATTTATTCTAGTTCCTTTGCCTTTCCATATATATTTTAAAATAATCTTGTCTCCATCTATAAAAATCTTGCTCAGATTTTGATAGGAATTGCATTAAACAAGCACATTCTATTTGGAGAGAATTGACATCCTTGTTATCTTCCAAACCATGAACATATGTCTATTTATTTAGATCTCTGATTATTTTATCAGTATGTTGTAGTTTGTATAATACAAGTTTTATGTTTTGTTAGATTTATACCTTTTCTCTTTTATTTGTGCAACTGTCAATGGTACTGCACTTTTAATCTCAGTGTCCATATGTTCATTATAAGTATATAGGAAAAAAATTAATTTTTGTGCTGGATTCACTTAATTATTATAGGGGTTGAGTTTTGTCTTCCAGAGGGGTACTTTTTGGTAGATTTTTCAGGATTTTCTACACAATTATGTCATCTACATCTAGAGATATATTTCTTCATTTCCAATATGTATGCCTTTTATTTCCTTTTCTTCCTTTTTGCACTGGCAAGAATTTACAGCAGTATGCTAAAGAAAAGTGGTGAGAGCTGATACTTTTGCCTTCTTCCCACTTTTAGGGGAAAAAATATAATCTTTCACCATTAAGTTTGATGTTGGCTTTAGGATTTTGTAGATTCACTTTAACAAGCTGAGGAAATTCCCCACTAGTCTTGTTTTTCTTGAGAGGGCTCTTTAAATAAAAAATGTTGACTTTTTAAATTTGCATCTATTGATATGATCATGTGATTTTTCTTCACTAGCTTGGTTTTTTTTTAAAGGTTTTTTATTTATTTATTTGACAGAGATAGAGACAGCCAGCGAGAGAGGGAACGCCGGGATCATGCCCTGAGCCAAAGGCAGACGCTTAACCGCTGTGCCACCCAGGCGCCCTTCATTAGCTTGTTTACATGGTGGATTACACTGTATGATTTTCAAATGTTAAACCAACCATGCATAAATGGAATAAACCCATTGGTCATGGTGTATAATCCTTTTTATAGAATACCAAATTCTACTTGCCAACATTTTATTAAGACTTTTGTGTCTATATTCATAGCAGAAATAGGTCTATAGTTTTCGGTTTTTTTGTACTGTCTTTGTCTGGCTTTAGTGTCAAGGTATACTGGCTTCACAAAATTAACTGGAAGTGTTCCCTTTTCTTCTATTTTGAAGAGATTTGTAGAATTGACATTAATACTTCTTTAAATATTTGTTAGTATTCCCTGGTGGGAACTTCTGGCTCTGGAGATTTATTTTAGGAGGTCATAACTTATGAATTCAAATTCCTGAATAGCTATAGGGATCTTCAAATTGTCTATTTCATATTGGGTGAGTTGTGGTAGTCTGTGTTTTTTCAAGGAATTGGTCTATTTCATCTAATTTGTCAAGTGTATGTGTGTGGAGTTGTTATTAATATTCCCATATTATCCTTTTAATATTTGCAGGACCTTTAGTAATATTCCTTGTTTCATTCCTGCTCTTGGCAATTTGCGTCTTCTGTTTTTTCCTTTATTAATCTTGCTGGACATTTGTCAATTTTATTGATCTTTTCAAAGAATCAACTTTTTGTTCCATTAGTTTTCTCCACTTTTGTTTTTAATTTCATGTAACTGTTTTTATCTTTATTATTCCCTCTCTGTGCTTTCTTTGAACTTATTTTGCTCTTCTTTTTCTAAATTCTTGAGGTGAGAACTTAGATTATTGATTTGAGACTTTTCCTCTTTTCTAATGAAAGCATTAAGTGCTATAAATTTCCCCTAAGGACTGCTTTAGCTGTGCCCCCCACAAATTTTGATATGTTCTGTATTCATTTTCATCAGTTCAATTTCTTTTTACTTCTGTATAATCTTTGACACATGGATTACTTAGAATTGCACGACTTAATTCCCACATGCTTGGGAATTCTCCTATTATTCCTCTGCTAGTGATTTCTAGATAATTCCACTGTGGCCAGAGAGCACAAACTTATGACTTCTATTCTCTTAAATTTGTTGAGGTTTGTTTAATGGCCTAAAATGTGTTCTCTTTTGGTATATGTTCCATAAACACTTAGAAAGAATGTAAATACTGCTGTGGCTAGGCAAAGCTTTCTATAAATGTCAATTAGATTTTGTTGGCTGATGATGTTGAATTCTTCTATATTCTAACTAATTTTCTGTTTAGTTCTATCAGTGTTGCTAGATGAGTACTGAAATCTCCAACTATAATTGTGGATTTTTCCATTTCTCCTTATAGTTCGATCAGTTTTTGCTTCACATGTTTTGCAGCTCTACTGTCTAGTATATACCTCTTTAGGATTACTATCTCTTCTTAGTAGACTGATCTTTTGTAATTATATGACCCCCTTCTTATTCTAATTTTATCTACTTTATATGATATTATAAAGCCATTCATTTTAGTTAACATTTTTTTAGTTAACATAAATAAAGCCATTATTTAGTTAACATTAGTTAACTGATTTATTTTAGTTAACATTTGAATTTTTCATCTTTTTCCATCTTTTTACTTTCAATCTTTCTATATTGTCATATTTTGAGTTTCTTATAGACATCATACAGTTGCGCCACATTTTTAAATATACTCCATCAATCTCTGTCTTATAGTTGGTATATTTAAACCATTGACATTTAATGTAATTATTGATATGTTGTGGCATAAGGATGCCACTATATCTTTTGTTTCCCTTTGTTCTTCTAGTTTTCCATTTCTGTTTTCTTTGGCCTGTCTTAAACATTTTTTTTTACCATTATATAAACATTTTTTAAAAATCCATTATCTCCTCCAGTGCCGTCCATGTCAGACAATTATCATATGATTTCTCTCATCTATGGAACATAAGAACTAGGATAATCGGTAGGGGAAGAAAGGGATAAAGAAAAGGGGGGTAATCAGAAGGGGGAATGAAACATGAGAGACTATGGACTATGAGAAACAAACTGAAGACTTCAGAGGGGAGGGGGTGGGGGAATGGGATAGACTGGTGATGGGTAGTAAGGAGGGCACGTATTGCATGGTGCACTGGGTGTTATACGCAACTAATGAAGCATCAAACTTTACATCGGAATCTGGGGATGTACTGTATGGTGATTAACATAATATAATAAAATTAAATTAAAAAAAATCCATTAGACTTATCTATGTTATTTTTTAATGTACCTCTTTGCAGAGTTTTTTAGTGGTTGTGCAAGGTACTACATTATATACAGATAACTTACACCTCTACTGATACCATGGGGGCAGGGAGGTGGTCTCATTACCACTGAGGAGTAATGAAAGTCCTAACTCTCTACTAGGTCTCCTCCAACAGCACTCTTGAAGAAGGATTTCCTTGTTATAATGTGAAGAATGCGGGAGTCTTTTCCAATGTGGGTTAAGGTAGGGCCATAGTTTTCCTGTGGTATTTGACTAGAGTAGAGAAATTATTATCTTAAAGTTTTCTGTCTTGAGATTGGGCTGGAGTGGGGGAGGTATAAATAAAAAGTTTTCTGTCTTGGGGCGCCTGGGCACAGCGGTTAAGCATCTGCCTTCAGCTCAGGGCGTGATCCCGGCGTTATGGGATCGAGCCCCACATCAGGCTCCTCCACTATGAGCCTGCTTCTTCCTCTCCCACTCCCTCTGCTTGTGTTCCCTCTCGCTCGCTATCTCTATCTCTGTCAAATAAATAAATAAAATCTTTAAAAAAAAAGTTTTCTTTCTTAAAAAATAAAAATTAAATAAATAAATAAATAAATAAATAAATAAATAAATAAACAAAGTTTTCTGTCTTCCTCAGCTGCCTCTTTCCTACTCCAATCTGAACCAAAAAATGTTGGTGCTTTCTTTGCACTTGGTGCTTCCAGGTTACTGGCTTATCCAGCTCCAAGTCTGAGATTTATGAGACAAAAAGAAAACCCAGGGAATTTACCATTATGTTGTTCCTTGAGTCTTAAGGTTCTTAGTGTTTCTGTCTTTTTCTTTCCACCTTTCATAATCTTCTTATGTGTGTTTTATATATACTGTCCAGGGTTTGGGTTATACTTAACCAAAGAAATAGGAAAAAATATGTCTATTCGATCTTTCCAGAAGTGTAATTGCTTCTTCCTTAGCTATTTAATAAAGAACACTTAAAAAAAACTGAAGAAAGCACCTGCTAGACATTACATTGTCATATAAATATATTCATTATCAGATAAATATATTTATTGTAAGATAAATATATATTATCATAAAATTTAAATTGAACCGGTATTTATTCTGATTCTTATTATCAGAAAACTGGGTTTTTCTTTAAGGCAAAGAGAAGTTTTCTTATAATGTGAAATGCGAAATGATTCATTTTAATAAATCAAAAGATTGTTCAGTTATCAACTTGATATTATAAATGGTTTTTTTTAAGATTTATTTATTTATTTCACTTCAGAGAGAGAGAGTGGGGGTGCGCAGAGGGAGAGAAAGAGAATCTTCAAGAAGACTCCCTGCTGAGCACAGGGCATGACACAGGGCCCAATCCCACAACCCTGAGATCACGACCCAAGCCGAAATCTAGTCAGATGCTAAACTGACTGAACCACTCAGGTGCCCAGATACTATAAATGTTCTTATACAAAAGTACATTTTTTTGAGCTTGCTAATAAATGCTGTAATTTGTGGCAAGTTATAGATAGAGCAGTTTTCAGATTAAATTCTGCCACAAATACTAGCATCTCTTAGCATATAGCAAGAAAGCAACCTGTTTTCTTAGCTAGATGACATCTCAGTCTCTGTCTTCTTAAATGTTCTAACTGTATCTTGTATAATTTTTCTTCAAGAAAAATACGAATTTTAGAGGCAAAATTCAGTTAATCTCTCAATCAGCCTCAAGTGACCAAAATCTACTAAATTGTATGGAACACAAGACTTGACTGTATTTAAGTCTCAGGCACCAACTCCACATGTGAGGGAAGGTACCAACTCCATAGTTTCTTATACCCTTTCATGCAAGAGTAGGAGAGTGTCTCTAAAATACTTCAATCAGTCTTTCCATGAAAATACCCACTAGCAGCCCCCTACACATCATGAATTCAATCGCTGAGGAGTAAAGGACAGGGGAAAGGAAGAAGTAGCAGACAAAGCATTTTACAGTTTTTCCAAAAGTGGAACAGCTAGTAACCACCCTGTGTTGCAGAGTCACCTCTTAGAAGCTTCTGAAAGTCTCTACAAGCTTCTGAAACTCAGGATGAGATAAACACAGCATTCTTTACAAAGGCTATTTTCGCTTTTTTTTTTTTTTAACTTGTATTCTAGTAGAAAATAAGGAGGGGTTGCTAAAATCCACCCATCTGCCTACCGTTACTCTGTTCCCTCCCAAGGAGGGTGGTTCTCAAATTGTGGATCCCCCGACCAGACTTACTGAGTCAGAATCTCCAGAATTAAGGTGCAGAACCAGCATATTTAACAACCTTGTGGTAACTTGGGAGATCCCTGCCTTTGCGCTTTGAGGAATATAGTTTGAAAATCACTGTGCTACAGTTAGTTTAATAGTTAGCACAACACAGAGAAAATCAGATCTCTAGGGGGAATATTAAGTGGAAACAGAACCACCAAAATCTCCAGTCACAGTGAACAATTAAAGGGCCACCACAGGTGGTCCTGGGGTCCAGAGCAGGAGTGCCTAAACATATGGAAGACCAAACCCAGGCCAGGGTAACTTCCTATTGTTTTTGCTTCATCGAGTTATAAGGTGAATGGTAATATAGTATAGGTAAAGGTAGGCGGGGTTTCTTTCAAATTCCCTTTTTTATGAAATAACCTTTTTTAAAAATAGTAACTTATTGAAACATTTTATGCCTTACTGAAACATCTTATTATGGAAACATGACATTTAGAGAGAAATCTATTAGTCAACGAATGTCAGTTAATGAACGGTGTTCTTTCTGAAGTCAACACAAATAATTTAATTGATCAGCACCATCAGCTAACATCAATCACCCAGGGGACATGGGCAGCATTCCAATCAGAGAACAGAAAGAAGGGGTTTGGAGGAAATGTGCTGCCTAAAGTCAAATATATGTAGAAAAAACAAATACGCTGTCAAAAAACAAAACAAAACATGGTAACTGACAAGCCCTTATAAGCCAAACCACTGGAAGCAGGGAATGTTAACGTTAACATTGCTTTTACATGAACTGTTTATGTCTTTAATATCTGATTTCCAATTTCTCCTATTGCTTCTCCTGTACGTAGGGATTTCACAATTTTGCATATTAGCATAGCAATATTTGATTATACTTTTAGCTTAAAAACAAGCCAGAATGTCCAAGAAAGGAATAAATAAATTTTAAAATATTTATTTCCAAAGTATATATAGCGACATAGGGGAAAATTCTTTATACAATGTTAATTTTTTATTAAAAAAAGCAGAGATACAGATATATATTTCAATATAATAATGAGTTTGATCCCAATTTCATAAGCATATGCATACATATGTTTATTTGAGATAGGTTGAAAAGAAAATTGGAGTGAAATAAATGTACTGGCACATTTATTTCAGCTCTGGGTATTGAGTATATTATTTTCTGTTTTACACATTTTTGTTTCAAAATTTTCTACAATAAATGTGTGTTCATTTTATAATTAGAAAAAAAAATGTTGTATTTTTCTAAGTGACCAAGCTTCCATTCTCTTGAAATGATTCTAGGATTTTTTCTAGTTATTCATGTCCTTTTTAGCAGTAAAATCATCCCCAACATGTTTGAAAACATCCTTCAAGCACAAAGACATTGGCCCCAAATTTGAACAAAAATCACTGAAACTTTAAAATTCCACTATACTATAAAGAAGATGTGGTTCATATATACAATGGAATATAACTCAGTCATCAGAACGGATTAATACCATTCTGACCAACATGGATGGAACTGGAAGGGATTATGCTAGGTGAAATAAGCAGAGAAAGACAATTATCACATGGTTTCACTCATATGTGGAACATAAGGGATAGAGCAAAGGACCATAGGGGAAGGGAGGGAAAATTGAATGGGAAGAAATCAGAGAGGGAGACAAACCATGAAAGACTCTGGACTCCAGAAAACATACTGAGGGTTACAGAAGGGAGGGAGGTCAGGGGGATAGGTAACAGAGTGATGGGTATTAAGGAGGGCATGTGATGCGATGAGCACTGGATGCAACTGATGAATCGTTGAACACTACATCAAAAACTAATGATGTACTATATGTTGGCTAATTAAACATAATAATTTTTAAAATTCTACTATTCTAGATCTCTCCATATACCATGTATTGGCATATTTATTTCATAAAGAAGTTAGGATAATAAGGAATTTTACCAGAACCTGGTTTGTCTACCATATTGCCCATTCACATTCTGTTGTACTTTAGACTTTATAAAGGATATGTCAAATACTAACAACTGAAACTTCACCTGTTGGAGAGGCATAGCTTGAGGATATAAATCATACATACATCCTGTTCCTAATTAAGGAGGAAGATTGACATATGTCTTTGGAGACAACATAACAGACAGCTGCTTCTGTGATGCCAGCTTTTACATTAGTTTGAAAATGTTGCTTAGGAAATACTTGTCAGGATAAGACAAGGTTATATATACTGTTACCCACAGGACTGAGGACAGTCACCAAACATATGTGTACAAGACAAAAAAAATTTGCTACATAGAATCTTCACTCTTGAGTTACTCCAGTGGTATATATAGCAAAGAGAGTGTTTGACATTCAGGAAGGAAAATGGAAAGGGAATTCAAACTCCAGAGTTGCTCTGTAGGTGAGATTAGTGGGTAGGAGTCACTGGCACAAACAAGAGGCACCTTGTGAATGGGTTCAAGTCCCAATGATCCCACTTATTACCTTTGTAACTACGGATGAATCATACAATGTCTTTGATCCTCACTCTCCTCGTTGTGAAAGGAAAATTAAAATAAATGGATAAGATGATTATGAGAATTACATGAAGAAATATATACAAATTATTTTGGTCCTAAGTGTTTGGGTTCCCTAGTAAATGCCCATTCATCTCTGGTCCACCTGTGAGGAAGAAATTTAGGCATTTGGTTGGTGTCAGGGATTGGGTTTCATAGGATGAGGCAAGTCAGGGCCTGCTACCCAAGGCAGCACAGGGGCCTAACGGCAAAAAGAGCAAAAGTCAAGCCTAAATCCTTTAACACTATTTCTTCCCAACTGTGGGTCACAACCCATTAGTGGAATGCACATCAATTTCGGTGCTGTGATTAGGATTTTTTTAAGTGAAATAGAATGGACTCCATTAGAGTTCAGCAATTGTGATAAGAGTAAGTTTCATGAGATTCTTGTTTCGGTTTCATATATGTTTATGTATGCTGGATTATGATGTGAAATGTATTTATTACTGTAGATCAAGGTCAAAAATTTCTGAAAACTACTTCTTTAGAAAAAGCCAGGTTTCAAAGTCTCAGCCCAATGACTCAGAGCTTGAAGGAATCAGGATAGGAACTGATTAGGAACAGTGTGAATGCAGAAACAAGATGATTGCTGGAACACGCTTGTGGTATCCACCCTCCCTACACCTGTCAATAGTACGGCTATTGATAAGTATGGCTTATTACAGGCATAGCAGACCCTAGATACTGGAGAGATCTGGTGAGATCTGGTGAGATCTGGTTCCCAATAAGCTGGGGGTTAGCAGCTTCTTTCATATTCCCCAGGGACACCACTGATTTCCCCTCTACTAGGGTACCCCGGGTTTTGTTCACCTGCTCTGTGGAATTCCTCATGTGGGACTTGTTTTCTTACCCTCCTTTTGCCATACATACCTCTTGGGGCTGAGCCCTGTTCTCATTCTTCCCCACCTCACTCCACTCAGAGTTCTATGGACTCAATGGCACCTTGTTCCACTCCATGGCCAGTTCCCACACTGCTCCTCCCCCTCCCAACCCATATTAGGCCCAAAATGGAATTGATTTCCCACAGCTCAACTCATGATGAAATCTTTCTCCAACATGAAAACCTTTCAATATTTACCATGTCTTTAAGTTTGATTAGCTTATCTTGTGTGTCCTCACCTTATCACCAGAGCAGACCAGAGAGATAGAGTATCACCTGCTTCCTGGGGCACTAGTCCCAGGATATTGCCCCAACAGCAAGCAGGAGTCTCTCTGTTTATAGCACCATCCAGCTTATATTTAGCCACAAGGATCTCATGCTCAATTGTTAGGGATCCTGCTGAGGTCCTGAAAGCCAATGTCTACCACTGTCCTGTGGGAAATTATCTTGATGCCGTTTCAGGCTATCAAAATGCCAAAAATACTACCAGGAAGTCATGAAATGGTTTGCTAAAAATCCACTTATAACGTACAGGGAGAAAGAAGGAGAGAGAGACCAGGATAAGTCAACACCTTCAGATAGGGTACAGACAGGGTGGAAGGACCTCACCGTTTGAATTCTGGGTTAGCAGTGTTCATTTGTCCTCTCTCAATCTTTCTCTCTCTCATTCAATCTCTCTCTTTGTGTCAATCTCTCTCTCTCTCTCTCTCTCTCTCTCTCTTTCTCTCTCTCTCTCTCTCTCTCTCACACACACACACACACACACACACACACCTTTCTTAAAATGACCAGAATTGAGATTTAAGCAAGGGGACCCATGGATGGAAAGTGCCCTGGGCCCACACAAGAGCTCTGTTGGAGAGATGGAGGGACAAACGCCTCTGGCCATAGCTATAACTCACCAGTTAGCTGATTGACAGCCCTGGGTTTATTTGTGTTTCTTGGACAGAGGACACATAGGGCCAGAATGGATGCTATGAATTAGGCCTTATGAATATTATGTGTTCATTTAGTAACCTGAATACTTTGTGCCTTTTTTATATTTAGCATCTCATAGATCCCATATATATTTGGTGTATAATGAATATTTAGTATCCAGGACTTCATGAATATTAGATATCCTTTGATCCTTTTATTCCTTCCCACCTATGTCTGACCCACGCGTGTTCTACTTACTGCTTGTCTATATATAACATACCTTAAATGTTTCACTTATTTTTTACAAATTTATTCATCTTCAATAATAGAACTAAATATTTCAAAAGCAAGTGCACACTACAACCACATTGCCCCTAACTGCCAGACTAGTAACCCTATCAAAGAAAGAAATTCATTTAAGTCAACATAACTTATCTACATTGATATGGGAAATCTAGCCTAGCTTCCAGAGCCGACTAGCTGGTTTTAACCACTATGAGCTATGTGGCTCCAGGCAAGTCACTTATTCTCCCCATCCTTCAGTTTCCTCAACTGTAAAACTGGAATGATGGTGGTATCTACTATATATGACCATTGTGTAGATTAAATGAAATAATCTAAACTCAGAACAGTGCCCAGTACATAGTATATGCTATATAAGTGATAATTTTGTAATAAAATTTTCCATAGATCCCTTCACACAGGTGCCTCAAAACATCTCTTTTTCATCTAAACTATCATCTAGACTTAATGCCATCTCTAGGTCTGGATTCTACCTCTGTTCTCTCTGGGAAAATTACAGTGGTGCTTGCCTTATCTCAGATTATGTGACAAAGCAAATACGATATGACTGTAACACAATGAGATCAGTCCAATGAGAGGACAATGCAGAGAGTATTACAATTTCCAGTTCACTCCCCAGTCATCTTATGTTAATTACACCATTTACAATAATTTTATCCTCCTTTTAACTCACAATTCCTATCCTCTGTATTATCTTGCTGTGTTTTTTTTCTCCTTCTCCTGCCCTATTCAGTTTAAAGTACTCTATATCTGCTAGCCAGCTTGTGAACAAATGCATCCTGCCCCTCCACCCATTCCGCACACTTGGCCAAGAATGCATCATCCTGGTGTCTTATACCAGGACTCACACATCCAAACACCATTTGTCAACACCATCCGCCATTTCCCTCCAAGATCTTCCTCAAACATCTAAGTCTCATCTGAAGGAAGAAATGATGAAGAATGATAACAGTTACCCTTTGCCCAATAGCTGCTATGTACCAGGAAGTTTGTTCATGGCTTCCCACTCTTGATCTCTAATCCTGGTACCACAGGTATTATTGTTAGCACCCATAAGATTTCCTGTTAAGTATCACTCATAAAGCCAGAGACAGGAAAAATAAAAATGCATTTAGAATTAAACTATAAAATAAATACACAGTAGATCAGAAATATGTTGTCACCTTAAATACCCAGAGAGTGAAGAGTCTTGCCTGAATTGACCAAAACCAGATAGAATGTATAAAGTTATCTAAAGGAAGAATGTGCCATAAAAACTGTAGAAAAAAAGAAGTCAGCTACCAGCTCATTGACCAAAGAATCATTCCCAACTCCTATTCTCTTGTCATTTTCCACTCTATAGGATGAAAAAGCCAAGCACTTACTTTTCCAGCCTTCTTTGCAGCTGGAGGGATGGGAGACAGGCACATAAGGGGACCATGCAATGGGGTCATATAACACAATTCTGACAAGTGAGAAATAACTGGAAATCTGCTGGGGATGTCTACAAGAGGTTTTGCTTTCATAACAAAAGGGACACTCCTCCCCCATCTCCTCCCAACCTGAATGAGAAATATAACGGCTACAATCAGAAAGGACATGGCATTTAGACTCTAATAGATCTGAGTTCAAATCTCAGTTTTCCCACTTACTGGAAGTGCAGTATTGGGCAAATACTTCAACATGCCTCAACTGTAAATGGGTTTAATAATACCTGTAGATGTTCCAATGAGAAGAGAATGACGCACCAGAATGGTCAGATGCTTGAATCCTCAGCTGTTATATTCTTTCCAACTGGCAGTTTCACGGAATAGCCAGATTTTAATCAGAAGGCACTTGTCACCATTGCTCCTCTCTGGGTGCATCCACATTCCTTGCTCTGCCCATATCTCTGGAAAAAAAGTCCCTTTACTAAACTCTCTCAAATTGACCATTTGGGTGCTATCTACTTTCTGCTAGAGCCCCAACTGATGTAACCACTGATGAAATATGCATGTCTGAGGTAACTTCACTCAGACCAAGAGTAACCAGTCCAACCAGGCCTCAGAGGCGCCCTTCAATCCAAAGACTTGAACCAAGCCTACCTTCCCTTCATGTCTGTTATTCACCCTCAAGTTACCAGGAAAGGACTCTGGTCTCCCACCTGTCTCAGGGATGGGGACACACACACACACACACCCCATCCCACCCCAACCAAAGAAAAGGAAATGCATCCAAGCAGAATCTATAGCTGGATTAAACTTTCAGAAGAATAAAGAAAAAGCAGGAAGGACTAAAATACTTTAAACCCCATCTAGTTTCATGTTATATCCCTAAAGCTTACTATAGCGCAGTCAGTGAGCTCAACAAATGAATGATAAAAAGGATTGCCCATGTCCACATCCCCACTCCAGCCCAGGAAAGAAGGAAAAGCAGAGATGAAGGGGAAAAGCTTCCCTCACAACTAGGCTGGAGAAAAGAGGGGAAGGTCAACAATTATTCAGTAATCTCAACAGTCTGGGATTACTTGTATGTTTCATGTTGTGTACTTACCCTCCATTAATTTTGATCAGGTTATCAAAATCTTGAATTTCCTTATTTCTGTCTGGTATTATTTCTCTTATTTTACTCTAGGTTCCTCCAGAATTCAGACACACTGAGGTGTTGAGAAGAAACTTCCCTCAAGCTTAGTGGCCAACTTCCATTCATTGTTGAGCATGAAAATTAACACAACAGAATCCCAGTTCCTGCCAGAATCAAGCCATTTCCATAACTTTCGTGGCCTTGGGCTCTTGCTTCTGGGCTTCCCTGCTAAGTCACCTGTTGGGTTACCTAGCTGTAGGCTTCCTGGTCTTCTGACACCTCAGTGCCATTTATACTATTCCATCCCTACTCCTGCTATCTTAAGATATGCCTTTACTCTGCTAGGATAGCCACTTGCTATTGCCAGCAACTTACCAGTAATCAGCAGCAATTAGCAGCAGCTGCCTGAGTTAACGCACACATTAGAAGCAACTCAGCAAACTCAGAGGGAGAAACCTCTGAGAATTTGGACAATGGCTGACCTCTTCCCATCCTCCAGCTGCAAAGGACAGCCTTACACCTATCTCCCCAGAACTCTAAAGAGACTGCTAATGTACATTAGATTTTGTAAACTCACAAGGAGCCATTCCTTCTTTGGGTCTGCAACATATCTTTCTGGAACTCCCTCCATGGAATGTGGTTTGGCATGCTCAGGTGTAGTCAGATGGCAGGTGGCTAGCTTCATGTTATCCTCAGTGATGAAGGTTCAGAAGTCATTCACCTTGAGCTTCTTCCATCAGCAAAATGGCACCAAACGACTTCACTGGGGTGATATTCAGAGGTGGCTCATGGAAAATGGATCTTAAGACCATCATTATTCCATTCAAGACACACATTGGCTGTGCCCACCATCCAATGCCCAGAAGTCAAAGTCCACTGAAAAACAAGACATGGGCTCAGTGTGGAACTGCTGGAGAAAATCAATCAGCAATCTATCTATATATCATTAAAACAAACAATTATTAAGCCTCTCCTATGTTCCAGGCACAGTGTAGGCACTGGTATTCAGAGATAAGGAGTTCACAGGCTAGGAAGAGCATGAGAGATCTAAATAGATAGTTATTATACGGTATGATAAACACTGAGATAGCAGGAAGGACTAGGGAAGCTTATAAGAGGACATCAGGAAAGAGTTCCTAAGACAATGCTCAAACCAAGCCAGAAAAAACAAACAGGAGTCGGCAGGACAGAGATGGCTGAAGGCACATCGGGTGCAGATGGTCAGAGACAATGAGAGAACCTGGGACATTTGTGGTGTTGTACTTTTAGTTCAGCTTGTAGGTCAGGGGATAAGAAAGGCATGAAGTGGCAAGAGATGAGACTGAAGAAGGAAAGTCAAAGAAGGAAAAAGTCTAGGGGTTCTTGGTGAATTCCAAGGTTCTTCCAACTACTATATCTATTTTCTTTAAAAAGAGCCATGAAAGAATAGAAGAGAATTTGGATATCAAATATGGCCACCTATTTTATAGACAGGTAAACTCAGGCCCACGGAGGTCAAATCAGGGTAAGAGGCAGCACACTGAAATGATGGGATGATAGAAATTCACATATGTAAAACATCTTACAGCCCACCCAGTTCTTTCACTATCAATAATGGAAGGAAACGTGAACAGGTCTAAAGACCTAAGTTGTTATCATGCCTCAGTTGTTGCGTAGGATGAGTGATCCTCAGTCAGTCCTTTTATGGGTCTGGATCTCATTTTCACATCTACAGGATGAAGAGGCTGGATCACTAAGGCTTTTTCCAGTTCAAACACTCCACATTCTTAGAAGCTGGTACTACTGAGTCTTTACTGCCATGTTGGAAAAAATAACTTCTCCTCCAAAGTCCTGGAGTTATAATTTTCTGAAGGTTTTCAAGGTGGGTCTAACCCATATTTCTAATCATAATCCATTTTCTGCTTAAACAAACTGGTCACAAATAATCTAACATCACCCTTTTTAAAAACTATCTCCAGTTAAACAAAAAAACAAGGTGCCTTCATAAACTCTGGAAATCCCTCTGATCCCCAGAGAGTCAGTATTGCACTCCAAACTGAAATTGTTTCATGATATGTAAACAAAGGCCCCAAAATCATAGCTTTCTTTCTTTTTTAAATTTAGGCACTAAAAACCCACAGGGATATTCCATAATAAAGAAATGAATATATTGCACTTTCTGCTTTTCTCATCATTTATTATTAAAAACTTTTGCAGGACAGCAGGCTCACGTTGTTTAGGAATCCATCCGGGCCTTCTGGTAATTCTCATTATGAGGTAAGGAGCACAGTCTGAGAGGTCCTTCATCTTATGGAGAATGGAACAATATGGCTGTCAACACAAAGACTGAAGATGCAGCCAGACACTACTCAGCAGGAGCAAAAAGATGGCTCGGTAGTAGTGATCATGTTTCAGGCAAACAACCTAAAATCAAGAGAAAAGAAAAAACTGATAATGTAATTTGCTAAGTTTTTCAACAATGGCATTTATTTTTAAAATAAGGGTTCTGTGCTTCAAGGCATTGTGCTCTGCTGTGGGATCTGAACACGGAAAAGCTCAGCCTGTCCGCGAGGAGTTTACGAGAAACAGGAGAGTTGAAAAATGAGAGTAGAAGGTGGCAAAAGATGGGTATCACAAAATCAGAAGATTAGTTCAGAGAGGAGAGAAACTGCATGCTGAGATCAGTGAGGCTGCAATCAGTTGGGATAGGGCAAGGCTGTGGCAGGAGGTGAGTGAAGCATCTGTCCTCCAGGCTGTCTGGACCACCTCCCTCTCCGTGGGCACTCTTCTTTCACTTAAAAATTTCCCACCTTGGATCATCTGGATTTCCTTCCCTCCTTCCCTTCCTCCCTTCCTTCCTTCCTCGCCTTCTTTCATTTGCCCATTGTGTATCTCCTCCACTAAAACACAAGCTCCATTACAGCAGAACTTTGCCTTGTCCTCTTCAATGCCTACAACAGTGACTAACATAGAACAGGTGCTGAATAAATGGTAGGAAGCCAGGCAGGCATGCAGGAAATAAGGGGGAAAAGGGAAGGAGGGAGGGAAGATACAACCCACAGAAATGAATTCATGTTGTTACTCATCTTTACCTTACATCCTATTTACATTTTAAAGTTTGATGTGGGTTCCTTCCACTGAGAGAGCTGCCCCTGCTCCCTTTAGCCCATCTAATTTTTAACTTGGCCCTAAATTCTTTTACAATCCTATGCCTGGCCATTCCCTACCACGCATCCCACCAAACTACACAATCATTTGTACATGCCATGTCTTTGTTCCTGCTGTTCCTGTGCCTAAAATAGCATTCTTCTTGTACCTTTCTCTGCCAGATAAACTCCCACTCATTCTTCAAAACACAATGTAGCAATTAAGCAATATCTAACAAAATGTTAAATATGCACTCCTTTTGACTTTACCCACTGCTGTAAATGTATCCTTGGGGTTTTCTCACACAAGGCAAATGTTAGCTCTTCTAGGAAGTTCTTTCTGTACTCTGAGGCCAGGCTACAGGCTCTCTTGTGTCCCGATAGCACACAGAGCACCCCTTTCATATATCATTTATCCCACAATGTGTAACTATTTGTTTACAAGGTGTCCTCCTCATAATAAACCTGACCAGCTCATGAAACTTACATTCTTATGGGTAGACAAAAAAAATATAAGTAAGAGAGCAAATAAATACATAAATATATACTTTCAAATAAAAGCTGGGAAAAAAAGGATAATGTAATCTCCAAACTAGGAATGAGAATCTCCCTTTTTAACTTATTATGTACCTACTGTGTATCATGGTTGACACATTTTTAAATCTAAAGTGTCTTTTAAGTGTCTATACTATGCACTTGGATATTCTATGGTATGTTTCAGGCATCTAGGTCCTGTCTTGCCCAAGTATGCTGTAAGATTATAGTGGGCAGAATCTATATCCTGTACATCTTTGCCTGCCCCCATGTCATCTAGCACATGGCACACAGCAATATTTAAATTACTACCTAATTGACTGGTCACAGAAATAACTGAAAGCACAAGTGTTACTGACGAGTTTGAAACATCATCTATGAATAAAGAGATCAAACCCATGGAGAAAGAAGAGTCCAAAAATGGCCCCTGACTAGCTCATATTAAACACAAAAACAAAACAAAACAAAAAACCTTCTGAGGCTATAGATGAGTATAACTCCAATATGTAATCTGAATTTACTGTCTATAAAGTGAATTTGTGACTTATAAGAAAGAAACTTTGTTTTGAAGGAGTACAGAAACCTATAGGAAGTGTATCATGCATAGCCTCTGATTTCTATACCCTCTATTTTCTGAAGAAGGAGAAGGAAAAGGAAGAGAATCACACACACAATTAATAAGAACGAATAGGCAAGTCACAGATTGGGAAAAATTATCACAAAACATATATGTGGAATATTATTGCACATGTACCAGATGGGCAACATTTTAAAAAATCTGACATTAATAAATGTTTTCAAGAACGTGGCTCATTGGGAACTCTCATCCATTGCTGGCAGAAGTGTAAATATATCCAGCTACATACAGTTGATTCTTATTATCAGGACTAGTTATGTTCTACAAAGTTGCCACAAACACTGAATTAGCAAATACTGAACCACTGCTCCTGGGGGAAAGAAAGGGTTAGTTTCCTGCAAGTCTCTAGTCACAATATTTTTGTCAACCAGTCAATATATAAACTTGTTTTATGTGTGTTTCTCTTCAACGACACCTTATTTAATACATGTTGTTGATTCATCAACATTGAATTCATGGCCAATAGCACTATAACTTAGGCCTTTATAGAGGAAACATCTAAAACTCATATATTCTCCATAGGACATACCATAGCTTTCTTGTGCTTAAGGAACACTAGACAGCACTTCAGCACTACATTTAGGGCCCATTTTAAACAGTGAAATCAACAAAAAACACAAAAACATAAAAAACTTGGCAGTAATAGACATGTAAAGGACACTTGTTTATAAAGAGCTGAAAAAAGAAGGCAGAGTGCCACCTGATTCAACCTCAGCTGGGAATGTGCACATTGGCAAGTCAAATATTTTGCCACTCTGCACCCGTCTGTAGTTGATCACGAAAGCAGCATGAGGATTGACTTTGGAGTTACAAATAAATTCTATCAAGTAGGAGAAATCATAAATACAGAATCTGCAAATAATGAGGATAGACTGTATATTGGGAGAGCAATTATAGTCATTATTATGAATCGAT
Organism: Ailuropoda melanoleuca; assembly: GCF_002007445.2. Classification (NCBI taxonomy): domain Eukaryota; kingdom Metazoa; phylum Chordata; class Mammalia; order Carnivora; family Ursidae; genus Ailuropoda; species Ailuropoda melanoleuca. The sequence goes on from NC_048226.1 coordinate 39,714,031, forward strand.
TTCATGATGGGCATGCACTGTAACCCAGCAATTCCCTCCTAGGTATAAACCATATAGAAAGTCTTACACATGTTCAGCAGAAGGTATATACAAGTTTATTTGCAATACATCATTCATATTAGCCCCAAGCTGGAAGCAACCTAAATACCCTCCTCAGTAGAATGGGTAAATATATTATAGAAGAGTTACACAACTGCAATACTATATAGCAACAAGCATTTAAAAAAATTTTTTTATTTAAATTCAATTAGCTACATATAGAGAATGAACATTTTTAAACTACAATTACATGCAACAATGTGAATGAATTTCACTAATAGTGTAGAATGAAAGATGACATCCACAACGCAGTATTGAATGAAAGAATACTTACTGTATGATCCCATGTTATAAAACATAAAGTTTTTAATACTTCATTTTTTGTTGAAGAATATAAACAGGTGGTGATATTATAAGGAAGAGCCAAAAAATTATTACAACAAATATTTAAAATATGCACATAGGTTTGTGACGTGGAAAACAAAGGCAAAAGAAAAAATTAAATTTCCTTACTGCTTACAGCCCATTGACAAGTCCTTGAAACAGGCAGTGACATCCCCCTAGGAACTCAGCTGCCTCTGTTAATACTTTGCTAAGAGCAAAAGGCAATCTTAGCCCGAAACCCCCAGGATCCTGTAAGTCTACTTTAAACATACAAAAATTCCTTTAGAAACTTCCTTTCTCTACCCCCCACCAAAGAAATATGTTGGCAATCATCCCCCAAGCACACGGCTCACTGATATACATCTAAAGAGTCTCATGACTAGGGTTTTATTAGACAGTAATAAATGACCTTTTCCTAACAACAGCTAGCCCCCTCAAAATCCCAGAAACCTTGCATCCAAAATTGCTTAAAGACTTACACTCCCAACTTGAAAGTATGTGATCAGCCACTCCTCATGACCCCAGTGCAGTTCTTTCTGCCATAGGTTCCATACCCATGCTTTAATAAAACCACCTTTTTTGCACTGAAGACATCTCAAGAATTCTTTCTTGGCCGTTGGCTCTGAACCCCAACATTTCCTAATTCACTCTGCACACACTTTTCTGTGTATATGGTACACTCTTTACAATAAAAAGAAAAATTAAATGTTTTTTTAAAAGGGTCGGAATGCTTCCCAAGTAAAATTCTTATATGAAATGGGGAAGGGAGGCAAGCAAGACCTACTTGCAAAGAGGATTTTTAGCTTTTTCCAATGTTTAAAAGATTACCACCTTAATAAGAGCATACATCAATTCACTTGCCTTTTCTTTTCTTTCTTTTTAAAGATTTTATTTATTTATTTATTTGACAGAGAGAGAGAGAGACAGCCAGCGAGAGAGGGAACACAAGCAGGGGGAGTGGGAGAGGAAGAAGCAGGCTCCCAGCATAGGAGCTGGATGCAGGGCTCCATCCCAGAATGCTGGGATCACGCCTTGAGCCGAAGGCGGACACTTAATGACTGAGCCACCCAGGCGCCCCCACATGCCTTGTCTTAATATTATATTTGAGTTGGAGGGCTTTATTTATCTTGTAATTAAATAAGCAAAACATGTAAGGAATAAATACAGTGTATTTACACTCATCTGTTAAATGGAAGGAACCAATAACTAATCCTGAGTCTTTTGGTTTAAGCTAGCATATGAGAATCATTAAGTTAGACAAAGCCATGTCTGAGCCACAAAACTTACTGCATGAAATTGCATCTTGTAGAAGTACCTAGAACCTTCTATCTAGAAGTGTACTAGTAAGAGCTCTAAGCACCTTGGAAAAAAATAACAAAAAGTTTAAGTGTCTGAACAATGACATCAAAGCCACAAAGTGTGAAACAAAATAATTCTCACAGTAACCAATTTTTCTATAGGATGTATAACTTCTTTTTTTGATCATGATATTCAGCGGAGAGAACTCTTCAACTGTTAATCCAGAGTCTATCACTTGCCCTATATAGATGAGTGACCTTGAATTAATCATGTAACTTCTTAGGCCTCTAGTTTTCTCTCTATAATACATAGGGTGTGGGTCAGCCATCTCTAAACTGCTTTCCAGTGCTAAGATTCTCTGAAACCGAGAGTGAATGTTTTATTTAATTTTTTATTTATTTAAATTTAGTTAATGAACTGAATTTCTGGAGTAGAATTCAGTGATTCATCACTGACACACAACACCCAGTGCTCATCACAAGTGCCCTCTTTAATACGCATCACCCACGTAGCCCATCCCCCATAGAGTGAAATGTTTTTAAAGGAGAACCCTTCACCTTAATGCTCAACCTACAATTCATCTGCATTTAAATGATAAATGACCTGACAACCAAAGGAAATAATAGAATCAAAAGGCAATCAGATGGGTATTAAGGAGGGCACATATTGCATGGTGCACTGGGTGTTATATGCAAATGATGAATCATGGAACTAAATTACATCAAAAACTAAGGATATACTGCATGGTGACTAACATAACACAATAAAAAATTATTATAAAAAAATAAAAAAATAAATAAAAAATAAAAACAGCCTCTTTAAAAAAAAAGGCAATCAGAATCCCAAAGGAATTATTATAATTATAATCTTCCTTACTTAAATTGACCTAAAATGGGTGCTGTTATCAATAAATCCCTCAGCATGTAAAGCAAGAACACAGACTTCAGGGAACCAAAAGGGGGACATGATTAAACTGAAAGAAAACCACATATTTGATAGTACAATCATTTCAGTTTCCAAAAGGCCTTTCTCCAAGCTGTTCCTCACTGCCCCTCGCGAAGTTTCACAAAAGAACTCATTAGGCTTTGAGCAGTGCTGGTTGACATCTGTAATGTGTGTTTCAGGTTATAATATGTTGCTAAATGTGAAGAAATAAAATCAGTAATCTTTAATTCAAAGAGATCCATAAGAATATTCAATTGCCTGTTCTGCTTCCTACAACAGCTACAGATGACACGATTTTCACCTTGTACTTAAAGCATTAATAGGCAATTAGGTCAGGAGCCTTGAACAGTCCAATGGGTAACTCATCACTTCCCTATTAGCACAGCCCTATGGGTCTTGGCCTTCAATACTGAGTCTGGGTGAAGAGCTAATGTTTTTGAATTGCAATCTCTGTCCTCCACTGCCAGTACAACTAGCAAGTAAGGAAAAACTGATTTTTTAAGGGCCTGTGTGGAGACTGATGTTGTATCTACTTTGGCATTTTAATAAATTCTTAAAATTGAAGATCAGATGATCTTATGAACATTTTGGGCTGTTAAAAATCATCTTTCTCCAAATTTGAAACTCTTCATCACACTAAGCCCTACTCTCTCCCAGACATTAACTATCCTAGAAGAGTCCTGATGGAATTCTTTATTTCACTAAGAGGAATAAAGATATTCTAGATGAATTTCCATCTTCCATTGTAAGAATGATGCTAGCTAACATCTACTAAGTGCCCACAATGCCAGGCACTGTTAAATGTTTTACATGCATTATCTCTTTTAAAACTCATAACAAGTCTAAGTGGCTAAAACTATCATGATCCTCTCTTTGCGGATAAGAATAATGAAGGACTGACAGATAAAGTAATTTGCCCAGAATCACACAGGAAGTATTGAGCCTGGGACTGGAACCCTGGAATGCAGACACAGTGCCATAATGCACATCTTTTCAAAACATCTCGATACATTGTTGTCATATTCTTCCTTCTAGTCCTACATTATAGCAAACACCATTTAAGTTATCTTCACAGCCCCCAGGAACCCTCTTCCTCTGAGAACTGCCTACACACACACACACACACACACACACCCCTAGAAGAATCCTGCAAACATGTACCTATTATGTGACTTCACCTTTTTGGTCATAGCTGACTGGATCATGAGTCGACACCTGACCCAAGTCAGGCCAGTCAGAATCTCTCTCCAGAATTTCAACTGAAAGTTCTAGTGTGGAAGCCTTAGGAGCTGTCAGGTTCATGGCCAAGTTCTCTAGTGGTTGTTGAGATTCCCAGAGCTGCCTGGCTTAGCCCCTTCCTGCATACTGCTTATCCAGTTCTCCTAGAATTCCATGAAGTTTCTTTCCATAAACCTAGGTTGCACAAGAGTAGTAACCAAGACATAGCCATTTATTCATTCAGTAAACTTTTCAAGCATCTACTATGTGACAGGCACATAGATGGAAACTTAGTGGTTGGAGACTGACATTAAAACAACTAACCACACAAATAAATACAGTTTCCAGTTGTAAAAAGTGCCACAACAAAAACATATGGGTGCTGTTAGGGAATTACTTTTGTCATAAATGAGATAATATATGTAAAGCACTTAGCACAGGGCCTGGTTCCTAATAGGCTCTCAGTGTATGTATATTCTTTGGCCAAATTCTCTCTAAATAATAAATAATAGTTCTGGCACAACGTCTTCCTGGTTGAGGCCCAAATCCTGCCAAACTGTTCTAATTGACTGCTAATTTACTCCCCGCCTTTGGTTTCCGCTGCCAAATTATTTTTCCCAAAATATCCTTTTATTATGCTGCCTAGTTGTATCCCATGCCAAAGAATTTGGACTCTTTCCTGTGAGCCAGCTGTGAGGTCTCAGATGGGAGAAATGTAGGTAAGCAGGATTCTTGGTCACCCGCTCCCCCCCCCATTACTCCAAGGGAAAATAAAGGTGCCCATGGGGGTGAGAGGGTGCATGAAGAATGAATGTCACATAGGCAATACAGCACTCATTATTTCTGTTAGGTTAAATAAGTAGCCCAGCAATCCAACCTGCCCAGATAAGTTTTGACCAGTGAGGGAGGGAAGAGGAATGAAGAGAGCAGTTCTAAAGTAAACCCTTCATTCTTCAGCACTGGAAAGACTGCTTTGATCACTCAGAGCAAACTTCTATGGAGATGGTGAGTTCAGTAAAAAAGTTCAACCATCTGTTCCATCTTCTTCACCATATCTGGGTGTTGGGAACAGTCTCTTTTCGAAGCAGGGGGAGATTCAGCCCCACAGGGTGCTACTCTGCCATCTATTCTCTCCTCCTCCTCCTCCTCCTTCTCCTCTTTCATCTCTCATTCTAAAGCATGTTGTGACATTTAATGTGGCTACACAAGATAACAATCAATTGCACAGTATTATGCAAAAGGACCTAGCTGGTTTACAATGGGAATTATAGCTGTAGGAAATAGGGTTTATTCCTGGAAAGGATAATGAAAGCATAAGAACTTGATTTTATGAATCATACTACCCTGTGTGGAAGCAAAGTACACCTTATGAAAAAATCATTATTGTTCATAAAACTAAATCCAAGTCTGTCCCTGAAGGAGTAGTGAGTTCAATGAAACACATTCCTTTTTCCAGAGAAACACTGTGATACCCATTAAATGACAACTTTGAAATGAAGTAGCACTTAGGAAAATTGCTTACAAACTAGCAATTAAATGCAAACTTCACTGCCTATCTATTGGCTTCTTTCTCCCTCCAATTTTTAAATGTAAGTTAAAAGAGATCCTTAGATAATGTTCAGCAGATAAAGCAGAAGTAAAGCAACATTGTCTACCTCCACAGTGCCTGCAGACCCAATTTAATATGGGTGGGCACCTCTCAACCTGAGTCCAGGAACCTCTACTTTCCTTCTTATCATCAACCTGAATTCTGGCAGAGACAGAGGACACTTGCCCATGGAATTAGTGGGTTTGGATCCCAGCTGCTCAGCCTGCCTGCCTCTCTCCTATCACTGACCCTCACATTTCTGAGGAGGCCAAATGGAAAGGAGCTAATAAAATTCTTAAGGATGTTTTCTGGTTGATGATAATTTCAAAAGCCATTATGCAAATTTTCCCCCATCCTTGAAGTCCTGGGGACTTGACAAAATAAAGTGGAAACACTTTAGACATAAACTATATTTTTAAATCTGAGAGCAGGAACCATTCATTCAACATTTATTGAGCCAGGAACCTGACTCAGCGCTAAATATTCAAAGATCAATACCACATAGTACTTGCCCTTAGGGAACTCCTAGTCCAGTAGAGAGACAACCACTTCAAATATTTCCAGGGACAATACAGGTTTATATAGTATTGGGAAAAAAATTGTTATTTTGATGCCCAGTACCCACCACCCTTCTGATATTAGCACTCAATTTTGCCTCCCCCATTGGATTCAGTCTGGATGTAATAATTCATTCATGGTATGACATCCAAGACTAAATCAAGTCAACTGGATAGATACCAATCTCGCTGAAAATTATACACAAGACACTATGGAACTACAGAAAAGGATTCATAACCCAGCCAGGAAAGGTCAGGAAAGGCTTCCTGAAGTAAGTGATACTAAATTTGAGTCATGATAGCCAATCAGGAGTTAGGGAAACAGGGCCAAAAATAAAGACATTTAGGAGAATACACAAAAGGAAAGAGATATATAGTGGAGGTGCGGAAGAACAGCACAATGGAGACACACATGTATCATTTATTCCAATAAAAAATTGAAAATAATACTGATATTTAGGCCTCACCCCATATCTATTGAATAAGAATCTCTGGAATTGAGACCAGGCATTGGTCTTTTCTGAAAGGTTCCCAGATCATTCTAACTGTAGCTATAACAGCACACCAAACCATAAAAGGCGAACACCTGTACTTGTACAGCATATCCTTTGCATTCTGGTCCCAGACTTCACTTTCCACTTATTTTTCCACCTCTTGGCCCTTCCCCCCTCCTCTTTTTTAACCAACAATACTAAATTTCTTACAGATCCTCAAACATATCATGCCTCCTCAACTATTTACACAGGCTCCTCCCTCCTCCAGCCTCTAGGAGGCTGCCCTCTTCCTCGATGGACATCTGGAAAGTTGTCATTCTTCACGGCCAGCTCAAAGCCTAGCTTCCCTGGAAAGCCTTTCCTGACTCCACTGCAGAAGGAGGAGATTCTTCCTCTGTCTTTCCCTAGCACCTATCCCTACCTCCACTGGAATGACCGTCTTACTATCTTAATAACACTTTTTGTCTCTCCCTCCACACTAGACTCTGAGCAAGGATCTTGTCTTATTTTTGTATCTCTAACCTGGTATATATGATTGCTACCCAACAAATTATTATAAAAATACAGCAGGGAGGAAGGAATCCACCCACCTTCTTCTGATGGATACTGGATATACAAGTCACTATTTCTTCTACTCAAGTAAAAAGCCTTAAGGTCATGAGAACTCCTTTTCAGAGTAGTCATGCAAGAGGAACCCTTGCTTAAATATGGAAATAACCAGTTACTCCTATTTCACTGTGATATCTTTGGATATATTCAAAGTTGAGGAGGTAGGACAGACTGCCTTAGGCCAGGAAATCCTTTCAATGTCTTATATGGCAACTTCTCAGTCTTTGCCAATGTTGGAGAATACATAGGAGTACAGAGATCAACAGTCTATTTCCTCATCTAGATCATAGACCCCTTGGGGACAAAAGCTACAGTTTATTCACTTTAAATTCACAAGTCATAACACAGTATCTAGCTTAGAAGAGGAACTCAATAAATGTATAGGAATAAAGTAGTCAATAGCCTCTGAAGTTGTGGTCTTAGCTGGATCCCTCTGGGTCAATATATGAAGTCTACCTCTATGCAGAAATCATCCCCTCATCTCATTTCTCCAGTCAAGACTTTAAGGATCCTGAGTTCTTATGTTAGCTCTGCCACTTACTGGCCACAAGACCATGGCTTCTTCCCTTCTCAAAGCCTCAGTTCCCTTAGCTAGAGAGTTCTCACTCAGAGTTTATGTATTTGCAGTCAGATAGTGGCTTGGCTAGAATCACCTTGAACGCATCCTCACTCACAGATCTGGCAATTAATGCTGGCATTTTCATGGGATGTAATCTGGGCTATCAGCTGGAATACCCTACACATGGCCTTGGCATGTGGCTTGGGCTTTCTCACAATAAATGGCCAGGTTTCAAGAACAAGTGACCCAAGACAGCAAAGTATGTACATGGCTTTTTTTTTTTTTTAAGTACACAGCATTTTTATGACCCGGTTTTGGATGTCACACAGTATCACTTCTGTTGTACTCAACTGGTCAAGGCAGTCACAAAGGTCCACCCGATTTCAAGGAAAAGGTATATAAACCTCATCACTCTATGGGAAGAGCATCAATACCACATTTCAAGAACCACATGTGGGATGGAAAATATTGGGTAGTTATCTTTTAAAAATGCAATATGCCATACCTACCTAGGATGAGTATGCAGATAAAATGAGACAGTGATATAAAGTACTTAGCCTGTGCACGGCACATGGTAAGTGCTCAATAAACAACAGCTATAGGTTTTTTTTTTTCTTAGTGTTAAAATGGCCCTTTCACTTTCCACATGTGCCACAGAACCACACGGATTCGCCTACAGATGAACTATGTAGTCACATGGCCAAAGAAAGTCACATCACCAGTAAGTGGCAGAGACAGGATCTGGGCCCAAGTTATCTGGCTCCAGAGTCTGCCCTCTTAATCTCTATACCAAGAAATCCCTCTTATGGAACTTTTGTCTCGTTGATGAACCTGAGAACCGGAGGAAGGAAGAGAGCAGCCATCAGTGAAATGAATCGTCCATTAGGTTGGGAACATCCAGTACTAACTCTATGCCCATGGACACTGGTGGGGTAAAGAACATCAGACAATCCATATGGACCATTAGCCAGGGCTCAGTTCCCAAAGAAGAGGATACTCCTTGATCCTAGCATTGACTATGAATAGCATTTTGTTTTCCACCAAAACCATCCTGGGTCAGGAGAACCTGTTCATGTCACTGTCTCTGTACAAATGAAGCTAAAGAAAGGCAACTCAGGCAACCAGTGCACCAGGGAGGCAGGTGGAAGCTGAGCTGAGTACGCAAGGCTGAGGAGAGGTAGAGATGGGCTCTCCTCCCTGGGGAGGTGGTAGGGTTTAAGAGCATGGGCCCTGGAGGCATCTACCTGGGCTCCACTTCTTACCAGTTAGGGGAACTCCAGTCTGAGCCCTAGCTTCCTTGTTTGTAAAATAGGGGAGTGATGATAAGAGAACCCTTAATGATGGGCTGCTATGGGGATTAAAGAAGCCAGGGCTTGGAAAACAATGGCACCTAAAAAGTGTTCAAACAGCATAAGTGATGGTGAGGATTCTAAGATTATGGAGTTCCCAGCGTTCCAGTTTGGGCAGCTCTGGGGCCCAGACACTCGCTCTCTTGGCAAACATTTACACAGAGCTATGCAGATGGGAAAGCCTGGAGGCCCCTCCCCACTCCCCAGGAGCCTGATGGGACCTGCTGCCCAACAACTTGCATTTCTCCTTCATAACATACATTGCATTGGCATTTCTTCTTCAGCTCCTGTCTTCCTGCATAGACTATGGTGCCCAGCAGGGCACAGACCTCTTTTCTTACCTTTAAATCCCCAGCACAGTGCTTGGTACCCAATAGGTACTCAATAAATATTTGTTGAACTAATCAACAAATGAATAAAATAAAAATTCAACTCTCTTCTCAAAAAACAAAATAAATTTAAAATAAATTTTTAAAAAATCTCAGCCCTATTGTCCAAATAGACAATATATTTTAAGACTTCAGTACACTCTTCCTCCTCCTTATAATGTCATCATCTTCTCTATCTCTTGGGATTTCTTCTTTCCTTCAATAAATATTTATTGAAGACCTATTTTGTTTAGGTGCTAGGAAACAGCAAAAATTTTTAAACAAAAAGAAAAACTCTGCCTTCACAGAGCTATTTCTAGTACGGGAAACAGGCACTGAAAAAGCAAAATAATAAATAAATGTAATTTCAGATAACAAGTGCTATGAAGGAAATAATCAGGGTGTTACAATACAAAATTTCTGGGTTGAGCAAGCTTACAGAACCAGCAAGAAGAATCTATCTGGAGCTATGATGGCATTAAATGGCCAGGACTTTCTTTCCTCCCTGGGCCTAAGACAGCCCTCTTTGAAGGCTACTGGGCAGTTAGGCCAGTTAGGAGGCAGGATTCTGACACAAATGCTCAACCCAGGAAGTGCTCTTTGTATTTACCAGGAATCCATGCAGGCTGGGGAACCTCCTTCTACCCGCTAAGGCAGCACCAGCAGAGATCTGTTAAAGTACAAGGGCACCAAGCAGACCAAAACAGTACAACAAAGACTCTGAAAATTAAATTGTCATTGAAACCACAGCCTACAAAAGTAGCCCAGGACTTGAATGCTAAACCTAAAAAAGGTGACTGCCTGCTAAAATCAAATACTTTAAATAAGATCCAGAGTCTCCTGATGTAATAACCAAGATTGCAAGGATACAACCCATCATACCAAGAAACAAGAAAATCACAACTTGAATGAGAAAAGACAATCAACTGACACCAACACCTAGATGAATCAATATTGGAATTATCTGACAAGGATTTTAAAGCAGCCATCATAAATATGCTTCAGCAAGCAATTAAAAATGCTCTTCAAACAATGAAAAAATATAAAATCTCAGCAAAGAACTGTAAGTTATGGGAAAGAAGAACTATAAGTTATAGGAAAGAACCAAATGGCATTTATAGAACTAATAAATACAATAACCAAAATGTTTAAATCTGACTGGATTGATTCAGTAGCAAAGTGGAGATAACAGGACAGAATCAGTGAACTTGAGAATACATTAATAGAAATTACCCAATATGAGCAACGGAGAGAAAAGAGACTAAAAAGCAAAACAAAACAAAACAAAAGAGTCTCAGGAACTTGTGGGACAACAGCAAAAGATCCAATATTGGCATCACTGGAGAGGATAAAGAGAGTGGCTAAAAGAGTATTCCAAGAAATAATGGCTAAAAAGTTCCCAATTTTGGTAATTAAAAACAAATAAAGCCACACATTCAAAGAGTTTGGTGAATCCTAAATAAGATAAATGCAAAGAAATCTATACTAAGACACATCATAATTAAACTTCTGAAAACTGAAGACAAAGAAAATCAAAAGCAGCCAGAAGGAAATGATATTCCCCATGGAGGACATCAATTTAAATGACAGCAGATTGCTCTGATTTCTCATCTAAAACCATGGAGGCAAGATGGAAGTAGAACATTTTTCAAGTGCTGAAAAAGAAAAAGAACCGTCAACCATGAATTTTATATCTGACAAAACTAACCTTCAGGAATAAAAGGGAAATAAAGACATTCTCAGATAAAAGAAAACTAAAAAAAATTGTTGCTTGGAAGACCTACCCTTAAGGAATGGCTAAAGCAGTTTCTTCAAACAGAAAGGAAATGACAAAAGAAGGAGACTTGTGGCATCAGGAAGGAAGATGAAACAACAGAAAGGGCAGAAATATGGGCAAACAGAACAGATTACCCTTCTCACAAGTTTTCTAAATTATACTTGGAAACTAAAATAAAAATGATAATAATGATAGTGAACACAACGATATTAAATGGTATTAAATGATATTAAAACTGGAAAAGGTAAAGGGACCTGAGCAAAAGTAAGGTTTTAACACTTCACTAAAAGTGGTAAATGCTGAATTCAACTGTAGTTAAGTCACATTCGTATGAACACCCAGTGCAACTACTATGAAAATGATATAAAATGATACACACAAAACCACTATAAACTGACAAATTTATCATTTTTACAAACCGCTGAACCTGGTTCTAAGAAACACAATGTTTTATATCTAATACCTGTCAATTTATGAAAAATATACTAATGGCAAAAATGTTTATATGTTCGACTCAAACCAGGATTGTATTATAGTCTGTTAACAATATATAAACTACTAAATGGCCCACTTGATATTTTTCCCCTGAGATGTGTTTAAAAGGATTTTATCTTATACAAGAATGACTCCGTGATACTTTTTTAGTAATGTGGGTGAAATTACCATACACACAATAGACAAGAAAATATTTTCAAGAAAGTATACATAAAATAAAATTCAAAAAAAAAATCTTTGTCCCTTGATTGGAATAAAATTAACCACTGAGGTTAAAAAAAATAAATTTACGCCTCAGGGAGCATTGCTTTAGAGAGAAGTGTCAGGAAAAGTCTTTCCTTGAAACGACTGTTTGATAAGATCCTAAGATAAATGCATTCCAGGTAAGTACCCTATACAAACATCCTAAGGCAGAACAGAGCTTGGTTTTGTTCAAGAGTCTTCTAACAACTAGATTATGTGTGTACCTTCTCTAATTGTTTTTATTCCCTAAAACACACAGATTCTTTTTGCCATAAGAGTTTTACCGATACCTGCCATAAGGAGAAATATCTGATCAATAACAAAAGCAGCAAAAATGGGAAAGTTACTAGGATACCAGTAAACTCACAGAGATCTCAGAGTAAATGGGGTCTGGATTTGTCTTGTGCCCCTTTTCCCCATCTCTTTGAAAACGACTACATGGAGGTTTCTATCTTCCTACCTTATCCTTCCCCAAGACACACACACACACATTTCAATCTTCTGACTTACTTCTTTATCCTGGTACTTTAAAAAAATATATTTTACTTATTTATTTGAAAGAGAAAGAGAGCAGAAGCAGGGATGAGAGGCAGAGGGAGGGGAGAAGCAGACTCCCCGCTGAGCAGGGAGCCTGACTCCAGGGCTCAATCCCAGGACTCTGGGATCATGACCTGAACCGAAGGCAGACACTTAACCGACTGAGCCACCCAGGGGCCCCATCTTGATACTTTTAATATGGAAAACAAGTGCCAATTTGTGAACTTTTTCAGTAACTGAGATTACTGGTTCTCAAGCAGGAGCACTTTTGCTCCCCAGTGGGACATTTGGCAATGCCTGGACACATTAAAATTGTTGAGTGGGAAGTAGCTGCTCCTAGCATCTACCAGGTAGAGGCTAATGATGCTGCTAAATATCCTATATTGGACAGGACAGTCCCCACAACAGAAAATTACCTAATGTCCCCTGCCTTAGATAACGACTATAAAAGTCCATCCTAAGGGAATTCCAAGAACTCTGTCTTCCACCCCAGTGTCTAACCCTGATTTCTCCTTGAAAAGTCACCTCGATCTTTTCCCAGAATGTCAAAAACACTATGGGTAGTAATTCCCAAAAGATGCTCCATGTGTTATACGACAAAATCATTCTGTGGTCAAACAAGTTTCTAATTGTTTGGTCAAACAGAGATATATAGGTTCCTCTTATTCTTTGAAACTGGCTAAGTCAAGAGAAATGGCTAACGCCACAGGTCAGAGTAGAAATGAGCACCAAGAACTATAGCAAGAGCTCTTTAATGACTACCAAAGAGACAAAGAGGTAGACAAGGAGACTGCCATTTAGCAATTCCGCTGACAGAGGCTAGAACCAAATGTCACTGTTGTTACTCACACCCATTGGCACCTAGCTGGGGAAAGTGACAGAGACACAAGTAACAGTGGTACCAGGAACAGTAAATACCTAAGTAAGAATTTAAACCTAGTATTAGTTTTCTAGGGCTACCATTACAAAGTACTAAAAGCTGGGTGGCTTACAAAACAGAAATGTACTGTCTCACAGTTTGAGAAGCTACAGGTTTAAGGTCAGGTTTTGGCAAGGTTGGTTCTTTCTAAAAACTGTGAGGGAAGGATCTGATCTGGACTTCCCTACTGAGCTTACATAGTGCTCTTTTCTCCCTGTATCTCCTTGCATGGTATTCCCTTGATGTATGTCTATCTCTGTGTCCAAATTTCCCTTTTTCTAAAGGGCGTCAGTCATTGGATGAGGGCCCACACTAATAACTTCATTTTATTTTCATGACCTCTGTAAAGATCCAATCTCCAAGGATCACATTCCAAAGTAATGGAGGTTAGGACTTCAAGATATCATTTTTGGGAGGACACAATTTAACCCATAACACAAGGCCAGTTCAAACTCTGTTCTGGCCAATGGTTCTAGTTTTCTGGCCTAAAACCCTTTCACCAAAGCTATTAGTGAACAATAAGAGGAACATATTTAATGCTTTCTTATGCATGAGCTACTTCATACAGAAACTGTCAAAAGCTAGACAGTAGGAGGAAGAACAGAAGAGAGGCCACATGTTGAATAATTGGGGGCTAATTATGGACATTTGTGCTTTCCAAGGTAAATGAACTGAGCTATCACAAATATGTCAGCATTTACCTTCAGACAAAGTGTGACAAGAGTTTAGGCAAAGAGCAGTTGTTCTTCCCACTGTCAGAAATAATCCCGAAGTCTGTCAAACCTCAGACACAAAGTTCACAGCTGTGGAGAGCCCAACTGTGGTGGCCCCTTCAAACCTATCCTATCCCCTACACCTGCTGCCATTTATTTATGTTAAATGGCATTGCAAATTGTAGCAATTATGTGGATCCTGACCTGAAAGTCATCAGTGCTTATGCACCCGCCTCACAGACATTGTACTCCTCTAGAGAATGGGCTGTGTTCCATTACGAAGTTTGGGTCTTGGAAACTATTCAATGGCAGGTATGGATAGCCAATAAATGAGCCACTATGGCCTGCTTTGGTGTTTGAGCAGGAGCCATAACCCGGGGGGACGTCATTCTACATCATCTGTCGTTGGTAATGCCAGATGTCTGAATACTCTCCCTCCACCTCTCTGTATTTTTTATTTCATTTAAAAATATTTACAGTGTCCTTACTACATGCCAGGGACACAACAACCCTATGAGATAGATATTCACGGATTGTCTCAGTATTCATGTTCGACAAATTCTGTCATGTAACATTGGCTCACAAAGCCAATGTAGAGACAGCAGAGCCCAATGAATATAATGTGGATTCTGAAGCCAGGTTGCCTGGTTCAAATGTGAGTTCTTACACTTACTAGCTATGTGATCTTGGGTAAGTGATGCCTTCAGTGCTTTCTGATTTACCCATCTCTAAAATGGGAATAGCAGTTGTATCTATCTCATAGATAAAGTAGTTCTAAATATATGGACGTAGCTCAGAGCAATCCTGTAAGATAGGTAATATTTCTATTCCCGTCTTACAGTCTGGTAAATTGATAGACAAAAGGAGGTTAAATAATTTGTCCAAGGTCACTTATAATGTATCTCAAAAATAATGCTAGATGTTGGAAATACAACCTTGAACAAAGCAACCACAGTTCCTGCCTTAACTGAACTGATGCCACAGATAGGGACACAGATAAGTAAATAGGCAACTGTAACACACTGCAATAAGAGCTGAGGTAAAGTTCTGTGTGCTGCGCCAGCACACAGAGGTAGCAGTCGGCCTTCCCTCGGGACACTGAAAAGACTTCCTGAGGACTGATACTTTGACTTAAACCTGAAGATTTAGATAGGCACAGAGATAGAGAAAAGGGGGAAACTATTCCAAAAGAGTAAACTACATTTGTAAAATCAGGAACCAAGACAAAGGGCATGGTTCATTCTAGGAGTTAAAAGAAATTTAATAGGATTTGATGTGTAGAATTGAAGGAAATGGAGTGGCAAGAAATGGAGTGTGAAAATAACATTATGCCCTAAGAACAATGAGGACCCACTGAGTTTTAGGAGGTAGACTAGCATCATCAGGTCTACATTCAGAAAGACAAGGCCGTAGAGCATGGCCTGGTGGAAGGAAAACCAGTCAGAGAGTTCTCTCTCTCCATTCTGGAAGTCACTGCAATAAGCCCAACTTAATATTATGCCAGAAGTAAGCTTAGTGATCTACTGTCTCTATGGGGTGTGTGGTATAATAAAAAATATATTTGCGCCCTGTTTCTGGCAGAACTCTTAGAATCCTTGGAATTTCCTTAACGACAGGAGTGTCTTTTTGTTATTCATAAGGAGCCCCTTTTGAGCACACCTGATTTATGCTTATGAGTAATATAGACTGGGGCCTTTAGACAGTTTCAGGATGGGACTGGTCACCAGAGAGACCGAGTGATTAGAGTGCTGAAACTTTCAACCACTAATGTCTGGGAAGGGGGAAGGAGGAACTGTAGATTAAGCTCTATGAAAACTCGTGAACAACAAGATGTGATGAGTTTCTGGGTTAGTGGACATATGGAGGTGCTGGGATAGTAGTGCCCATAGGAACCCTGATTTACAGCCAATTAGTCAGAAGTACAGGTAACAACCTAGACTTGAGATTGGCATCTGAAGTATGGAAAGCCTTGTGAAACTGAGTCCTTAATCTGACTATCTTCAAATAGAGAGTGTGAGAACTGAGTTAAATTTGCAGGATACCCTGTCAGTATCACTGAGAATTGGAGAACTGTGTGGTGCGAAAAAAAACCTCTGACACATCTAGTGTCAGAAGTAATGAGAACAGAGGAGAAAAATAGAGTTTTCCCTTACAGGGTGAGAGAGGTGTCCTGTATAACTCCTAAGCCACTGATTTATACAATTAGATAAATGGTAGTGCCATTGCTGGGTGGAGAACACCAAAGGAGGAGTAAGTTGAGAGACATCAGTAAAAACGAGTTCCATTTTGGATATGTTTGGTTTCAAGAGCACATAGGAGCATGTAGGAGCATGCCTCCTTGTGGAGGCACAAGGCAAATGGATAGATGAGTCTGAAGCTAGAGAGAAATTTGGACATGAGATAAAGCTTTTTAAATTATCAGAAAGAGCTCGATATAGAACTCAAAAGACTAAATGCATAGACTAGGAAAAGCGCAACAAGGAAAAGAGAGCAGGGTTTCATGTGACATCATCATTTAAGTGCTAGCCAACAAGAGAAGCCTACAGAACAGACTGAGATGGATCATTCAGAAGTAATAAGGAGCTGAGGCACATAGGTATCAGAGAACCCAAGGGAAGCTAAAGGAAGTCTTTTCAAATGATTTTGTGCTGTAAACAAGTCAATTAAGACAATGACTGGGAAGTAACCATCTGCTTATGCCATAAGGAAAAGTAAAATGTTTCTGAGGTTGTTTAGGGAAACAATGGAGAGCCCTCTGCAGAGAAATAAAAAACTTAACAAGCAATCATCTCTTGTCCTTCACTACTGTAGGCCTAGCTGGTAGCTGGACAGATAAATCACTCAAGATCTTTGGGTGCCACCTGCAGCAAAATAACAGCATCTTCAACTCTATTTGGGGGCATTCACATAATAGTACCTAATGTTGAGCTAATTTTCTATCTACAGGTTCTTTCTTTGTCAACACATTATAATCATAGACAGAGTTGGATATAATTGGGAAGGAGAAAATTTGACTCAAGGATCCTTACCCTACCTGCTGTCAATGACCTAGTTTTTCCCATTTTCCCCTTCCATCTCCCAAGACACTATAATCTCTGAAGGCAATAGTTCCCACAGGTGTGTGTGCTGCAGCCATGGTTAAAGTTTTTCCCTATATTCAACCCTACGAATTAGACAGGTCTTTCCTACTTCCCTCTGTTTTAGAGTCCCATGAGCAGGAGATAAACCACCCAGGGGTATTGTAATGCAATAGAAAAAAACTACTGAGTTTGCAACCAGAAAACCTGAGCTGGATTCCCAGTTTTACCATTTATCAGAACTATATGACATTTTGGTAGGTCATTTTCCCATTAATCTCTCTGAGCCTCAGAATACTTACCTCTCAAAGGTATATAGATTGGGGGGTGGGGAGGAGTATGTCAAAACTTTCTTTTAATGTAGTTTAGAGTCATTCAGTCTTCCCAACTGGATCTCTTGGATTCTTGGAACTACAGTTTGTCTAGCAAGGAGTCAGATTTGCTTTGGTATCTGGCAAATAGATGGACTTTTTTCATGTAAGTTTCTGTGAGAACATTATTTCTGAAACTCTGTAAGAAGAAACAAACACCTCATTTCTGGGTGGGCTGAATTCTCCTGTGTTTAATCAAAGAGAGGTGTGATGAGGCTCAAAGGAGGAATTTCTTCTTGCTTCCTCTTTTAGCAGCCCTGTATAGAAATAGCAAACTCGCATTTTTATGGTGTTTTACCATCTCCAAAGAACTCTTGCACATATGATTTGAAATTACCCCAGGATAGCTGGCCCAAACTGTGATCTCGCAACAGACTGAAGGCAGAAGCAGATATGAAAAACTCAACTGTTTTCTATCAAGCCAAACATAAGAAATTAGCAAAAATGTAAAACAAGGTGACTCTTCTCTCAAATTTTTTTGTCATAGGAAATACAATTAGTTTTAATAAAAATGTGTTAATTATATTAATATCTAATAGTTTTTTAATGAATTAATGTATAATTTTTTAAATTTCTAATACGGAATCTATCAATAGATCCAACACACATCAACCAAAACTGAGAGACTCAATCATTTTTAAGAGTGTAATGGGGTCCTGAAACAAAAATGTTTGAAGACTACCGTGCTGGTGTGATGCCCAGCGAAATGGAATTTTAAATTTTTTAAAAATTAATTAATTTTATTATGTTCAGTTAGCCAACATATAGTACATCATTAGTTTTTGATGTAGTGTTCAACAATTCATTGGTTGTGTATAACACCCAGCACTCATCACAACACGTGCCCTCCTTAGGAATTTTAAAAATTTTTTATTAAAAAAAAATTGCCATTTGGAAATTGCTAATTATTCTTTGGTTTCTGATGGTAGCCACATAGAATTGCCTTGACGCCTTCACCTTTCCTGGACAAGTCACCAAAATGCCCTTCAATTACTAACAGACATTGTGCTGGCATCAAGGTCCAACTCCCTCAACCCCACCTTCACCCCACTGAGAGACTAAGCTTAAAGACTGTGGCAAGATGGAGTGGGTGAATTTGCCTAACAAGCCCAGAGGCTGCAGGTAGGAGCCAATAGGAAGGAAATGAAAACCCCATTTCCTTTGCTTCCTGCTTCAAAGTTACCATAATTGTCAGCTGACTGTGTTGGGAGGCAGGGAAACCCAATAATACTCCTCAGGGTCACCCTAAGGTCAGGGGTCAGGCAAGGGGATCTTACCAGGACTTGGAGGCAGCTAACCCCACAGAAGTGCCTATTGATCCATGTACCGATGGAAAAGACCATTTCATGAAAGGAAGTTATTGAGAACCTGGGGTGTCTTGGGCATGGGGTACCCATGGGTGAGGGAAGAACTCCTTCCCCATCCTGCCCTAGTCAGTTCTGGTCAGTGCAGCAATGGCACTGGCAACAAGCTTTGTATTTGGCAACTTCAATACCACCACACCTTCTGTGACACAGCCCTTGAATAAGTGGACTGTATGTCCAGGTTGGAGCAGTGACACCAGCGGGTGGGGGCAGCAGCAGCAGGCTAGAACAAGTGCTCTTACAGTAATGACCACTCTTCTCCCTGCAAGGCAATATTAACCAAGGCTGACCTCCTGAATTAAATTCCTAGTATTCATGGACAGATCACTGGAGGGCCCTCTCCCAGCCTTACCTCACCCAAGACCTCTGGCTAAGAAGGCAGGTGGGGGTTCAGGGGTAGCAACTGGGAAACCACTATGGAGTGACATTTTTTGCACTCTAAACTGATGACACTAAACACCTCAGTTTCATTCCTGTGGTAGGCAGATTAACGACTTCCCAAAGATGTGGAGATGTCCAAAGATGTCCATGTCCTAATCCCTAGAAACTGTGAATATGGTACCTTACATGGCAAAGGGACTTTGCAGATGTGATTAAAATTAAGGACCTTAAACTCGGGAAATTGTCCTGGATTATCCAGGCAGGCCCAATCTAATCACACGAATCCTCAAAGCAG
The DNA here is from genome assembly GCF_002007445.2 of Ailuropoda melanoleuca. Classification (NCBI taxonomy): domain Eukaryota; kingdom Metazoa; phylum Chordata; class Mammalia; order Carnivora; family Ursidae; genus Ailuropoda; species Ailuropoda melanoleuca. The sequence goes on from NC_048226.1 coordinate 39,733,612, forward strand.
AAATCTTTCTTGCTATGGTCAGAGAGATGGGACAACAGGTGCAGAGAGAGGCTACACGAGGAAGGCTCCACAAGCCATTGCTGCTTTGAAGACAGCGGAAGGGGCCACCGGTCAAGCTCACTGAGAAATGTAAGGAAACAGATTTGCCCCTAGGGCCTTCAGAACTGAACGTAGTTCTACCCTGATTTTAGCCCAGGGGAGGCCCATATTGGAACTTCTAACCTCCATAACTATAGATAATAAATTAGTGTTGTTTAAGCTACTGAGTTTGTGAAAATGTATCACAGTAGCACCAAAAACAATTACTAATCAGTGCCTTGCCCAAAGAGAATTCCTAAACTCTCTCATAGAACACTAGCTTGAGGATTGTGTGGCAATAGCTGGCAGGAACCAGCTGGGCAGAGAGTGAATAAACACCTCCAAAGAAGCTCAAATGGGAGATCCCAAGCAGCAGGAGACCTGGAGAGTCCAGTGGGAAGTCACCCCCAGACCCAGGAGCAAGTGATCTTGATGACTACTTGAAGGACTGGGATTGTATTATTAAAATCTGTTGCATACCATCTCAGGACTTAATTTTAAAAGTTACCTTAGGAATCATCTCTAGTCCCTGCATCTTCTCATGCGTGATTCTCCTCCACCAAATGACACAAGTTCTTTTGGGGACATTGTGCGCATTTTGTTTGTAAGTGGAAGCCTTGCTATTAGCTTCCTGGAAGGCCCAGAGAAGGTATTCTCTCATTTTTCTCAGGCAAAGGCTTGTTTAGAAGAGGTCAAGGCAGCATAGGTTCATTGTTAAAAGCAGTTTTTGGAATCAGACAACTGGGCTTGAACTCACTTTCTACCACCTACCAGCTGTTTGACCTTGTACGCTTCCTTCATTAACCTCCCTATGCCTCAGTTCTCTCAGCTGTAAAGTAGGGAATAATTATAGTACTTCCTCTTGAGTTCTCTGTGAAGATTTACTGAAATGATACATATAAAGTACCTGACACATAAGAAGTGTTTTTATTATAATGTAGCCTACATGGGTCCTTCAAGGGACCCAAGGGTTACATTTACTTTATTACAAACCAGACAAATAGTCCTAAAGGAGACATTCATCCACATGTGCACGAGTGTAACTGACAGAAGTCACAGCTACCAGCCAAATTAAAGTTGGATCATGTCTGTTCTCAAGAACAGGAAAGTTACCCTAAACAATTCAAATAATGGTATTTAACCCTTTTGGGGATTGGCCATGTGTCAAGTGCTATTCTAAACCACATACGTACAACAGTCAGTCTTCAAAAATAAACCTATACCATAGTACTATAACTACCCCCATCTTACAGATAATGGAATTGCGGAACAGAGAGGTTAAATAATTTTCCCAAGATCACACAGCTGAGAAATAGTGAGGCCAGTCAGTCTGAGCTGAGTTCCACACCCTGAATCACTACATCATAATATGTCTTTGAATCAAGTCATAATATGAGATATAAACCAATAAATCCAAAAGTACTGACCTTCTCCCTCACCAAGAAACAGGCAAGTATTGATTAGTTATTAATGATTTAAAGGAGCCAATCCTCTCAAAGAGCCAAAGGTTTCTTGGTAACTTTTTTTTTTTTTTTTTTACTTTTCAATATATATTTTTTTAATTTAAATTCTTGGTGACTTTTAAATACTGGGGTTTAGGATAGGCTTAACTGACCTTACTTAACCACTTCTGTCACATGTTGTGCAGCGTTTAAAATTTTGAGCAAAATTAATATTACTTTAGGAGGATCATGAGAAGTACTTTTTGGATGAGTTGTTCCCCTTGGCCCTTGTTAAAGAACAAAAATTCAACAGAGTAAATTCAAAGATCTAATTGGCTTTATTCAATGATTCATGAATCCGACAACATCCTATCTAGCAAGTAGAGAGGTGCTCTAAGGAGTTGTACAAAAATGGGAGGTTTTTATGGGAAAGAGGATGGTGCAAGGAAGTTATTAGTAAAAGAAAAGAAAGGATTATTTCAGGCAAGGTCACTTTCCCTTAGGAGGGACCGCAAGGGGTCTTATTAGGTAGATGACATCATCTTCCTTTGGGGGATGGAGACAGCCCTGTGACAGATTACTTCATTGCGGCTGACCAGAAAATTCCTGAGCAATTGGTTAAGAATATATTTCTGGGGGAGATTGAAACTGCAATTAGGTTAAGTGGGAAACCCCGGTTTGGTGACTCCATTTTGAGCCTGTGGTTTTCTTTTTAACACCCTGTATAGCCAGAGCATTGTACAAAGAAGGAGGTGGTTTGGGACACTATGGAAAGGAAGTATTAATCCACACTAGGCCTAGGACTTGACAGTATCCATTTATCCCTTTGTCTTTTCAGTTTCTCCTTAGGCATTCTGCTAACTCTTTATTCTTTCTGGGTAACTGGTTATTTTGCTTTTCAATGGCTGCCCCAGTGATCACTTCTAAATTGTTGGTTGATCTTAACCCTAAACCATTATATTCTACCTTGTACTTTCTCTACATAGATCTCAAGGGGCAATCTAAACATTAATTACTTCTCATAGTCCCCTGTAAAATCCCCTCTGAGACCAGAGAAGAGTCATTCAGAGTATAAATGAAAGAAAAAGTCCTGGGAATGAGGAAATTTGAGCCTCTTCCTCCCCACCTAGGGCTGTAGTTGCTGGTCCAATGAACATTTTGTTTGTCTCTGCCTGGGATCTCCCTTCCTACCTTCCTGTGTTTCCTTGAGCCCATCTGCTTTCAGGGTATTTGGGCTGAGGCTATAAAATTAAAGTTCTTTATACTCAGTTTTCTTCCTTCTTCCCCACTCCCCAGTCCACCATCTCAACTTAAACAATTCCCCAAAACACTCTTTAAAAACAGTAACCAAAGTGTTCTCACATAGCAAAACTTGCTGCTAAGGCTTCTACGCCAATTGAGGCAAGCATATCAGAGTCACTAATACAACTGGAAAGTGATTGGTCTTTTGCATCCAAGCCAACCACCTGTTGCCTGTATCATGAATAATATAATCAGCATGGTTTAAGAAAATGTGCGATTATTTTTAGATATACATAGTTGTGATTTTAAAGATAAAATAATGTGATATCTATAATTTATGTTTAAATAAGTCTAATTATTCAGGATTTGTCTTCTTTGCTGGATTATATACTTTACAAGGAAGGAGAATGTGCCTGCTTTATTCTCTACTGTACCCCTGATCCACACCAGATGCTCAATAAATATTTCTTGACTAAGTGAGAAAGTTAAAATGAAAGAATCACACAAAGTGCAGCACGAAGAGCAGTCTGATCATTCAGAGGCAGTAATCAGTGGCCCCTCTGTGAATATGGCTTTTGGATGATGGGTTGCACCAAAAGAAACTCCACCTGCTTCAAAAATTTTGAATAGTACTCATCCTATAAAATGAACAGAATTTCAACAGATATTTTTTTTAATTTTTTTTAAAGATTTTATTTATTTTTTTTGAGAGAGAGAGAGAGACAGCCAGCGAGAGAGGGAACACAAGCAGTGGGGGTGGGAGAGGAAGAAGCAGGTTCCCAGAGGAGGAGCCTGATGCTTGGCTCAATGGGAGAACACTGGGATCACGCCCTGAGCGGAAGGCAGACACTTAATGACTGAGCCACCCAGGCTCCCCAACAGATATTTTAAATGCATTTACAAAACGAATTCTATAAAATGTTTCTCTCATTTCTCAAAATGTTTTTCTCATTTTCCATGGATTTTAGTGAAGAAGAAGTTCTAGTACACGTTACAATAAAAGGCAGAAACCCTTTCTCCTCTATAAAAGCACAGATACACTTTCCAATTCACTTTTGCCAAAACCTCCCAAAGGAAACTCAAAGCTTCCCAAACTCAAATATTGTTAGAACTCAAACAATTCTGGATCCTGGGGTCCTGGAGTCCTGGGATCGTGCCCCGTGTCGGGCTCCCTGCTCCGCAGAAAGCCTGCTTCTCCCTCTCCCTCCGCTGCTCCCCCTGCTTGTGCTCCACCCCCAACCCCATCAAATAAATAAATAAAATCTAAAAAACAAACAAAAAAACCAAAAAACAAAACCTCAAATGATTCCAAAACTCAAAGGAAGGCAAGTTTTTAATCACCTCTGGGATATTCACTTTCAATAACATTTTTTAGGGCTAAGAAAGAATAAGCCCAAATATAGCTCTAAAATGTTGAGCTATCTACTTTTATAACTCTGTTGGTGATAGAATTGTTGTTGCTTTGTCAAATCCTGCTGCAGTTTGACCCTTCTCTGTGGGAACTTGGTGATTAATAATGTCCTTAATTGCTTTTCCTCCTGCCCTCACAGCTGGTAGGACAAGTGATAGATATCACAAAGAAACACTGAACCAAGTTTTAAGGACAGAAGGGAAGTGGGGATGTAGTGCTGCTGGGCTCTGCCTCCTTCTTGAACCATGGGAGACTAGGGAGCCTCTCCCTTGTTAAGGAGAAAGCCTCAGTGCAGGCACTCTGGGCAGTCTCACTGCCCATCACAATTCTGCTCCATCTGGTGACTGACAGGGAAGCATTCCTAAATCCCCAGGCTTTAGTTGGAGCTTTCCCCATCTGCCCTACAGGTCTATGGGATGCGAGTTAATGAACCAACGAACCATGTTTCCTTTCTCAGGTCCTTTGCTGATTAATTGATGCAAGAGTGTCAAAGAGAACCATGGCTTTTCCTGCACTGTGAATCAAGTGCAAGTGTTCCATAGGAGCTGAGATTACAGGGACAGTGCCCCAACTCAGGGAAGATGATGGGATCTAATCAAATAAGGAAGTGTTGGAGAGGGGAGAAAGTGATAATGGGCAGTGAATGTAACATTGATTTAGAAAGTGATTTTATGTCATTTAAGATTACTCAGTAACTTTCCAAAAAGACAGACTAAATTTATAAAATTAGGTTCCCCAGACTACTAAAATCCCTTTCTGATAACTTCATTCTTTTGCTTTTAATACCGACTCTTTAGGAGAACTGGTATGGATGGGGAGGCCACAGAGGGACTAGACATCCTCAAGCAGCAGACTGCTTTGAACTCAGAAAGGGCCAGGATCTAAAAGCTCAAAGAGCTTTTGCCAAGAGAACATCTGTAAGATGCATAGGGATTTATTGATTATAAAATGTACTGAAGGGGATCAGACTATGCCACCTCATAATATGCCACTTTGGCATAAGGATTATTTTGAGCTGAAGATAACTGAGAAGCAGTAGACACAGGAGCTCTCCGCCCTCCTATCTGACTAACAGCAGGGCAAGCATTTCCCTTCCATAAAAGAAATTTCCATTTGTAAAGGTATCCCCCCCACCCATACCAAGAAGTGAACACAAGATGTAATTAATATGTGACCATCCTTTTCTTATCTATCCATGTATTTAATAGACTGTGTTACTCCCCTGCTTAAAATACTCCATTGGCTTCTCATTCCACTTAGGATAAATCCAAACTCTTTACTTTAGCTGATGAAGCTCAACAATCCAGCGCCCACCAATATCTCCAAATTTATCACCCACCACCCTCCCCTCACTTACCGTTTTCCAGCAAAACTGGACTTCTTTCTGTTGCTTGAACATCCCAGGCTATAGTTGTCAGATTTAGCAAATAAAAATACAGGGTGCCTGGTAAAATTTGAATTTCAGATAAAAATGAATTATTTTTTGTATAAGTATGACCCATACAATATTTGGGACACACTTACACTAAAACAGTATATACTCATTGTTTATCTGAAATTCAAATTTAACTAGGCATCCTATATTTCATCTGGCAAGGCTCATCGTTGTCCTAGTGCCTTTGCACTTGCTGTTGTTCCCTTTTCTGGAGCCCTTACTCCCAGATCACTGTCATATGACTGACCTTTCTTTGTCATTCAAATCACAGAGCAAATATCACTTCCTTGGAAAATCATTCTTTGGTCACCCAATCTACATGGCTCCCAGCACACACATCTCTCCCTAACCCAGTCACTCTCTATCTCATCACCTTATTTTTTTCCTTTTTGACACATAAGCTCTACTAAGGCTGGCACCTTGTCCATCTTGTTCACTTTTACATCCCATTACCACAGTGTCTGGCATACAGTAGATGTTCAATAAATTAATTGCTGAATAAATGAATGAATGTCCTCCAATATACTAGCCTGGATAACACCTGTACATTTGAGAAGACTGCAGGTAGTAAGAAGTAAAAGTCTTTTTACTTCAGAAAAATGGGGGGAAGCATCATTAGAAGTAGTCATATAAACCGATCATATGCTACTTGACCTATACCCCTAGCCAAATTATTTTATTAACTTTACCGTCAGAAATTAAGAAAAAAAGGAAATAATTCTAACTCTTGGAAATGATGTAAATCATTCAAATTACCCCCTTTTCTAAAGAAAAGAAAAAACAACAAAGCAAGCTTTGAATTTCAAGGAAACAAATAAAAACTGTCCCTAGATATTTTTTTAAGATGTTTTATTTATTTTTGAGTGAGAAAGCAAGCACGAGAGGAAGACGCAGACTCCCTGCTGAGCAGGGAGCCCAATATGGGATTCCAGCCCAGGACCCTGAGACCATGACCTGAGCCGAAAATAGACGCCTACCCAACTGAGGCACCCAGGCCCCCACTAATTAGGTATTTAATATTGTTTATTCTAAGTAGCATATTAACTGCATTCATTTTTTTTTAAGATTTTATTTATTTATTTGACAGAGAGAGAGACAGCCAGTGAGAGAGGGAGTGGGAGCGGAAGAAGCAGGCTCCCAGTGTAGGAGCCTGATGTGGGGCTCCATTCCACAATGCCCGGGATCACGCCCTGAGCCGAAGGCAGACGCTTAACGACTGAGCCACCCAGGCGCCCCACATATTAACTGAATTCAAATGTTTAACATAATAAACCTCTATTTTGGGTAGGCTTTATAGAACAACCCTCTGGAATTAATATATCCTTATTTCTACGTTTAATAATAGAATTTCTATAATATTTTAAATCTTATAAAGTTTTTTTTTTAAAGATTTTATTTATTTGATGGAGATAGAGACAACCAGCGAGAGAGGGAACACAAGCAGGGGGAGTGGGAGAGGAAGAAGCAGGCTCATAGCAGAGGAGCCTGATGTGGGGCTCGATCCCATAACGCTGGGATCACGCCCTGAGCCGAAGGCAGACGCTTAACCGCTGTGCCACACAGGTGCCCATATAAAGTATTTTAAAATGTAGGACCCCATTTGATCATGCTGCATGCTCTAACCTGGCATAATTTTTCTATATTCAATTATTATAGAGGATACAAATTTAATTTTACCATTGCTTTTATGACGTCATTTTAAAACCTCCAGGTACAATATTGCTCCTGTTGGGAAACATTATCTGATTCACAACAATCTGTCTACAATGCCATTTTCAAGAACGCTTTACTGCAAAAAATAACAACTGCCTTCCTATGGTTAGCTTTTTGAATTCTGAAGCCCTGTTGATTTTAATTTACCTGGTCAGAGTAGTATGAATGCACATTAGTGTGAGATTCCTGATTTCTATCTTTTGCATTACAACTAATAACTAGTTCTTCAGGAAACTATCAGTGAAAGAGGATACCAGAACAAGTATCTCAAAACACATTTATGGATTCCTTAAAAGCATGGTTACCATATTCTCATACTCTAAACCCGTGTTTCTTGGTCCCATGCTTTAAAGTTGAGTAGTCTTTAATTCTTCTTCAAAGCAGTTACAGCACAGGCTAAAGCTGAGTTGCTCTTCTGGGCTTCTCCCTTTGACCACTGACAGAGTGATTAATACCTTTTTTGGCACAGGGATGATTTCATCCGGGGATGTGGCAGTAGTTCTATTTGCTTCTTCATCCTTAATCTTCAGTTCTTCCTCACTGATATGCTGAACTTCTTCAGTACAGTCTGTTAGAAGTGAGCCACGGAGCCGCTGAATTAATTGCCTTTGCTCCAACCATACCAGGCAGTCTAGCAGCAGACAGAATCATGTGACCCCAAAATGGATAATTCAGACATCAGCCCAAAGTGAAAATGACTGGAAAAAGCTAGGATCTCGATTTATTCTTGGTCTTTTTTGATATCCATAACACACTTAATATATTTTTGTTCTCTTTGTGCCAAGTAACACAACTACACAGCCCAGAATGCCAATTATTCCAATTTACATCAGCTAAGGGATTGGAAGTTTCTTCCTAAAATCTTCAGACAATCATACAGATTGCACTTCAGTTCTAACTTATCCATTCACTATTTCTACATCTTCCAATTTTTACCTGCATAAAGTAAAACAAACTTTGCCCTCTTTTTTTCACCTGGCTATTCCCCTCCACAGCACCCAGGAGACATCAGTCCCACCCTCAATTGGAGAGGCAAAGTAACTCCAGCAGTTATCCAGCATTCACCTGCAGGAGGAGAGCTGAAGACTCATACGCTCACTCATCCACTCATTCAATATATATTTATTAAATGTCTGTGAGGCATTGTGCTAAGTACTGTGAGGAAATAAAGATGATTCAGATCCAGGACTTATCCTGAAGCGGTTTAGTGTCTACTAAAACACACATACAAATAAACATTATAATGGCAGGAAAGAATGTGAGGCAATCCATACAGAAAAAGAGACTCTATAGGAGAGGTAAAGACAAAAAGCTGTTGAATCTTAGCTGACAGAACCCGAGAAAGCGTCGTAAAGAAGGTGGCATGGGAGGATACGTAAGGTTTGAACATCAGAAAGGGAAGGAAGGACATTTAAGCTCAACCACAAACTTGAGCAAACACAGCAGTGGGACAGAGCACCAGAGCATACGCTTCTCCCAACAGTTCAGTACAGTGCAAAGAATTGTAGACTTAGAATCAAAGCCACTGGGTCAAGCCCCAGCTATGCTGACTTTTAGTCCTGTAACCTTAGTCACTTAACTTTTCTGAACCTCAGTTTCCTTCTGTAAAGTGGAAAAGAATTCTTTTCCAAACTTGCATTGTGTTGTGCAAATAAAACAGGATAATAAAGAAGTTAAAGTATATGTTTATAAATAACTCGTATCCCCTTTTCTCAAGACTTTTCTCCCTACTTGCATTTCTGCCTCCTGATTTCTCCCCACAATTTTCCTCACCTTGCTTTCAATATCCCATCATCTCCCATCAGAAAAATAGTAACAACGATCTCATTAAATAGCGATCCCTGCTTCTTCCAGGACTGAATATAGGCACTATCGTTCTCCCTTTGAATTTGGCTTCAAAATGACACCCTTACTAAAACTACCCACAGAATTTACCCCTTTGAGAAACAAAAGTCTTCCAAATTCCAGCATATTGGTATTTTGGGTTCTTTTTCCTGTGCCAGTTCACTGTGTTAAATATGCAGAGGAAATGACCTAATCAGTGGTCAAAGTCACAGACATATATACATCCTCAAACTGTTCCTTAAGATAATCACATCAGGATTTCCTTGAATCGTAGGTTATAAATTATAAGCAATATATATTTGCATGATGAAACCCCTTCTAATATAAGCCTATAATCATAAAAAAAATGAGACATATAAATAATCATGTGTATTACAATAGTTATATTGTTGATCTTGATAATTTAAAATTATCAATAGAGGAGTGTCTTCCTCTTGGACTTGAGTTAAAAAGTTAGGTATGGCAAAAAGGAAATTGTAGAGTCAGGGTTTATGCTTTTCATCTTTGTATTTCCAATGACTGATAAAGTGTCCTGCATGTGCTAGGTGCTCAATAAATATTCACTGGACAAATGAATGAATGAGTGAAAATTACATCTCTCATCCTACCTTTAGTCCCAAATTCCATCACAAACTGCATGTCCCATTAGTACCTTAAACTCAACAAGTTACAAACCAAACTCATTATCTTCTCCCTCAAAAAACATCCTCTTTTTATGATTTTCTATTTCTATCATTAGTACCATCATTCTCTGAATCACCCACGTTCAAATCTGCATTGGTTCCTCATCTCATATTCAGTTATCAATCATCAGTTATCAATTCCAGTTATCAGTTTCTTTAGGATACTTCTCATATTTGTTCCTTCTTTTTTCATTCATCTCCACTGTTGACCACCTAAGACCATGGACCAATTTATCTTCCCAGGACTCTAATCACTTTGCTCCCTGGAAGGTAGGGGTATGACTCCTTTGTCGGATGAACTATCCAAACACTTTAACCTGGCATTCCAGAAACCCCATGATCAGATCCAGAATTACCTTTCCAGTCTTAACTCGTGCAGGTCCATTACATATACCTTATGTCCCAGTTAGAAAGGATTACAACTCATCATTCTGTTCAGACAGTACTCCTTTTTTTTTCAAGTTTTTATTTAAATTCTAGTGAGTTAACATATAACGTAATACTTGTTTCAGGAGTAGAATTTCGTGATTCATCACTTACATGTAATACCAGTGCTCATCACCACAACTGCCCTCCTTAATACCCATCACCCATTTAGCCCATTTCCCACCCACTTCCCCTCCAGCAACCCTCAATTTGTTCTCCACAGTTAAAAGTCTCTTGTGGAGACACCTGGGTGGCTCAGTTGATTAAGTATCTGCCTTTGGCTCAGGTCATGATCCCAGGGTCCTGGGATCTAGTCCCACATGGGCTCCTTGCTCAGTGGGGAGCCTGCTTCTCCCTCTGCCTGCCCCTCCCACTGCTTGCTCAGGCTCTCTCTCTCTCGACAAATAAATAAAAATCTTATTAAAAAAAAAAAGTCTCAGGGTGCCTGGGTGACTCAGTCGTTAAGCGTCTGCCTTCAGCTCAGGTCATGATCCCAAGGTCCTGGGATTGAGCCCCGCATCGGGCTCCCTGCTTGGCGGGAAGCCTGCCTCTCCCTCTCCCACTCCCCCTACTTGTGTTCCCTCTCTCGCTGTCTCTCTCTGTCAAATAAATAAATAAAATCTTTTAAAAAAAAAGTCTCTTGTGATTTGCCTCCCTCTATATTTTCTCCCTTCCCCTATGTTCATCTGGTTTTTTTCCTTAAATTCCACACATGAGTAAAATCATATGGTATTTGTCTTTCTCTGACTGACTTATTTTGCCTAGCATTATACACTCTCTCGCTCCATCCCTGCCATTGCAAATGGCAAGATATTCTTTATGTTGGCTGAGTAATATTCCATCACACACACACACACATACCCCACATCTTCTTTATCCATTCATCAGTTGGACATTTGGGCTCTTCCCTTAATTTGGCTATTATTGATAATGCTGCTATAAACATCAGGGTACATGTGCCTCTATAAATCAGTATTTCTGTAGCCTTCGGGTAAATATCTAGTAGCACAGTTGCTGGGTTGTAGGGTAGTTCTATTTTTAACTTTCTGAGGAATCTCCCTACCGTTTTCCAGAGTGGCTGTACCAATTTGCATTCCCACCAACAGTGTGAGAGGGTTCCCCTTTCTCTGCATCCTAACATCTGCTGTTTCCTGTGTTGTTAATTTTAGCCATTCTGACAGGTCAGACTTTACTCCTTTTCTTAAGCCTAGAGAATATTTACATCCACCCTTGATGTCCAATTTGAACATTTCCTTATCTGTAAGTCTTCAGTGACCTCCTTGGCCACAGTAAGTATCCCCTCCATGAACCCCCAGATCACTTAGTTCAAGCCTCTCTTACCACATTTGTCTTTGCATTTTAAAGTTTGAGCGTCTCTAGCTCATATATTCACCTACTCACTCAAAATAAAGTATGGAGTAGCTACTGCTATGCTTAAGGAACCGAGATAGACACTGAAAAGTCAGCAATAAACAAGATAGTTATGCTCTCTGCCCTGGTGAAGTTTCCTCTGCAGCAAGAGATTCAAAAGTGTTCAAGGAACAGGAAAAAGCCAGAGCAGCTAAGAGGGAAAGTAGATGAGGCAAGGTCCACAATGTAGACAGGGCCAAGGGCCTCACAGGCCATCCTAAGAAGGGGAATATTCTTTTAAATGTGAAGAAACCATCAATGGCTTTATGCAGAGGAAAGAGATAATTGGATTTAGACTTGTCTCAAAGGTTTTACTGGCTACTATGTAGAGAATGTATTATAGGAAGACCAGTTAAGGAGGCTGTTCCCCTATGTAGGCAAATAATGAGAGTGAAGATAAAGAAAAGTAGATGAATCTGGAGTACCTTCTAGAGATGAAGTCCATAGGACTTGCTAATGGATTAAATATAAGGAGAAAGAAAGAGATGCATTAAGGATGACTCCTAGCTTTCTGACATGAGCAACTTATGAGTACAGCATTGACTGATATGGAAAATGTTGGAGACAGAGCAGATTTAGGAGAATGATTGGTAGATGAGAGAGCCTTCAACATACCTAAATGTTGATGGAAATTATCCAGTGGAGAGGAAATGCTAGAAGATACAGAACAAAGAATAAATCAATCCTCAGGGACCCCAGGGTCACAAATCCTAGCCTACCTGCCAACCTAGGTGTTAGAGGGCTCAATTCTATTAAAATAAATGAGACCTGAGACCATGGACACTGGCAAGTCAGGATGGAAGAACACTTGGTTATACATGCATGAATGAATCAAAGAATTTGCTCAATGACTAAAATTCTCTATCCTATTACTTATATCTTTCAGAAGCAACATTAAAAGAAGAAATCTTAGAACATTTTTTGTCATTGTTCCCTATCCAGCCCCTCAAGAAAGAAATCCTCACTGGAAAAAGGCAGGTTACAAAGCAGTATTCATTATGTAATCTCTTACATGCATATGTGTGCACACATACATATTTTATACATATTGATAAATAATTGAGGGCTGTCATTAAAATGTAATAGTATCTTTATAATTGGATTACAAGTATTTTCATTGTCTATATTTTATAAAATTTCTACAACGAACATGTACTATTTTTGTATTATGAAAAAAATAATAAATTTATTAAATAAATATCTTGGACTCTCAGACATACCCAAATTCTAGATGATTCTTCAGAGGGAAGGAAGAGACTAGAAGAGTCAGCAGCATAGTTTTATTCAAGGCATTTGGTCTGTTTGCCTGGTCTCTCCTGCCACAAGGAGCATGTATATTCTCCCCAAGCCAGCTCCTGTGGTCCCAACCACCATTCCCACCTGTGATAGCTGCCACTTGCCCAAGAAGAGTTCCTTTATCCATACGGAAAGTCTAGCCAATGGGCCCATTTGTAATTTTTTTATTTCATGATTTTTTGCAATAAATATTGCATTCATATATTTTAAAATTTTAAAATTCAAAAGTACAGATGGTATATAATGAAAACGCCTCCTCAAATCTCCACACCTAGCCCCTTTCCCTTGAGGAAACAAGTGTTACTAATTTCTTGTGTAACCACCTAGAGATAAATTATAGATGGAGCAATAATTTTTTTAATTTAAATTTTGTTAGTTAACATACAGTGCAATATTGGTTTCTGAAGTAGTATTCAGTGATTCATCACTTACATACAACATCAAGTGCCCATCACACAACTGTCCTCGTTGATACCCATCACCCTTCAAGAACATCCTCCCACCCACCTCCCTCCATCAACCCTCAGTTTTTGTGTTTTTTTTATTATGATATGTTAGTCACCATACAGTACATCATTAGTTTTTGATGTAGTGTTCCATGATTCATTGTTTGCGTATAACACCCAGTGCTCCATGCAATACATGCCCTCCTTAATACCCATCACTGGGCTAGCCCATCCCCGCCCCCCAAAATCCTCAGTTTGTTCTCTATCATTAAGAGTCACTTATGGCTTATTTCCCTCTCTCCTTTCTTTCTTTTCCTCCTTCCCATTTGTTCATCTGTTTTCTTTCTTAAATTTCACAGATGAGCAAGAACATATGGTATTTGTCTTTCTCTGACTTATTTCACTTAGCATAATACACTCTAGTTCCATCCACATCATTGCAAATGGCAAGACTTCATTCTTTTTGATGGCTGAGTAATATTCCATTGTGCATGCATGCACGCACACACTCACACACACACACACACCACATCTTCTTTATCTGTTCATCAGTCAATGGACATTTGGGCTCTTTCCATAGTTTGACTATTGTTGATAATGCTGCTGTAAACATCGGGATGCATGTACCCCTTCAAATCTGTATTTTTCTGTCCTTTGGGTAAATATCTAGTAGTGCAATTCCTGGATCATAGGCTAGTTCTATTTTTAACTTTTTGAGGAATCTCAAAACTTTCCCAGAGTGGCTGCACCAGTTTGCATCCCACCAACAGTGCAAGAGAGTCCCCCTTTCTCCACATCCTCACCAACACCTGTTGTTTCTTATGTCCCTAATTTTAGCCATTCCAACAGGTGTGAGGTGGTATCACATGTGGTACTGATTTGAATTTTCCTGATGATGAGTCAGCCATCTGGATGTCTTCTTTGGAAATGTGTCTATTCATGTCTTCTGCCCATTCCTTAACTGGATTATTTTAGTTTCATATATTTTATCAGAAACATCATTTGTAAATATCTTCTCCCTTTCCATGGGCTGCCTTTTAGCTTTGTTGTTGCCTTCACTATGCGGAAGCTTTTTATCTTGATGAAATCCCAATAGTTCATTTTTGCTTTTGTTGCCCTTGCCTCCAGAGATGTGTCTAATAAGAAGTTGTCATGGCTGAGGTCAAAGAGGTTTCTGCCCGTATTCTCTAGGATTTTGATGGTTTCCTGGCTCACATTAAGGTCTTTCATCCATTTTGAATTTATTTATTATTTTTATGGTGTAAAAAAGTGGTCCAGTTTCATTCTTCGGCATGTTGCTGTCCAGTTTTCCCAATCCCATTTGTTGAAGAGACTGTCTTTTTTCCATTGGGTAGTCTTTCCTGCTTTGTCAAAGATTAGCTGACCACATAGTTGTGGGTCCATTTCTGGGTTCTCTATTGTGTTCCATTGATCTACATGTCTGTTTTTGTTTGGAGATTCCCCAAAAAGTTAAAATGATCCAGCAATTGTGCTACTAGGTATTTACCTAAGGATACAAAAATACTGGTTTGAAGAGGCACATGCACCCTAATGTTTATAGCAGCATTATCAACAATAGCCAAATCATGGAAAGAGCCCAAATGTCCATCAACTGATGAATGGATAAAGAAGATGTGGCATATATAGGTGATGGAATATTACTCAGTCATCAAAAAGAATGAAATCTTGCCATTTGGAACAATGTGGATGGAGGTAGAGCCCTCCGATCTAGAAAACAGTCATCTGTTTAAGAAATCATTGGCCCCTTCCCAGCACATTGCATGGGGGAAGAAAAAGCCCAGGAAAAAAGCCCAGCACTAACCACCTCAGTTCTCCTTGGAGAACAGCCTCTTCCTCCAGCCCCCTGCTCTAGGATGACATGAGTAATAGCTAGTCATAAAAATCAGTTTCTTTTGTTTGTTTTCTATTATGTTGTACATCACTAAAGATCTAAATACAAAGAAAAAAATTGAGAGAGAGGTTAAGTAACTTGAACAAATTTTATGGAGCTAAAGTTGATAAACAGTAGATAACCAAGAGGGCCTCGTGGCTTTAGAGCCCGCATCCCATGTAATCTCTACCAGCACCTCAACCCAAGCTTTGAAATGAGTAAATGGTGTTTTCTCAGGATCTTATGTATAGAGCTCTAGAGAGTAGCCTCAAAGCCCTAACACCTACCAAACTAGCACAACTGCTCTGGAATTTTTTTTTCTTTTAAGATTTTATTTATTTGACAGAGAGACACAACGAGAGAGGGAACACAAGCAGGGGGAGTAGGAGAGGGAGAAGCAGGCTTCCTGCT
The DNA here is from genome assembly GCF_002007445.2 of Ailuropoda melanoleuca. Classification (NCBI taxonomy): domain Eukaryota; kingdom Metazoa; phylum Chordata; class Mammalia; order Carnivora; family Ursidae; genus Ailuropoda; species Ailuropoda melanoleuca. Next base: position 39,749,341 of record NC_048226.1, read on the forward strand.
GAGCAGGGATCCCCAATGTGGGGCTCGATCCCAGGACCCCAGGATCATGACCCGAGCCGAAGGCAGAAGCTTAACGACTGAGCCACCCGGGCACCCCTGCTCTGGAAATTCTATAGCGACAAAATAGATGAAGGACCAAGCTGGTACTTGATTTGCGAATGACAAACAGAAAAGAGACAATTATCACTCATCCAAAAAACAACTCTGGGAGACAGATACTATTATCCCAATAGGGACACACCAAGGCTTTACAGAGGCATAAATATAAGTTGCTTGTTCAAGTAACAGTGACTGAGGCAGGATTCTAACCCACATCACTCTAGTTCCTAAACCTAAGGGAGATAATGGCCCAGTGCAGACTATGGCTTTGGACCTCATGATGCCTTCTCAGAGTCATGTCTTCTGAGGGCAGACACATCAGATGGGCCCAGGGCACAGGTGCCTGATTCCAACAAAGGTCTTTGGGAGAAATCAATAGGTGTGTGTTGAAAAAAGGTACTTATGAAATCATTTCTAAGGAAAAACAAAAAACATAAAGACCCTTCACAAGAAACGAGCCTTAAAGAAGCAGTGTGAAGAGGCTGGCGGAAGGGAGAGGTGGTCTTAAGTACTTTTCCACTCACTGAACAATTTATTGGGCTCCCCGCCCTTACCCATGTGATTAATAGAGCCTCAAGAGCTGTTCAGTCTCCAGGCCATTTTGCTCTAGGAAGCTTTGATTTGAAAAATGAGACAAGTAGTTTCAGTGCTGTCATCAATAGGAAATTAGGAGATAAAAAGAAATCTATTTAAATGGCTTTTAAATATTCACAAGGAGAGCCATCGGGTCTTGGCCATGTTCCTCTCCTCTGTGCCCCTTGCCCAGATACCCCATTGCATCAGAATAATGAACACAAACTATGCCACTGTCAGCAGATGCTGAAGACAGTTGCAGTGAGTACAGCCAACATTGGCCTGAACTCTCTTGGCCCTCAGGAACTTAGATCTTTGGGGATGAGGTTCAATAAAGAATCTGTGAGCTTTTCTAGAGCAAGGTGCAAGATGAGATGACTGGAGAGGTACAGGCACAGGAAAATGACAATCTGATTCAAAAGAAGCCTTTCACATTAGTTCTATGTAACTGTTTCCCTTTCTTTTTGGCAACCAAGAAAAGCAATTTGAGACTCAAGCACAATAATTTAGAGGCCCCTGTAGTCTGCAAATTTGTGGTCTTTTTTCCTTTGGAGAGGCAGAACAAGAAGTGGTTAAGAGCATGAGTTCTGGGTGCATGAGTCTGGGTGTTATACGCAACTAATGAATCATGGAACTTTACATCAAAAACCAGGGATGTACTGTATGGTGACTAACATAATAAAAAAATATTGTTACCAAAAAAAAGAGCATGATGGGGCGCCTGGGTGGCACAGCGGTTAAGCGTCTGCCTTCAGCTCAGGGCGTGATCCCGGCATTATGGGATCGAGCCCCACATCAGGCTCCTCTGCTAGGAGCCTGCTTCTTCCTCTCCCACTCCCCCTGCTTGTGTTCCCTCTCTCGCTGGCTGTCTCTATCTCTGTCGAATAAATAAATAAAAAATCTTTAAAAAAAAAAAAAAAGAGCATGAGTTCCCATATCAAACTGGTTTCAAATACTGGCTCTACTGCTTACAAGCCACGTGACTTTGGCCATCACATTGAATTTCACTGAGCCTCGGTTCCCTTTACCTCAAAATAAAGATTATAATAGCACTTAGCTCAAAGGACCCTTTTAAGGATTAAATGAAATAATGCACACAAATTTCGTTGTACACAATAGAAATCAGCTGCAAATATTGAAAGAAAAAAAGAACCTCTTAGGGGAATATAAATTGGTAAAACCTCTTTCGATGCAATTTGCTGAATGCATCAAAATTTAAAATGTGGATTCCTGGGGTGCCTGGCTGATTCAATCAGTAGAGCATGCAACTCTTGATCTTGGGGTCGTGAGTTTGAGCCCCACCTTGGGAATAGAGCTTACTTTAAAAAATGTAGATTCCCTTTGAACTAGTGATTCCACTTCTAAGACATTTATTAGAAGAAGTAAAAGGATGTTTATGTAAAGATGTTGGCACATACACTATGTAACTGAAAAAAACAGCAAAGTAAACATGCATCCATAGCAGAATGGTTAAATGAATTAGAATTCATCTATACAAAGGTATATATTTTACGGTAAGAAGAAGATATATATGTTTCAACAAGGTGAAAAATCCATAATATACCATTCTGTGAAAAAAAAAAGGATTCAAGGCAGCATATACTGTATGAACTCACTTGTATAAAATATACAGATATGTATTTAAATTTGTATTTAAAAGACCAGAATGATATAAACCAAATGCTAGCAGTCATTAGCTCTGGGGAGTAGGATGGGCTGGGGCCTGAAGAAAGCAGCCTTTCACTCTTTACTCTGTATAGTTCTCCATTAGTTGAATTTTGACAAGCAAGTGATATTTTACATTTTTTAAAAGATTAGCAAGCCTCATACTTTTGAGCTTAGCCACTCAGAAAAAAATTAAGCAAATCAGATACAGACATACTAGCAAATGGAGCTTTAAGCATATAATCATGTGGTTCATTTCCACCATTTCAACCGGGTAAAATTCAATGTAATAAATAATAGATTTATGAAAATTTTACTTTGGGATACCTCAATACACATTTGTTCTCGGACTGTTTAACTGAATATATACTTTGTTTTCGACTCATCAATGCAACCTTCGTCTTCTTTTCTTTTCTGATCCATTAATTCCCTCACAAGCCTATATACCTGTCTGATAGGTATTTCTATCTGGATATTCCAATGCACTTAAAACTAACATGTCTAGGGGCATCCAGGTGGCTCAGCTGATTAAGCATCTGCCTTCAGTTCAGGTCATGATCTCAGGGGCCTGGGATCAAGCCCCACATTGGGCTCCCTGCTCAGCAGGGAGCCTGCTTCTCTCTCTCCCTCTACTCCTCCCCCCAGCTCATATACTCTCTCTCTCAAATAAATAAATAAAAATCTTAAAAAAAATTAATATGTCTAAAACCAAATCTATCATCCTCCCAAAATATCCTATTTTTCCAAGGATATTCCCATTCCCCCTATCACCTGGGCCTTGAAAGTCTCACTCTTATTGAGTAGTCAGGCCTCAGTTTTACTCCATCATCAGAATGATGGTAAAGTACTTTTTGTTTTTGATCCAAAGTATCTCTGACATCACTCCCTTCTTTGCCATTCCCCAGGCCAGCCCCTAAATGCAGGGACCCACCTCAATGTTACCTTGAGTCTTTAGTACAGTATCTATAACAGTGGACATCTCCCCGCTGCACCCCCACCAACTGCAATCCCTAACAGTCCATAAACTCCTCAAAAGAAGGTTCGTTTTCTATTCATCTCAGCACCCAGCAACCTGCCAAGGGCACCGTGGGTGCTAGTTTTATATTTTTTTCAGTGAACAAAGAGACGGAAAGAAGTAATTGGTCTTTCTTTCTAGCAGATTCTCCTTTTCCCACCTCCTTATCCCCCACCTATTTTCTTCAATAGTTCTCCCTAGTTGATAATTCAATAGCATCATTATCATTGGTAATTTGGCACTTCTCAGATGAGAGCATAATCCTTTCATATTCAATCATGAATGGAATTTAAAGGGCTTTATTTGATATATTCAGTGCTTTTCAAAGAAAACTTAAAAAATTCAAAGCTATAGAACCTAAAAAACTCCAATAGGCCTTAAATTTCCACTGAGACTTTTACAAAACAGTGAAAATGAGCATTTATGAATCATTAGAGGGTTAAAGACCAAGTCCCTTAATTATCAGTCCTAAAATATTATTTTATAAGGGGAATGCACACGTATTAAGAACGAATCATGTAATTTACAAATCATTTCTAAATAGCTCTCTGACTATGATGTTCAGCTTATTAGGAGTTGTTAATATTCTATTACTCAGAGGTCATTAGCAAATTCTGCTGGCAGTATAGATCACATAATATCAAGTGACAAGGGGAGAACATGAAATATTCCAATTATGATTTCTTTTAAAAAGGGCTGCTGTAACCTTCTCCCCAGAGTGCAAACTATATCTTGCAAAGTCTGAAAATGCTACAACCTTTCTCCGCTAAATGGGGTACCATCTGGGGAGGGGAAGATTATTACTTAAATAGAATAAAAGCTAACATTTAATATGTGCCAGGCACAGTTTGAAGGGCTTTCCAATAATTCACTAAATCCTCACAAAAACTTCATGAGATAGGTAATTATTATCCCTATTTAACAGGTAGGGAAACCGAGTCCCCACTGAGGTTTTAAGTAACATGTCCAAGATTGCCTACCTTTTAAAAAGGGAGCCATGTGTAGCAGACATGGAGATATGCCACCCAGAGCCCCACTTCAAGGAAGGTTTTGTGGCTAAACACTATAAAGATGTATTTCTTCCCCACGTTACATGTCTTCTGCAAGTGTCAGGGTGGCTCTGTTCACTGTGGTCACTCAGGGACCCAGACTGATGAGACAGTCATCATCTTGAATGCTTCTGATTTTCAATCCAGAGGCAAAGAGAGACCCCTGAGAGTCTAGAATTATCAATTAAATGTTCCTGGTTTAAAATGACACAGATCATTTCTACGTATAGCTTACTGGCCAGAATCAAAAAAAGACCAGAAATGGCAATCTCACCATGTGATCAGAAAGGAGAACTGAAAATACTTAATGAATTGTACTAATTGCAGTCACATCTAGTGACAGAGATAGTCAAGGTCAAGGGTTCCCAAACTTGGCCATATGCATCTTGATCACTTGGGGAGTTTTAGTTTTTAGTAAAAATTCCCAGATTCTACCCCATATCTACAAAATAGAAATGTCCAGAGTGGAGGCTGGAAATACATAACCCCCTTGCAGGCAACCTGAAACCAATCCAAAACTATGTATCTGAGAATCAGACCACTAGAACAGCTTCCAGGTTCCTTCCAAAGAAAGAATGCTATAAGCAGGACACAGATTTTGGTGGACTAAGTTGTTTTACATATGCAAATTTTATTTTATCAATAAATTTTTAATTTTTTAGTCTCTATTAAATCTTTCTAAAGCATATTTTATGTCTTCATAAAGTATATAGAGTAAACCTCTCCTTGTTGACTCTGATTGGTCATTCAATCAGCGAAGAATTCCCACCTTCATTCCAGCACTTTGTTGTCATCATGGTCCTGACCTCAGGAGGCTTAGGACCTAGTATGGCCTACTATGGCATCTCCCTGACAGCATGGTCTACAGCCATGACAAATCCCGTCTCCCCAGTACACAGCCCTGACTTCCAATCCATACCCAAGTCTCACACCCTGAGTACTGTTTGTCATAGAGAGAATTTTGATTAAATATGCCCTTGATGGAGTTTATCAAATATATATAATGACTTCTTTGGGGGGGGGAAGTGCTTGTAAATGCTTAAAGCTGAATTAAACTGTTTTAATAATATATTACTTAAATATATATAAACACAAAACTAGCCAGATGTATATTACATTCTAGATCCTGTACAACTATAAAAACAACATAAATTCATGAAATAAATAAAACCTAACAGCTAAGAGATTGGACACTTAAAATCAGAATGTCTAAGTTCAAACTAATTCCACCTCTTATAAATTGTGTCTTTTTAAGTGTTACTTAAACTCTTCAGGCTTTGGTCTCCTCATCTGTAAAATAGGAATGATAATAATTTCTTAAAGAGTTTTTTTTTTTAATTTATTTATTTGACAGAGATAGAGACAGCCAGCGAGAGAGGGAACACAAGCAGGGGGAATGGGAGAGGAAGAAGCAGGCTCATAGCGGAAGAGCCTGATGTGGGGCTCGATCCCATAACGATGGGATCACGCCCTGAGCTGAAGGCAGACGCTTAACCGCTGTGCCACCCAGGCGCCCCGGGAATGATAATAATTTCTATTACATAGGTTGCTTCAGGATTAAATTAAATAATCCATGTAAAGTATTAATGGATGATTAGTTAATGTTATTATAAAATCAATAATTTGTATTACAAAATCAAATAAAATGTAAATTGTATTAATATAATATGATACACAATAATATGATGGAATACATGATATTTTGCTGAAACCAAATAGGGAACATGAATATGGTGCCGAGCTATGACAGGTTGAGTCCCACATACTTGAGTCCCACAGATAGTAGATATACTACTATCTGCATGATGACTCAGTTTACCCATCATATTCCAACTGCTAGGAAAACTGCACTTGCCCAGTACACCATGATGTCTATGACCTTTTCCTAGAGTGAAATGCATCATTTGTCCATTGTCTTCCTCTATTCTATACCCATGAGTTTATAACAAAGTATTAGCACAAAGGCAGGCTCTGAGATTACATATCTATATTTAGTAATAAGATGGTCACTGGGATTAGCCAGAAAATGTTTATTCCTATTTCTTAAGTTGTCATCAAAATGAAAACACAATAAAGAACATTCCACCAAAACTTATGGCCTATGGTGGGAAGCCAAGAAAAAAGCTAATTGTGCTGGATGCCAGAATTTAGATTTTAAATGATAAGTATAAGAAAATGAAAGTTAAAATAAATGCAAATTCCTACACTCATGTCCAAAAGACAAACCATACAAGTATGACTGGGAAGACATATCCTGATAAAAGCACATATTTTAAGAACCAAGGAACTGTTTGTCAACAGGATGATGTGCTTACCAAAGAATGAGAAGATCTTGGTTATATTATCAGAAGCAAAGTCTCCAAAATAAAGTGAGTTCTACCCTGCTCCATACAAGCGAGATCATTCCTACAATCATGTGTTTGGCACTATATATGGCCTTTTAATAGGTTTATCAGTACATCAGAACCAGGCTATTGTGGTGATTAATAACATGGAATCCAGAGTTCAGGGAACTGGATGGAAATTGGAGTAGTAGCCCCAGCATCTCAGGCATGTTGGTTCACCACTCTGGGCTTTAGTTTCCTTATCAGCCAAGTGCTGATACTAATAATGTGTATCTCATGGGACTGTTATGAGAATTAAATCAGAAAATATCTAGTAGTATTTACTGTACTCTAAAGGTAAAATGTTGAATACAATGTTTAGCCAAGGTGAGATTCTCAAAAAATGGTTTAAACATTTTTAAGTACAATTAAGAACACGAGACAGTGAATTTTCCTTGATTTCATTTCACATAAAAATGATTAATAGAACTGGGAAGATTAGCTGGGAGAACAGTCTTCTTGAAAAGAACATGGGGTTGCTATGTTCAAATATTTGCAGGTTGTCACAAAGATGAAAGAACTAGAACCAATAAGTCTAAGTTACAGGCAGGTAACAGGGAGATAAATGGTTTTTAATTCAACATAGGTAGAACTGCTCAATGAGCAATTCAAAAGTTATACTGTTGCCACAGAAAGTGGTGAATTTCTTAGTGGTGGGAAGTTCCATAACTACTCTGAGCTTCTGTGAACCAGTAAAAATCCTCTAATGCCCCTTCACTCTGTGGAGTCTCTCCCTGAATGTTACACCAGTTTCCCAGTCACTTCAAGGCTACAAAAATCTAAAGACCAAAATCCTGTATTGCCAAGTCCCAAGATCATGTCAGCTTTCAACCTTTGCCCTATATTCCCCTATGTCAGTTACCCTTCTCTCCTCTCACAAAACTGAAACAGCCAAAGATGCTTCTCATTTGGGGAAAGATCAAGAGGAAGCCAGGAGCACAAAATGAGGTTATCACCTCCTTCAGTGTCTAGCCCAAAGAGAGCCCAATTTCCTTCTAGACAAATCTTACCTCATTTCACATAAGCCTTTAACTTCTGGCCCAGGGGCACTTAAATAATCCATTGTAAGTCTATCATTTTTGCTGTTTTGGCCATACTGTGCTTTCATTTATCCAGAAAATGAAGCAAGGTTCAGCAGATGGAAGTTTTCTGGTATCCATTTTTAGTTTAATAAAAGAAAGAATTTTTTAGCCATTATTGCTGTCTATTAATGGTGTGGCCTGTCTCTGAGGACAGCATTGTCCCTGTCAGTAGAAGTATTAGAACTGAAACTAGGTCGGTATGGGAGTCAAACTAGATTACTTTTAAAGTCCCTTCCAACCATATGAATCTATACTTCTATCTATATAATGATGTAATTTCAAATGGAGTCTAGAAAGAAAAATCACCTGAGTTATAATAAAAATAAATGAACCCAGGTTCATTTATTGAGACACATCTGCACTTGTTATAAACACTTTAATTTAGAAAATAAAATTAAAACTTCCATTTCAAATAGTTTTGTTGTTATTGTCTTCACCAAAGGTTAGTGTATTTTAAAGATTTATTTTTTTTAAGTACTGCTCTACACCCAATGTGGGGCTCAAACTCACAACCCCAAGATCAAGAGTCACATGCTCTACTGACTGAGCCAGTCAGGTGCCCCCCCCTTTCTTATTCAATTTAGTTAATATATAATCTATTATTATTTTCAGGGTTAGGACTTAGTGATTCAGCAGTTGCATATAATACCTAGTGCTCATGACATCAAGTTCAGGCTCCCCTTTTACAGATTTTTTTTAAGTAATAGGTTAGTGTATTTTAATGATAAATGCTTGTAGTACATTACAAAGAAACAAGCTTTCAAAGAATATATACATAAATAACACAAAAAACTGGGTCTATAAAAGTTTAAGTGAAATCCCAGAGCAGCAATTGCATAATGTACTCTGAAAATGTGTAACAAGTCTTGACTTTATGTTGAAGCACTACATTACATACCTGAAACTAATATAATCCTGTATGTTAACTGTACTGGAATTTAAAAAAAAAAAAAAAAGGCTTGATTTTGGTTCCTCCTTCCACTTTCAGATCATGAAAAAAATCACCCAGGAGGGTATGAAATTCAATGCACTGAACATAAGTGAACACAAAAATGCATATAAGAAAGAAGCTACTACCAGATCATCTCAAAGCTATTCCTATGGTTAAAAAATCTGCCTTTCTGACTCTCATTCAAGAAGCAAGTGAAATAAGTCAAGCAGAGAAAGACAATTATCATATGATTTCTCTCATCTATGGAACATAAGAACTAGGATGACTGGTAGGGGAAGAAAGGGATAAAGAAAGGGGGGTAATCGGAAGGGGGGATGAAGCATGAGAGACTATGGACTCTGAGAAACAAACTGAGGGTTCAGAGAGGAAGGGGATGGGGGAATGGGAGAGACTGGTGATGGGTGGTAAGGAGGGCATGTATTGCATGGTGCACTGGGTGCTATATGCAACTAATGAATCATTGAACTTTACATCAAAAACCAGGGATGTACTGTATGGTGACTAACATAAAAAACATTTTAAAAAATTATATAATCTTCAGAAAATTTAAACAAAAAGAAGCAATGGTATCCAATTGAACAACTTCATTCTTTTAATGTCATCAGGCACTTCTGTAAAAATGAATGTGAAGGCTTTTGACACACTTCCTTCATATTGCTAAGGAATATACCTCCCGGGGCGCCTGGGTGGCACAGCGGTTAACCGTCTGCCTTCGGCTCAGGGCGTGATCCCGGCGTTCCGGGATCGAGCCCCACGTCAGGCTCCTCTGCTGAGAGCCTGCTTCTTCCTCTCCCACTCCCCCTGCTTGTGTTCCCTCTCTCGCTGACTGTCTCTATCTCTGTCAAATAAATCAATACAATCTTAAAAATAAATAAATAAATAAAAAAAAAACAAAAAAAAGGAATATACCTCCCCCAGAGAATGTTCATTCTCTGCCGCTACAAAGAGCATGATAGTCTCAATTCCTGGCATTTGCTCTTTAATAAAGAGGGAATTTGCACATGGGCTGAAAAACATCATTATACACACTTCCTTCAGTCATTAGTAATTTAGTTGCCACGGTAATCTTTGGTAAACTTGAAAAGTACTTTGGAAGGGCCATTTCCAATGCTTGTTTTTAAAATTCTACAACTTTTTAAAGTCCTAGAAGATAAAGAGGCTGAAAACGCCTTTCTCTTCAATGCCTCACCATGGATTCATCAAATGGAGCATAGCTATTCACAACATGACATGCATTATACCTCTGACAATGATCATTTCATCATTTCCCACCTCAAGATCATTCTTACAGACTGCCCATGTCTTCCCAACTGAGTGAAAGCATTAACTCAGTTCTCCGTGGCAGCAAAGGGAATTAATTCATGAAATAAGCACTTTCCCATAATAGTCCCCAAAGCTTTTCACAATTGAGCAGTGTCATTTTTGGCCTTCCATCAATAATAGGGTGACAAAGTACACTCTGAAGCAGTTTAACAAAGGAACATCAGATAACTTGGGACTTGAACAGATCCAGGCTGCTACCCAAGGAAACATTGTTGGGCAGGAGGCTCTGATGATTCATAGCTCTAACCCACTCTGTTCATCAACCATGTCAGGGCTCAAAAGGTTTCAGGAAACACTGTCTGGAAGACTTTTTTCTGGCTAATAGCTACATTTGACAACTGACCTTTAATCTTTACTTCACATTATCATCCTATCATTAGCCAAGAATAATACACGAGCATTTTTCAAATATGATTTGATGGACTGAAGGTGTTCTAAAGATTTTTCATCCATAGAAAGACACTATTATTAGCTTTATCAGACTCTGACTCTATCCTGAATTTTTTAAAAGAACTTAATTAAGTAAAATTAATGGTTTCACTAGAGTTGAATAAGCAGTCACACACTATTTGTTTCATTCTTTTCTGTGGGGCTCTCTTGGTCACATTAGAATAGGATAACACTCATGAATTAAAGCAGTGTAGGCTGTGTGGTAGAAGGAGCACTGACCTGGAAAACAAGAGTCTGCTTTGACCTTAAGCGAACCATTTAATATCCCTGAATCTGTTGCCTCATCTGTAATATCTGAGGATTGAACTGAGTAAGAGAGCACGTGGCTCCTATCAGTATAGCTGGAACACAGAGGGAGAAGTAAAATATAAGGCAAAATGAGGTTTGGCCATGTAGGGAGCGGCCATACCTTGCCTTGTGGGTCTTCTCAAAGATTCTGATATTTACTCTAAGAGCAGTAGGATATAATCCACTGAAGATTTAAGCAAGGGGGTAATGTGATCAGAGATGTTATTTTGGAAAGTTCACTATGGAGTCTGGCTCAAAGCAGAGACATGGAACCCAGTCAATAAACTACTTCAGTAGCCTTGGGATGATCTGCTTATGTCCCTGCCCCTGTGGCAGAGGCCACTTCACTACTACCCAAGTAGATCCAGCCCTACCCCAATGCTGAACTACTTTTTTAAAGGGAGATCATAATCCTGCCTTCACAAGATTGTTAAAAAGCCCAGCACAGTGCTTTGTCAAACTGACAGCTGTCCTGTTCTCCATTCTCCCCACCTTGGTCCCAGGACCTTCTGATTATGGGATCTTACTTGCTACCCAGGGCCTCTGAAGTCAGAAGTCCTAAGTTCCAGTCTCCATTTTGACACTTCCTGGCTACGTGAGCTTGGGCAGGTTGCTTACTGTCCGCAGCCTTCGGGTCCTCACCTGCAAAAAGTGGGGTAATAACTATCTCGCAGTGGGGTCGGGATGACCAAATGAGATGATTTACTGAAAGCACTTTGGAAATCATTCTGCATATCCTAGACCTCCTTTGTGCTTCCCATTCCTGGTAATCAGACAGCAGACCGGACCTTCCAGCCCATTCCACCGTGGGTGGACCTGGTGCGGCAGACTCCTTTCTACCCTCAGGAGCTGCACTAAATAAATCACCCCCTTCTTCAAATACACGAAACCATCATATCATCGTATCAGTTGATTGCCCTATCTGAAGGCCCTGCTTTGGCCTTGCTCCTATTTAGTAATACCCACTCTGAAATACCCCTTTTTTCCAATAATCTTACCTTCTCTCACTACTAGCTTCAGTTTCTATCAGATTACTCCCCTCCATTCTCTGCTACAATTTTCAGTTAAGGTTACCAGCTCAGACTCTTCTAAGAGAATTGAGGGTAGAAAGGTAGGAGGAGGCTAGGAAGTTCCACAAAAGTTCCTAAAACATGTGTGCATGAGGAGGATGGCTGCTGCTTAAACAAACCTCATTAGTTTTCCAGCTGCCTCTGTGTGTGTATCTTTCCATCAACAGTGATTATGCAAATGTGATATTTGTTTTAATGAGCATGTCAGGTGTGTTTTGCTGTAACATTACATATGATTGACTGTGGTATTAAAGTAACAACTTGATGACAACTGCATAAGAATATGTGGAGCTGTGAAAATCAAGGTTTGGCAAACTCCTCTTTTCTAACAGTAGCACAATCTCTGCTGGACAATAGGAGCCTAAATATATTATAATGCAATTCCCACAAGGTAAAGAAAATTCAGATATTCAGAATCCAAACCTAGTCATCCATACAGGCCAAATCCTTTGGAGGCACAAGACTGGCCTGGGGCTCCAGCTGGCCAGTTGACTAATCTTAGGGAGGCAGTTTTCAGACCATACGTGGACTCTTTTGTGGAGTTGGACAGGGTTGAGGAAAGCACAGATTTTATTCTGGAAGATACAAAATAGCAGAGTAGTTTTAGAGTCCGACTACAACTGAGTATAAATTCTGGTTTCTGCTCTTTCTTGCTGTATAATCTTAGTAGAGTTATTCTGTGGATCTTAATTTTCTTATCTATAAAGTGAAGATATAGTCAATGCCTACTTCACGGGGTGCTGTAAAAATTTAATGAGGTGCTAGCTGCAAAGCACTTAGCTTAGTAGGTGAGCCCTCAAAAAGTTGTTCATGTTAGTAGAGACTAGAACTGCCAAAGCATTAGTTTTCTGTTCACTAGTCTAGACTCTGTTCGCTGTACTAGATACTGGTGAAAATACTTCACCCTAGATCTGTCCTCCCATATTTTCCTCCCACCTCCAGCCTCAACTCTCCCTATCCTGACTGCCTCTCTCCATCTGTATTGAAAAATGTCAAACCCTCTTCTGAAGGATACATGTAAGTGACCAAAATAATGGGAACTACTAAAAAAAATAAAATAAGACAATAATGGGAACTACTAATATCTCCTCTCAAGGCTCTGACAGTTGTCTGGCAGGATCAAGAAAAGAGCTCATTGGCAAGAAGGCTCTCCTCTTCAACTCCTGCTCTTTCATTACACATAGTTGGGCAGGGAGAAAGGTAGCCTGCTAAAGGAAGAGTCCCCTATCCTTCTCTGGGACACAAATAGGAACAGTACCAAGGATGCCAATACACCAAAATTGAGTAAGTTACCAAGACAACTTCTTATCAAAATTCATTTTCAGTTCTTTGATTTCACCATATGACCTCCAGTTATTGCTTTGGCCCTCCCTATCACAACACATACTTGTACATATTTCATCCAAATCACATAAGGTTGGTAGTAAATGACCAAACATCATGAGTCACCATTTGGCCGTTTTATCTTCCTACTCCTGGCTCTAGAAAAGTGTATGATAGGAAATTCCCAAACAATAACAACAACAAAACCAATGGAATACCTGCATTCTTATGAAAATGATAGTAAGTCAGGTTTTGAGAATTTCCTGTTGTCTGTCATAAAGGCAAAAACGAATTTCATTATCTGAAAAGTCTGAGCATCAATAAGGACAACAACCCCTTATCCAACATATAGTTGTAAATATTTTGTTCCATTTCGTAGGCTGGCTTTTCATTTTGTTGATGGTTTCCTTTGTTGTGCAGAAGCTTTTTAGTTTGATGTAGTGCTATTTATTTTTTCTTTCGTTACTTCTGCTTTTGGTGTCATAGTCAAAAAATCATTGCCAAGACCAATGTCAAGGAGCTTCTTCACTATGCTTTCCTCTAGGAGTTATGAAAACAGGATATTGAGGAAATATCTGCACTACCATGTTTATTACAGCATTATTCACAACAGCCAAAATATGGAAACAACCTAAGTGCCCATCAACAGATGAAGAGATAAAGAAGATATGGTACGTATATAAAATGGAGTATTATTCAACCACGAGAAAGAAGCCCCGCCATTTGCATCAACATGGATGGACCTTTAGGGCACTACACCAAGTGAGATAAGTCAGACAGAGAAAGACAAATACTCTATGATATCACTTAAATATGTAATCTAAAAAGGCTGAACTCATAAAAACAAAGACCAGATAGGTGATCACCAGAAGCTTGATGGACAGGATGGGGGCGGGTGGCAGAACTGGGGAGACACTGTTTAAGGATATGAACTTGCAACCAGTAAATAAGTCCTGGAGATCTAATGCATAGCAGAGTGATTATAGTCAATGATACTGTATTATAAACTTTAAAGTTGCTAAAAGACTAGGTCTCAATTGTTCTCACCACAAAAAGGAAATGATAATTATGTGACATGAAGATGTTCATTAACGTTACAGTGGTAATCATATTGCAATATATATATGAATGAATCAAATCAACATATTATAACCTTAAATTTACACTTTTTCATGTTTTTATTTTTTTATTTATTTTTTACAATATTATATGTCAACTATATCTCAGTTTTTTTAAAGAAAAAAAATTAAAAATGACACACTAAAACCAAGGGGTACAAGTCTGACATTTAGGCTTATTCTCTTTCCAACAGTTTCCAAGTTCTTTTTAACTTTGGGGCCAGCAATGGTAGTACTCTATTCTCTTCAAGTTCTGGAGAATTTCTGTTCAATCCACTCTTCTCAAAATGTCAAACTCTTTACATGTTTACACAAAGTTGTTTACCTTATGAATTAAGGTCCTCTATTTCCTGTGACATCAGCAGGCCAATGATAGTCTCAGACTTGATCAGCTAAACTTGGGTGTGAATTTAGTCTATGCTCTTCTTGGATTTTATTATAATATGAATTTGCACATTTCAAATACTGGAGGCTTCTTTAAAGCTGAAATATCTGAAATTTTAAAAATAGTGCCTGGGTGGCTCAGTCACTTAAGCATCTGACTCTTGATTTTGGCTCAGGTCATGATCTCAGGGTCGTGAGATCAAGCCCTGCCTCTGCTCACACTGGGTGTGGAGACTGCTTAAGGTTCTCTCTCTCCCTATCCCTCTGTCCCTCCCCCACCTGACCCTACCCCTGCCCCGCCACATGCATTCACACACTCTCTAAAAAGAATAATAAAATAAATAAAAATAAATTTTAAAAATAATAAAATAATAATAAAAATAGCTTGGCTTTACCATTGCACTACTGGGTATTTACCCCAAAGATACAGACGTAGTGAAGAGAAGGGCCATATGTACCCCAATGTTCATAGCAGCATTGTCCACAATACTAAATTGTGGAAGGAACCGAGATGCCCTTCAACAGATGACTGGATTAAGAAGTTGTGGTCCATATATACAATGGAATATGACTCAGCTATCAGAAAGAACGAGTTCTCAACATTTGCTGCAACATGGACGGCACTGGAGGAGATAATGCTAAGTGANAGTGAAATAAGTCAAGCAGAGAAAGACAATTATCATATGATTTCTCTCATCTATGGAACATAAAAACTAGGAAGATCGGTAGGGGAAGAAAGGGATAAAGAAAGGGGGGGTAATCAGAAGGGGGAATGAAGCATGAGAGACTATGGACTCTGAGAAACAAACTGAGTGCCTCAGAGGGGAGGGGGGGTGGGGGAATGGGATAGGCTGGTGATGGGTAGTAAGGAGGGCATGTATTGCATGGTGCACTGGGTGCTATATGCAACTAATGAATCATTGAACTTTACATCAAAAACCGGGGATGTACTGTATGGTGACTAACATAATATAATAAAAAAAACATTCAAAAAATAGCTTGGCTTTAATCCACAAATAATCCAAAAACTTTTAAATAATTAAAGGCCTCAACCTTCTTACTCATGAAAAATTTAGCCAGAATTCCTAACGAAATAAACTTTAACTCATATAACATAGAATCAAATGTTTCCAAACCAGGTTGCTCAAAAAGACCCAAAAGGCCTAAATAATTAATTGACAGCCAACAATTGGGATCATTTCCAAAGCCCCAAAATGGGGTTGAGCTGAATGAGCAAAGAAATGACATATCGAGTTAGACATGTCTTGGTGAGGCCTTCCCAAGCAGGCAGTACAGTAACACCTCATCATTCACAGCAGAAATAGCAATTCATCATCATATGCTACTATCTTTTTTATTTGAGGATAGCATTTAACAAGCTTATTTTGGAATCTGATTCATTATCATTTTTAGGAAATGTAAAGGCCTTAAACCTTCTCCATACTGTGTGTGATTATAGCTAATTAAAGTTCACATCTTTCGCAGAAAGGT
Organism: Ailuropoda melanoleuca; assembly: GCF_002007445.2. Classification (NCBI taxonomy): domain Eukaryota; kingdom Metazoa; phylum Chordata; class Mammalia; order Carnivora; family Ursidae; genus Ailuropoda; species Ailuropoda melanoleuca. Next base: position 39,765,607 of record NC_048226.1, read on the forward strand.
GGAACATCAGTTCTAATTTTATATACTAGTGTGATAAAGAGCATAAAGCATCAGACTGAAGGTCGGGAAATGCAGGTTCAATTTCTGACTTGGTCACTACTTTTCTGGCTTTTCTTAAATGTCTTGGTTTTTCCAACCATAACATATAGGCAGAGTTCATTAGAACTTGTCACCGTTCTTTAGAACAAATTATGTCATCAGTATTTGTTTAAAAATTATTGAGCCCATACTGTGTGCTAGACACTATCCTATTTGCTAGAAATACAATAGTGAACAAGAAAAGCATGATTCCTGGGGCGCCTGGGTGGCTTAGTTGTTAAGCGTCTGCCTTCGGCTCAGGGCGTGATCCTGGCGTTCTGGGATCGAGCCCCACATCGGGCTCCCTGCTCCACTGGGAGCCTGCTTCTTCCTCTCCCACTCCCCCTGCTTGTGTTCCCTCTCTCACTGGCTGTCTCTCTGTCAAATAAATGAATAAAATCTTTAAAAAAAAAAAAAGCATGATTCCTAATCTCACAGAGTTTACATTTGTTCTAAATATGTTCACTGCTATCCATTCACTGATATGATACCCTCACGAATTACTGAGGACATGTGAAGTCAGTAAGTTAATTTACTTATTTACTTACTTACTAATTGACTTGCAATGTACAAGACATTATTCTACAAGCAATAAGGAAAAAAAAAATATGTCCCTCACTAGACCTATGCTACAAGAAGACAGAGGTCATATTTGTCATTGTACTATGTGTCCCCAAAGACTAGTCTGTTACCTGGTATTCAGTGGGTACTCAATATATAACTGCTGAATGACCAAATGAGTAAATTTGTGAGTAGAAAAAAAATCATGGACTCTGCCTCTTAAGGGATTGGAATCTAATAAGGAATTTAAAGCATTTGTGCACCAACTACAATAAATCATGGTACCTTATAAAAAGGTGTGAAGAATACAAAAAAATTAAAAGCAGGAACTCAAAACAGATACTAGTATACCAATGTTCATAGCAACAATATTCAAAATAGCACAAAGTTGAAAACAACCCAAATGTTCTTTAGCAGATGAACAAAGAAACAAAATATGGAGTATCCATACAATGGAAAATTATTCAGCCTTTAAAAGGAAGGCAATTCTTACACACGCTACAACACAGATGAGCCTTGAAGCATTAGGCCAAATAAGACACAAAAGGACAGATATTGTACAATTACAATGATATGAGATAACCTAGAATAGGCAAATTCATAGAGACAGAAAATAGAATGATGGTTACCAGGGGCTGGGGGGAGAGGGAATGAGGGGTTAGTGTTTAACGGACAGAGTTTCTGTTTGGCATGAAGATAAAGTCTGGCAATGGACAGTGGTGATGGTTGAACAGCAATGTGAATTTACTCAATGACACTGACCTGTACACTTAAAAACAGTTAAAATGTTAAATTCTATGTTATATATGTTTTCCCACAACAAAAAAATGATGGTAATTATAAAAAGACATGAAGGAGTTTGGGAGGCAGTGACATATGCCTGGCCTAACCAAGGATGACGTTCTTAGACGTGGTATCATTTCAGCCTGCTCTTGCACTTAATGCCTACAAATCAGAGTTGTCACTGTTACTAATAAGAACCAAGCATTCATTTTCACAAGGTTCATGAGTTTTATAGGACTGCTTCTTATACAAGAAACTGGTAAGAGTGGTTGCTTCTGGGCAGAGACCCTGAAAGTCTAGAGGGTTAAGGATATAATGGTCTGCGGTGAAATTACTTCCTTTTCACTATACATTTGTTCCTTTTTAAAATTTTTTGTGGGGGGAGGGGAAGAAGGAGGGAGAGGGAGAAGGAGAGAGAGAGAGAGAGAGAGAGACTCTCAAGCAGACTCCGTGCCCAGCACGGAGCCTGATGCAGGGCTCAATCCCAGGACTCTGAGATCATGACCTGAGCCGAAACCAAAAGTCGGATGCTCAACTGACTGAACCACCCAGGCACCCCCATACTCTGGGTTTTAATCTTGGATCCTCTTCTAATAAATTGCAATTTATTCGTTTATTACTATGGTAGAGATATTTGTGGTGGCAATGCCCTGGATTAAAAGACAAGCTTCCTTAGACTCCTTTGCAGTAGGTATGACCAGGTGATTAAGTTCTAGCCCATGAGAAGTATTATGTCATTTTCTGGAAGATTCCTTTTTCCTTCCCTTTGCTTCCTTCCAGGAAGTGATTTTGAGGATAGAAGGCATGTGCTGAGGATGATGGAAGACATAGGACACTTGGTTGCTGGTGGGATCCCGAAGCTTCCATCCAACACCTGGTTCCCTCCTATGGATTTCTTTTATGCAATGAAATAAACCATTGTGTGGTTAAGACACTGTTATTGGGAGTTTCTATTATACGCTGTTTACATAAGTTTTCTTTCCTTTCCCCCCACATATTCTTCCTTCTTTGGGCTCACTTTTCTGTTTGTTTTGTAATTCCTTTACTTCAGTATTCTGTAACTCATTCTCTGTTTTCTGGAAGTTTTCACTTTCCAACTGACCATGGCTTTTGTAATCCACTCTGCCTCTTGCATAGGACTGCTACTAGGTATTCTCCTCCATCTCTGACTGCTGTGGCTACCTTATCAGTCCCACCATGCTGGTCTCTACAAAAAATACTGCACATTTGCAGTTCTGCCATTTTGCAGTTGGTTCCCACTAGGGATATCAGCTCCAACAAGGCAGGGCTATCCTGTCTATTTGCAGCTGTATTCCTTGAACTTAGAGCAGCACTTGACTTTTAGTAACTACTCCTACATATTTGAGTTTACTCAGCAAGTATTTATTGAGCAGCTTTCTAAGCACTGGGGACACCTCAGTGAACAAAAAAGATAAAATTTCTTCCCAGTGAACAAAATAGACAAAAATTTCTTCATTACATTCTAGTGTGAAAGAAAGTAAAGTAAACATTCAATCAATCAATGAAAAAAAATGAAAAGCTCATCTATTACTTTATCAGGGGAGAAGTGCTACGTAAAACCAGAACACAGCAAAGGGAATTAGGGGACTCAGATGGGCATGAGGTAAAGGGGATCACAGTTTCACATAAAGGAGTAAGAGTTGCCCTTGGAGAAGGCAACGTTTGAACAAAGACCTGAAGGAGGTGAGGAAGGGACCATTCAAATATTCCAGAGAAGAGCATTCCGGGGAACTAGAACAATGAGGAAACAGCTAGTACAAAGGCCCTATGGCTTCAAGAAATAGTGTGGAGGACACTGAGCCTAGAAGAAAGTGAATAGGAGGGATAGGGATTTAAGAAAAGATCAAAGAGATCTCAAACTTTGTAGGTCAATCTCAGTTTTTTGGCTGTTACTCTGGGTGACACAGGAAGCCACTGCAGGGCTTGGAGAAGAAAAGAGACATGATGTAGTTTTAATTTTAGAACACCCTGGCTGCTGTGTTGAGAACAGATTATAAAGGAACAAGAATGGAAGTAAGGAGAATAGTAAGGAGACCTACAATAATTCAGGTGACAATTAAAAGCTTGGGCCAAGATGTAGCAAGAGGTAAGGGGGAAATATCAGATTCTCGATATATTTTGAAGGTAGAGGCAAAGGGATTTATCAGTCAATTGGAAGTGGGGCATTAAAAAAAAAAAGAAGAAGAAAATACTCCCTTGAATGATTCCAAGTCTTTTTGGCCTGGACAGCTGGAAGAATAGTGTTGCCCATTAAGCAAAATTGGGATAAATGCAAGTGGACCAGGCCTGGAGGGATGATTTAGCATGACCATGTGAAGTGGGAGAAGTCTACTAGGCATTCCAGTAGACGTGTTCCAGCAGACAGCTGGATATACACACCTGGAGTTCAAAGAAAAGTTCTGGGTTAGGAGTATAAAGTTTGAGGTCATCATGACTATATGAAAAATGGGCTCTGAACAATGACAAAACCTATTTTCCTTCCTTGAAGGAATCTTAACATTTGTGCTAGCTAAAAGAATAACTTCCAAAGAGTGTGAACAAGACCATTTACCAAGAAAATAAATCAAAACCTCTATGATGCTTCCCATTCTTCCATTTTAAAGCAATATGGCTCAAAACATGGTCTGCAGATCCCAAGTCAGAATAGGACCAACTTTTGTAACACTTTTAGTGATTCTCACGCATACTCAAATCTGAAAACCACCCACTCTGTGTGTATAACCCTGTGGCAGAGAACGTCATCTAAAAGTTTCCACTTTCATACTATAATGGCAACTAAGTGTGGGTTGCACATGATGGACAGAACCTAAAGACAGAGTCAATAGGAATCTCTGATAGCCAATTCATTTTATAATAGCCATAGACTGACACATGTTGCATAGGATTATTAATATTCAAGGAAATATATTTCTCAGTAATATTCTGAATCATTTCCTGCATCATCTCCATAGCACCCTTGACCATTTGCCTTTAAGACAGATCTCTCTTGCTCTGAGTTATAACAACTTTGCTTCAGATGAGCATGTTTCAGGAGAGATGCTGCTGTTTCTCAGCCATATGTGATTTTCCGGTGTCAACATTTAGAAAACTATATTCTCATGACAGTTTTTCGGTTCTTTGTAATCTTTCTTTTTTTTCTTTTACTATTTTTTTTTTTTTGCTTGCTGATAGTTTAAGAGCACATGAGACTATATCATAGTCTCATAAATTGTAAAGTCCTTTCAAAGTGATTGGTTGCTCAAATACACAAACACAGCAGACACTTGGAAGGTCTACCCAGGTCCCCTTCTGGAAAAATGCTAGTTCCAAGAGATTGTGCAAACACATTTAACAGGTTTTTTGAGTAACCATTTTCAGGCCCAGATTAACCTATAGTAGCTAAGTAATATTTTCAAAATTTCTGGACCAGGAAAGATATAAACCAAAGATCTCTTCAAATAGTTTGTCAGAACGTGTGGCAGCTATGGGCTTCACCTAGGTACATTTCCTGCCTGGCCCTTTTGGGTACTAGAGTTATCATTCCTAACCTAAATCAATTGTTCTCATAGGTTCAAGAACTTGGAGCTAGATTTTTTTTTTAAAGATTTTATTTATTTATTTGACAGATACAGCCAGCAAGAGAGGGAACACAAGCAGGGGGAGTGGGAGAGGAAGAAGTAGGCTCCCAGCAGAGGAGCCTGATGTGGGGCTCGATCCCAGAACGCCAGGATCACGCCCTAAGCCAAAGGCAGACGCTTAACGACTGCGCCACCCAGGCGCCCCATGGAGCTAGATTTTCAATCCACCATATCAAAAAGAAAAAAACAAAAAACAAAAAACACTTGACTCAGTATGTTATGGAGAATCTGGTATTAGAGAAACTTTAGAAAGTACTTAAGCCATTCTTAAATTATAAAACCCAAATTTGTGATATCTCTAGGTTTTATTTTCCAAAATTCTGTGTATCTCTGACTTCAGTTCTACTGGACAAATAGTTTACATGTTAAATTACAGCTGTCACGTTCACTGGTCTCAATTCTAAAATGACATCATATTAAATTTTTATAATTTCATTGTATAAAACATTAATAAGTTTGACAGGTTACATCTAAATTCAGCAAGAGTACAGAAGGACTGAAAGTTCAGAACAGAAATTAGAGATCCTAAGGATCCACGATTGTGTGGTATGAGAGTCCCAGGCTGCAGGCCTGCAGCATCTCCCAAATGGGCTCAGACCTTACCTTTGTACCCAAAGTGAACAGGACCCAGGAGGGGAGAGGGATAATGTTACAGAGTCAGAAAGTGCTGACTCTGATGACTCCCTGGCACCATCTTAACCACCTGCTCTTGCCTGGGCTCTGGTGCTGGTGAGAGGAGAGCACAGTGGAGGCCCCCAGCCAAAGACAGTAGTAGAAGACGGGGTTCCCTGGGAAAGTCACTCTTCTCTGAACATAAACCAGAAGGGGTAGCAGCATCAAATAAGAAAATACTGACTTTTCCTAATTAAACTTATGAGCTTATGACTCTTGACAGGCAGTAAGTTTATAAGTTAAATCATTTTTTTATTTCCTACTGGTTACTACTAAGCAGATCTGAAAAGACCTCATAAATATTAAGAATATCCTTTCAAACTTTTATCTTCCACTTTATTTAGATGGTACTTCACTCAGATCTTCCTTCTTCCTGGAAGGCACTGGATCTTATTTCCAAAATATTGAAGTACATGACTTCCCTTCTTTCCACACATCATAAGTAGGAAGCACATGGCCATGAAGAGCACTGGGACCAGTAAGGGGGTATGAAAGGGAGGGAGCACATACATATACATTACAATATCTGGGAAGTACTGCCACACTTTTTATATGCCTTCCATAACAGCGTTTTGTCTTTTCAGCTGGATTAACAATCCCTGCAGTACAGGCATCCTGTTGTCTTTCTATGACACTTGGTATTCTGTTGCATTGGACATTCACTAAGTATTTGTTGACTCACGACTGATGCAAACTAGAAAATGTGAAAAATAAAGATATCCTACCTATCATGTGTCCATTTTCAAGGCCGCAAATAGCATAAGATGCTGTCGTGAATGTTTAATGAAAAGCTGCAGTGTGCAGCTTACATATACGGCTAATCTGGGAGCTATAAACCAGGAGAAAAATATACTGTCACAAAATGTTCTCAACAGTTACTTGCTTACAAGAAATTGAGAAATTACAATTTGGAAGGTATCAATAGTGTCTCCTAAATTGTCTGTTATTAAATATATTATCAAGGGAATAAATCCTTCTGTTGCATATTGCAAGAAAACAGATTTATACGAGATGTCAAAAGGAAGGAAAGAGGGGGAAAGGATGTGTTGTAAAATATCCTTTGTTAAAATGGCAGTTGCCATTTCCCCTTTATTTTTATGGCTGTTAAATGATGACAGAGACAACAAAAACTAGTAGTTGTTAAAAATTTCAAACTATATATATTTATACACACAATTATACAATATTGCCTTACTTAGCAATTCTTTTTACAACAGCTATATAAGATAATTCACAGAATTATCTCAAAGGGATCTCTAGCTGCTCTAGTAAAAACTTAGAAAATAATTTAATTTCTCCTCAGGACCATTTCCAATAAATCGATTATGACAAACCACTTGACTGTGAACTCTAACCTAGCTAACAACATCCTATGTTTACTGATGCAATGCTTCAAGCAATGGGGGGCAAGATAGGTGGTTAAGACTCTCTCCCTCCCTGAGAGCCCATAAGAAGCATAAACAAGAGCTGAGATGCAGCAACATCACCACCACCTTCAGACCAGACAAGGAAGGTTGCAGCTAGAGACTACTGGCACGCCTCCCTCTCTGGGTCCTCCTCCTTGACCTTCTCCCTACCCCATGCGTATCCCCGTTACATCTGCTCTGACAACTGCCATCACCCTCCATAGTCCACGCGCACATCATTTCTCTCTTGAACTAAGGCAGTGGTATCCTACCTACCTGACTCTCTGTTTCCAGTCTCTTTCCCCTTGACTACCACTAAAGTGAAATTTCCATCAATCTACAGGCTTAAATCACTTCATTCCATCAACTCCCTAATGCATATAGTTCCTAGAGAACAGAAACACTGTCTTTCTCACTCCTATTTTCTCAGTGCTAGCATGGCTCCTGACACACAGTAAGTTTTCAGTAAATGTTGGCTGAATAAATATAGAACAAAATGTAACATGCAAACCCCTTTACAATCTGGCCCCATCTGACCTTCATAGCCTCATTTTCTGCTATCCCTTCAAATGTTTCAGCAGTTCAAAATTGCTGTTTTCCCAAACATATCATGCATTTTCAAATTTCTGATCTCTAATGGAGCAACTCTCTGTTTAAAATATTTCTCGTCCATTTAATTGTTACCCCCTAATCCATGTGGTGAAGTTCTGACTGATACACATTAAATGAATGAATGAGCTAACAACTCTCATGGAATACCTTGCTTCTATTCCTGCATCTCACTGGCAGGACTACTCTGTCAACACTGTTTCTCCAGTCTCCTTCCTGTTAGGATTCATATTCCACCACTTAATAATATTAACTGAAATTAGCTATGTGAGCCTGAACAAGACTCAGTTTCCTTATTTGTTTTTAAAAATTTGGTTGGGAAACATTCTGGGATGATGTCAGCTTGGGTCTATGTTTCTACTTTCATTCTTATTTCTCCCACTTTTTGATAAAAGATCTGGAAATAAAAAAAATATACCATATGCTCAGGAAACAGAAGGATAAATCAGCACTTATGAAACACTTGGTGTATGGAGGAGGAGCAGAAAAAAGAGACCAGAAAGGTAGGTTTGGGATGGATTATGAATATATCCAGGTATCATGCTTCATTCAATATCATTTAACAAGCAAAATAAATAGCTAATGGGGGATGTGTGTGTGTGCGTGTGTGTGTGTTGGGTGGCTCACTGTGAAAGACAGAGGCAATCCTACCCTCATCTGATATTTAGTTCCCAAGGAAATTGAGCAGGGCAGCCAGTGGAGGACACATTTTGTTTGTAACTCAAGGAGGACCGAGCTACTGCAAAGGAAATTGGCTTCACTGACCAACCATGGGACAATGCTAAGATTGCCTAAGGGAGAACCAGAGCTGAGACCACTGAACCTCCCCAGCATTGAGAACCATACTGCTTAAAGAGACCCCAAATCCTGCTCCATAGGGGATTCAACCCCCACACCCCGTAGCTGATATGAGTAGGCAAACAGTTTGTGGACCATACCTGAATAAGTGGCTCCTATTGAGGCAGATTTCATGGCAAAGGAAAACTAAGGAGAACTTTAATTAAAACATAATGACAACTCTTCCACACTGTTTTCCAGAGTGGCTGCACCAGTTTGCATTCCCACCAACAGTATAAGAGGGTTCCCGTTTCTCCTCATCCTCACCAACATTTGTTGTTCCTTGTGTTGTTAATTTTAGCCCTTCTAACTGGTATGAGGCAGTATCTCATTGCAGTTTTGATGTTCACTTCCCTGATGATGAATGATACGGAGCATCTTTTCATGTATCTGTTGGCCACCGGGATGTCTTCTTTGGAAAAATGTCTGCCCATTTTTTAACAGGATTATTTGGTTTTGGGTATTGAGTTTTATAAGTTCTTTATATATTTTGGATACTAACCCTTTATCGAATATGTCACTTACAAATATTTTCTCCCATTCCATAGGTTGCCTTTTAGTTTTGGTAATTGTTTCCTTCACTGTGAAGAAGCTTTTTATTTTGATGAAGGCAACTCTTGGGTAGATTTTTTTTTTCAGATTACAATTCTTCATTCATTTTTTAAAAGACTGGTTTTATGTGTAGATTTATTTAAAGGAAAGAAATACGTCTGGGAAAATTAAAAAATAAACATTACATCAGAATTTAAAACCCACAAAAAGAATCCAAAAAATACTAGTGCTGAAATACAAAGTACTCATCAGGAGTAGTAAGCTAGAAGTTCTATAAGATCAAATGGAAAAAAATATGAAAGAGAGAAAAATACAAACAAAAGGAAATCATTCATGAAAAGAAACATGGAAGACAGTTTCAAGAAGCCTGATATGCAAATGAAAATAAAGGCATTCCAGAAGGAAGAAAAGGAATTGAAGACAAGCCACAACCAAATAAAAGGGAAAATGAAAAAAAGTGTTCCTGAGCTGAAAAAAGACCTGACATTTCAAACAGCAGGGGCAACAAAGTGCCAGACATGATTAATGGAAAATGACATACATTTAGGCACATTCTAATGTCATTTCTGAACTCTAAAGATTAAGAAAAATTCACATAAACTTTCAAAGAGAGATCAAATTTCTTAAAAAGGAAAGAGAATCAGAACAACTATCACATTCCTCACTGACAGTACTAGAGTCTGGGAGAAAAAAAAAGAAAAGGAATCCTGTTTAGAGACTTTTGAAAGAAGTGACTATAATCCAAGAATTCTAAGCCTGGCCAGAATATTATTTATATGGAAGCTGGAGAACCTTCCCGTTGGTGGGTCCCCTCCCCCTGGGGCCTCCCTCACCTTGCCCATGCCTGAGTGAGTAATAAACCTTTGAATTACTTGCTGTCATGGCTCTGGTGTAGTATGTCTTGACATGAATACCTTTAAAGAAAGGAAGAGAGGACCCAGTAATAGGCAGGACTAAACCACAAGAGGTAGAAAAAGGGCATTTTCAAACATAAAAGAACTCAGAATTTATACCACATATGTAAATTTTTTGAGGAAATCATTCAAGACAGAATTCCTCAATTGACAGAAAATTAAAACTAATAAATTCATTGTAGGGGTCTGAAGCATAAGAAACAACTGTGATCCATGAATCTAGCAAAATATACAATTATGTCAAAATACATGATGGTATTACGTTTATATAAGAAAAACAGCACAGCACACCTCTCAAGAGCAGGAATGGAAACCAGAAGACGACGTGAATAATATCTTCAAAGTGCTGAAAGAAAGTAACTGTCTATTGAGACCTGCATCCTCAAATAAACTATCTTTTATTAACTAGGGTAAACTAAAGACATTTTCAGATAAATAAAAAATACAAAAGTTTGCCAAAAGGAAACTTAATGAAGGAATTTTATAAGAATGTACCTCAGGAAGAAAGAAAATGAACTCAAAAAAGTTTTAAGAGACAAAAAGAAAAAGTGAGCAAAGATACTGATAAATATACAAATTGATAAATTTAAACATATCACCTATAACTATAGTGATGTCTAATTTAAGAGTTTAAAAAAATACTGGCCAGCAATGGTAAATAATCTGATAGAGGATGATCAAAGTTCAGTACCTTCTACTACTCAGTCAGGAGTATTAAGACATTGATTAACCTCACAACTCATTAAGTTAAATATAAATGGAAAAAATCCAATAAACCTTAAAAAGGAAAACAGTGCCAAACTTCTAAACAATTAGAGAAAAAATGGAAGATTAAAAACAAATACACCATCATTCAAAATAGAGAGAGATAAAAAAGGAGAATAGGACAAATTTTTAAAAGATAGATTAAAACAAACCCAAATATATATCCTAAATTCCATTGAAAGTTAATGGATTAAACTTCCCATTTAAAAGATGGAGAATGTCAGGTGGATTTTAAAATTCTAGCTATATGCTACTCATCAGAAACATACCTAAATCAAAAAGATGAAGAAAAGGTGAATATAAAAGGAAGAAAAAACATATTCCAGGAAAATATAGAGACCTAATTGAAATTCAAAGTATCCTAAGTCAAAATGTTGTAAGAAGCAGTAAAAGCATTACTTGAAGGGAAAGATAAAGCTTTAAATACTTACATATTAAGAAATAAAGTGTGAAAACTAATGAACTTAAGTTAAACTGTGTAAGTTTTGAAAAAGAACAAAACAAAATCTAAGTTGAAGATTAATAAAAGTAGAAATTAACATGTTAAATAAAGATATAATGGAGAATATCAATTAAGCTGAAAAATGGATCTTTGTAAAAACTTATAAAATAGAAAATCTCTAGAAAGATTGATCAAGAAAAAAAGAGAATAGACAAAATAATATTAGGAGTGCTATGATGGCTATAACTTTAGATAAAGAGGAGAATTTTTGGAAGAGACTATTGTAAAACTTTTATGCCAGTAAATTTGAGATGTTAGAATAGACAAATTTCTAGAAATATATATCCTACTACAACTGTTTTGAGAAGTCAAATGGCTTCATCTTCTAAAATGGAACCAGAACCTTAAAATCTCTTCACCAAGGTAATACTAAACCTAGATAATTTTATAGGGGAATTCTACCACAATTTCAAATAATCAGATGTTCCAATTTTATTCAAACTCCACCAGCGATCAGGAAAAGGAATACTCCCCAATAAAGCCAGTGAAGTTACTATATAATATTGATATCCAAACAAGACAAAGATAGTACAAAGAAGAAAAATTACAGGAACATAGATGGAGAAATGTAAACAAAATGTTAGCAAACCAAAATCAGCAGTATAAAAAAGATAATATATCATGACCAGAATGGGTTTATCTCAGAATGCAAAATATATGAAATATATAAATATAATTTACCACATTAACAGATTAAAAGAGAAAAAACTATATGATAATTGTTGGGATTAGACTAAAAAGGTTCATACCCTGGTTTACCATTTACTAACTGCAAGACCTTGGGTAAGCTACTTAACCCTAATGATCATCAATCTTCTCATCAATAAAATGAGGATACCATCAATATCCATCTTCTGGTCCTATTTTGAGAATTTATAAAGATAATCTGTCTCTGATACATTGTACCTGCTCCATAAACACTGGCTACATGCCTTTATTCCTCTTGTTACCATCTACTAAAACACCCCTCTTCCTCCTCCCATCTATTCAAACCCTACGCAGGTTCAAAGGCTAACTCCAACTCCAGTTCCTCTTCTTTCATAAAGCCTTTACCATTACTCCTTTTAGCCTTCATTTATCTCCCACTTCCACACAGTACAGCAGTTCTTAAACTTCTGAAGGAAGGGTGGAGAATCACAGATGCCTTAGAGAATCTAATGGGAGAAAAAGATCTATTCACAAAAATGCATACACACACACATTTGCATAAAACATCAAGGGATTACTGTCCCTCTGAAGCTCACCCATGGAACCCCAATTAAGAACCTCTGTCTTCAAGTGTATGTTTCACCATCACCCGCTCTTTCTACATGAGACCATCTTAACAAAAGCACAGGATGCTGCATGGATCTAGAAGCAGCATAGAGAGACGCTAGTGAAGCTCAATTCATAGATAAGGACACAGACACACAAAGAGGTGACGTGACTTACCAAACCATGCACAAGTACACAGTAGCAGAGATGGAGCCAGAACCTGTCTCCTACTATCTCTCTAGGTTTCTTTGCAAAAGTGTGTTTGAATAATTTATCTCTGACTTACAGAACTCTAAAATTGAGAAATAATATTAGCCCATTTTTCAGAAGGGGTGATGATCCCTTGGGGAATTTGTCCCCAGGTAATCAGGCCAGAAATTACTAAAACTTACTTATTCTCAGAATGATAGTTACTAAACACACCAGCAACATTATTATATTTTATTCTACTTTACCTTCCGTGTATTGAAATTCTCTCACTAGCTTTATCTGAAGCAACACAAAACCAGGACACAAAACTGCCCCAATTTTATTTTGTGAGGGAGTTAACTTTGAAGCTTTTAAAAAAACTTTTCTACAACTGTAACAATCAAAGCACATCATTGGGTCTAGACCTTGGGCCCAGACAGACACAAATAAAGTCAATCCACAATCTTTCATTCTCATCAATATTTCTGTCTTCTTCCCTATGAGATATTTTTCCACAACAGCTAATAAATAGTAAAACGGATTATACCCTGCTCATTCTCTATCTTACCTTCCAATTCTCAAAGAAGTTTAATGGTAAGGGGAAAAAACAAAGAAAAAAAAGAAAGAAAAGCATTGTGAGTAACTTACAGAATACAATAATCAACCTCCACATTATTAAAACATGATTAGCCCTTGTGTAGTCAGTCTCCTTATGCACGCAAGGAGCTGTTTCACTATGTGGAGTCATACAACCAACATAGGAAATGAGATAATGACTCAGGAAGAGGGGGAGATTTGTAAAATGGGATATATTGGAAATTATAGGAAAAACAACATTGGAGCATCTGAAAAACACAGGTTTTTAACAAACATACCTTAGAGATGAATGGTAAAGGCCACCTCGTCAAAACTTTTCATTTTCCAGATGAGTAAACTGAAGCCTGAAACCTAAACTGCCTCACCTCTAAAATCCATAGGCTTTCCAGAGAAAGGAAACTGGGACCCACAATAAGAAGTCAGCTCGCCCAGCTGAAAATTCATACTATCTTGGATAATGAGGCAAGTACCATAAATACTGGAAAATGCCAGGAACATTATTTATACATTCTAAATAATAAGTCTTTCTTAGGCCTCAGGGGAAAGTACACACACCATAAGCAACTGGATCTTCTGCACTACCAAGTGGCTCACAGAGACCCAGATGAGGCTACAGGGCACTTCTGGATGCTGTCAAGGACAGTGTCACACCTACTTGCCACAAAAGAGGTTTTTTCCTTTGCTGTCTTTCTTTAGCGAGGAAAAACATCTAGAAAAAGTGTAGGCTACAGCATTTCCCCCATTGTTTTTATTTTTCATAGATGTATTCTAAAAAAAATAATAGGGTTGACCATGTTTAGAAATACTTCTGGGTTAAGAGGGACCAAGAAGATGCACCTGGGTGGCTCAGTCAGTTAAGCATCTGCCTTCAGCTCTGGTCATCCCAGGGTCCTGGGATCCAGTCCTGCATAGAGCCCCTCATCAGGCTCCCTGCTCTGCGGGGAGACTGCTTCTCTCTCTCTCTCTGCCTGCTTCTCCCTCTCCCTCTGCCTGCTGCTCCCCCTGCTTGTGCTCTCTCTCTCTTTCAAATAAATAAATAAATAAAATACTAAAAAAAAAAAAGGGACAAAGAATTAATGTTTATTTGGCATAACAATAACTTCATTATGTAATCTTGATATTGCTTATGTGGGAAATTAAGCAGAAAAATTTTACTGGCAGATTAATATAGGTTCACACATGGCCTATGATTGCAAAGACAAATTGAAATTTGCATGGCAATGAAGTTGTCTTCCTTAGGGGAAAGGAATTCAGGACTCAACTGCCTAATCTGGAGTAAATCTAAAGCTTTACAAAAATTGTTCAGACTCTATTAATTAAGAAAAACACAAAAAGATTTCTTGCTCACTGCAATTTTACTTTCATAAGTTAAAATATAATTTAAAAAAATTTTTTTTAATGTTCAAAATCACTAGCCATCAGGGAAATTCAAATCAAAACCACACTGAGATACCACCTTACGCCAGTTAGAATGGCAAAAACAGAAAAGGCAAGAAACAACAATTGTTGGAGAGGATGTGGAGAAAGGAGATCCCTCCTACATTGTTGGTGGGAATGCAAGTTGGTACAGCCACTCTGGAAAACAGTGTGGAGGTCCCTTAAAAAGTTAAAAATTGAGCTACCCTATGACCCAGCCATCGCACTACTGGGTGTTTACCCCAAAGATACAGACGTAGTGAAGAGAAGGGCCATATGCACCCCAATGTTAATAGCAGCATTGTCCACAATACTAAATCGTGGAAGGAACCAAGATGCCCTTCAACAGATGACTGGATTAAGAAGCTGTGGTCCATATATACAATGGAATATTACTCAGCTATCAGAAAGAACGAATTCTCAACATTTGCTGCAACATGGACGGCACTGGAGGAGATAATGCTAAGTGAAATAAGTCAAGCAGAGAAAGACAATTATCATATGATTTCTCTCATCTATGGAACATAAGAACTAGGAGGATCGGTAGGGGAAGAAAGGGATAAAGAAAAGGGGGGTAATCAGAAGGGGGAATGAAACATGAGAGACTATGGACTATGAGAAACAAACTGAGGGCCTCAGAGGGGAGGGAGGTGGGGGAATGGGATAGACCGGTGATGGGTAGTAAGGAGGGCACGTATTGCATGGTGCACTGGGTGTTATACACAACTAATGAATCATCGAACTTTACATCAGAAACCGGGGATGTACTGTATGGTGACTAACATAATATAATAATTTTTTAAAAAAAAAAGTTTTTTTTAAAAGATTTTATTTATTTGACAGAGAAAGTGAGCACAAGTAGGCGGAGCAGCAGGCAGAAGGAGAGGGAGAAGCAGGCTCCCTGCTGTATGCAGAGCCTTACAGGGCTTGATCCCAAGGCCCTGGGATCATGACTTGAGCCAAAGGCAGATGCTTACCAACTGAGCCACCCAGGCGTCCCTAAAAAAAAGATTTTTTAAATAAATGGATCTAAATTTTGTTACTGGGTTCTTTGAGTGCAAATACCCCTAAAGTTCTGGAACTTCAGTTTTCCTTTTTAAATCAATCTTTCATTCTTTTATTGAACTTCTTATAGAGGTAAAATCTAAAGCCAAACACCAATCTCATTCCCTTGGGATTTAGTGAAGAAGTCTTATGAAGGAAAACCATCAGCCAGTGGTGCTTACATATCTTACAGGTAGTGATAAGATTTTGGGAAATGCAGTTTTCTTGGCAAACTGAATTTGTCAATTTTTGAAAAGCAGAAACCGTTGTGTATTTTTACAGATAGCAAATCAACTTAAGTCAGTTATAAAATGCTACCACCATGGGGTGCCTGGGTGGCTCAGTCGGTAAAGTGTCTGCCTTTGGCTCAGGTCATGATCGGGTCTTGGGATCGAGCCCTGCCAACAGGCTCTTTGCTCAGCGGGGAGGCTGCTTCTGCCTCCCCCCTCCCTGCTCATTGTCTCTCTCTCTCAAATAAATAAATAAAATCTTTTTTAAAAACAAGAAAATAAAATAAAATGCTACCATCATTTTTACTATCCTCAAATCCAAAGTTCCTTCTAGACAAATGTACAATGTTTGGTAGTTATTCTATCTGTCTTTATACTAACTATACAAAATCTTAATGCTGTATCTTCTATGTTCATTTGTAAAACAAAACAATGGATTTTTATATAGGATTCTGACTAAAACTGAAGCATATGTATACACGATTTTATCTATGATTAAGAAATTTTCAAAATTAAATTTTCCCTTCCAGTACTTCCAAATTAAAATTATAAATCAGTAAAAATGAATCATGTAGAAATAATGTAAGCATTTGAAGGGCCCTTTTCTGCTATTTTATCAAATTACTGGCACATTGAACTTCCTAGACAAAAATACTCAAAATAACTATGTTCACAGCAGGATTAAAGATTGAATCATCCCTAACAATTTCCGCTACCAAAAAGGGGCAACTGAGAAACATTTCGAAAGTAAATCTAAGTCAATGTACCATCAAAAAAAATGAAAAAAAAATGCTTACAAAAATGTTTTACTGAACAAAGTAGTTATGCTTTGAGGGAACATAAAGGTATTACTTTCATGCCTTTAACCTTCTGGCCCCTGACTGCAGAGAAAAAAAGTCTCCCTGTAAGTTCACTTTTGTTATTGAAATACTTCTCAATAGGTGCTACAAAAATATAATTGTTGTTCTGTCTTGTGCCTCATTTTTGTTTTTCTTAAGGAATGTTCTTCACTACCTCTAGAAAGGTAGCTAAGATAGAAACACAGAAGTGGGGAAGAAATACTTAGAAAACAAGCATAAGGAACACTATCATGCCATGGAGTAAAGAGCTATTTGGGGCCAGATCATGACCATCCAAGACCAAGAATTGTTAGGTAGAGAAGGGACTTTATGAGAAGAGTGATTTTTGCCAGATCGGTAGAAGACAAATCCTCTGGACTGACCTGAAGAGAGGATCGGAAGGGAAGGAACTGTAAGGACGCTCCTAGAATAGCTTCTTGGGTATCAGGCAGGGTCATGGCTGGAAACAGGTAGCAGTCAAGCCGAGAAATTTAAGAAAGATCAACAAAGGGAATATTATGAAGATGTGAGCATGATTTAAGGAAACTCACAAAGAGTAGTGACACAACAGCAAGAGCCATACCAACCTCTAGGCCTGCAGGAACCAGGGGAGCAATTAGAGGAGCTAAGAGAGAGAGTGTGTATGTGGGTACACGGAAAGAGCTGCCTGACTGGAGCTACGGCCTTTTAGAGGAACCAGCCAACCGATGGCAATCTGCAGAGGGCTACAGGCATACATGCTCTCACCTTAAACTCTTTATGCCCTCTCATCTTCTGTCATTGCCTCCAGCTAACCACATCTAGCTGGAAGCCAAGGGCAAATAGCAGAGTAGAGACAGGATCTGGAGAAGTTGATGGAAGAGACCCAGTCTAGGGATAAGGTAGTGGTAGTAGGAATGAAAAGGATACAATACAAATTTAACAGAACAAATTTAACAGAACTTTTAGACTGATTGGATTTGGAGTTGAGAAAAGTCAAGGATGACATCATAGTTTCGGGCCTGGGTAATCAGACTAGAATGATGATAACATCAACTGAGAATGTTTTACTAACCATTGTATTCCCAAAGTCCAGCACAGTACCTTGAGCATGAAAGGCCTTCCATAAACTTTTGTTGGGGTAAAAAAAAAAAAAATGTGGGTGGATGGATAATGGAAGAAACAAATTTTCAGGAAGATTATATGTAATGTAGTCTTAGACATACTGACTTTAGAGTACTGTGGAAGAGCCCACCAAGTGGTTGGAGATTTCAGTCTGGAGCTCTGCAAAGGAAAGGAATTAAGACGTACCTCTAAGAATCATCTGCACAAAAGTGGCAGCTGATACAATGAGAGTGGATGAAATGGCATAGAAAGCAGGTATAAAGAGAAAACCAGAGTCTGATGACCAAATTTGGGATCTGTCTGCATTATGGGACAAAAGAAGGTAGGGAAACCAACAAAGAGAAAAGACAAAGGAAAAAAAAACAAAAAAGAAAAGTACAATCATTTGCTGTGCTGTTAAAATATAATCACATATATTTGCACATCTTTCATAGGCTTTCTTTTTCTTGACACTGCAAAATGTTGCCTAACAAAGATGATACAAACACAAGATGGAGACCACCACTCACCTACTTACCTAAGATTTTTTTTAAGCCACAAATCCCAATCTTACTAATCTTGTTCACCTTGAATCTAACAGCCAACATTAACCCTTCTATGAATTTAGAAAAGTCTATTTAGTATATTTATTCGTTCTAACAACTATGCATTGAATACCTATTATATATCCAGAATTATCACTGGCAAAGTGAGATTAAAAATCAGTGAGACTAAAAATAAGAAAATTAAAATTGACTTGGACTGTAAAAATCCAATCCGCCAGCATAAAACAATTAGAGTTCATTTAAGAAATGACATGATTCACACCAAATAGCATTTCACACAGTGAGAATTCACTGTTTACCATTTAACACCTATTGACATTTGCTCCTTTTTTTCCCTAACTCTAAAGATTGAAAGAGGAGCTAAAACCTACAAACATGTCCTTCCTATAGAAAGCCCAATCATGCCATATTGTAAATTTCTCTTAACCTTTCCTTCTTCCCTACTGTTCCACACAGTCTCGATAATCTTTGTGTCTAATGTCTGGAATATGGCAATCATTCAAATGTTTGTTGAATGAATGAATGAACGAATGAATCAGAAGCTAAACCAAGCCCAGAACAGCCATATTAATGTCTGTAACACTCCCTTATGGCAAAACACAAAACCTTTTAAGGGTCAAAGCTAGGTTCAAGGCAGTTACCTAATATGGCCTTTGACCTAGCCTTGACCCCCCAATATGGGTGGTATTAAAGACTTGGTGCTGAGTGTTAAGACAAGGGCAGAAAAACCCCTGCAAATCCTAAAATGTTTTTTGTTTGTTTACAGCAGCTCTATTCATAACTGCCACCTAAAATGCTTTTAGAAAAGAGAAAAAAAGAAGATTGTAGCACACTGTCTGATGCACAAAATGTGCTCACTGTATGTGTGATGAGTAAATGAACAAAGGGAAGCTGAGGAAAGACAGTGAGCTCCAGAAACCAAACTCAGGGGGCAGGTACGGTAGATGGGACTGTGCCTAATGCCCTCCCTAGCTGAAACTCAACTGAATCTATTTCCTAAGGGCTATTATATCCATTTCCATGGGTAATTTTCCAGCATAACCCCCTCTTCACTACTCCCAACTTCCCATTAAAAAACAAAATCAAACCTGTAAGCCACACAATCAGCCGTGTGCCTCCCAAACTTGATGTACATACTCATCACCCAGAGATCTTGTTAAAAATGAAGGTTCTGAATCATTACATCTGGGTTGAGGCCAGAGACTCTACAATTCTAACTTCTCAGGTGATGCTATGCTGCTGATCTACAGACCACACATTTTGTGTCTCGAGGGCCTGAAAGACATTGCAGAGAATATACCTGTCATCTTAAAGTGAGGGTTAAGATAATTCCTGCTCCCGCATTTCCTAGTTGTATAACCTCAGACAAGTCGTTTGACTTCTCTGAGACTCCTTCTGTGGAATATGGTGATTAGTAATCGCTTACTTATATTTATTGAGTTCTTACTATATACCAGGAACTAATGTTCCATTTTTTCAACTTATAAATTGGACTTAGGTTACTAACAACCTGTCCAAAGTAGGTACCGTAAACCTAGATGTGATTCTCGGTAGTTTGACCCAAAAACCTGGTGTATAATCATTGTATAAGATTATAGGGCTATTATAGACCGATTGGAAAGGTTAATAATTAGTATTTCGCTAACATTTGTTAAGTGCTCATATGTTCCAGACCAAGCTCCCTCAGAGGCATATTAACTCATTTATCCTTATAATAGCCCTAAGAGGTAGGTACTATTACTACCGACCTCATCTTACAGGTTTTAAAATAGGCCCAAATACCCAAAGGTTCAACAGCAGTCAGCACTGGAACTCAGGCAGCTTCACTGCAGAGCCCAGCGCTCTTTTGCCACAAGCCAGGAGAGGATTCGATCCCAGGGCTCTGGGCTACCAGACCTCAGCT
Source organism: Ailuropoda melanoleuca (assembly GCF_002007445.2). Lineage (NCBI taxonomy): Eukaryota > Metazoa > Chordata > Mammalia > Carnivora > Ursidae > Ailuropoda > Ailuropoda melanoleuca. Next base: position 39,786,045 of record NC_048226.1, read on the forward strand.
CGCCGGGGTGGGCGCATCCCCGTGCCCACTTAGGGCAGTCTAACTGCCAGCCCTATTCGCTCGCAAAGCAAACCAAATCTTCCACAACTAGCTTTATGTGCATCTGTGGGAAATGTCTTTCTCGGTCAACACCCAGGAACCCCATGAACGGGTACAGGCTCTGGTAAAAATAAAATTTATGTAGTTCCAGAAAGCTGAGAAGCGAAACATCTTGTGAACTGATTTACACTGCAGTTGTTAACTGTCGCTCCGGGACCCCCTCAAACCGCGGCGCCCGAAATCTGCACCACCCCCCTCCGCCGGTGCATCCTGGGAGACACAGTCCCAATTGGGCCCTGGAATTTGTAGTCTAGGTTCCTGGAGCGAGCACCGCCTACCTCCCTGCTCTCTCGAAAAGCCGCCGGTAATCCCATCTGCTCTCCAACACCGCTCTCTGCCGGCTTTTTCTCGGGTTGCCGGGACTATGAGCCTGTTCCGGCTGCTCCGGAAGCGAAGCTTTCTCTTCCGGAACGATCTTCTCGGCGACCGCGCGTGGTTGCGTTGCCCGGGCTTGAGCCGGTGTTGGCAGAAACGTAATTTGAACTGTCTACCCGGAGCGAGTGAGCCCAGGGAGAGCCATGGAGGGCCAGAGTGTGGAGGAACTGCTGGCAAAGGCAGAGCGGGACGAGGCAGAGAAGCTGCAGCGCATTACGGTGCACAAGGAGCTGGAGCTGGAGTTCGACCTGGGTAACCTGCTGGCCTCAGACCGGAACCCCCCGACTGGGCTGCGGCGCGCGGGACCCACGCCGGAGGCTGAGCTGCAGGCCCTGGCGCGGGACAACACGCAGCTGCTCATCAACCAGCTGTGGCAGCTGCCCACGGAGCGCGTGGAGGAGGCGCTGGTGGCTCGGCTGCCGGAACCCACCACTCGTCTGCCGCGCGAGAAGCCCGTGCCTCGGCCGCGGCCGCTTACACGCTGGCAGCAGTTCGCGCGTCTCAAGGGCATCCGTCCCAAGAAGAAGACTAATCTGGTGTGGGACGAGGTGAGTGGCCAGTGGCGACGCCGGTGGGGCTACCAGCGCGCCCGCGATGACACCAAGGAATGGTTGATCGAGGTACCCGGTGGTGCCGACCCCTTAGAGGACCAGTTCGCCAAGCGGATCCAGGCTAAGAAGGAACGGGTGGCCAAGAATGAGTTGAACCGGCTGCGTAACCTGGCTCGCGCGCACAAGATGCAGCTGCCCAGCGCGGCTGGCATGCACCCTACGGGACACCAGAGTAAGGAAGAATTGGGCCGCGCCATGCAGGTGGCCAAGGTCTCCACCGCCTCTGTGGGGCGTTTCCAGGAGCGCTTGCCCAAGGAGAAGGCCCCCCGGGGCTCCGGCAAGAAGAGGAAGTTTCAGCCCCTTTTCGGGGACTTTGCAGCAGAGAAAAAGAGCCAGTTGGAGCTGCTGCGGGTGATGAACAGCAAAAAGCCTCAGCTGGACGTGACTAGAGCCACCAATAAACAGATGAGGGAGGAGGACCAGGAGGAGGCTGCCAAGAGGAGGAAAATGAGCCAGAAGGGCAAGAGAAAGGGGGGCCGACAGGGTCCTGGGGGCAAAAGGAAAGGTACCCCGCCCAGCCAGGGAGGGAAGAGGAAAGGGGCCTTCGGAGGCAAGATGAATTCTGGACCGCCTCGCTTGGGCGGGAAGAGGAAAGGAGGACAACACCAAGGAGGAAAGAGAAGGAAATAATTTTCACCCTCGAACCCTTCTGTAAATCAAGAACTATACTAAATGTTAAGTTTTAGTTAACGAGGGGGGTGGGGAAGGATGTTGCAGCAGGTGGCCGCTGCCTTCACTGAGCTTGAGCTTGAAGGATAGACTGCTCTCCCCCCAATACAGTATGAAATGTTGGACTCTTCAAATTAATGTTTTTCCCACAACCCAGAATTTGGCTGGAGATTAAAGTATGTATCTGAGGACATAAGAATCCGGGAAAGAATTTGGTGGAAACTGGGAATGAGTTCTGTTTCTCAACAGACATCTTTTTTTCTTTTAACTTTGGATATATTGTGAGGGAGAAATCAGCTTTTTTATAACAAGGAGTGTATCAAATGGGAACAGAAAGATTACATTTTCAAAACTGGACTTATAAGTAACTCTTACGAAGGTTATTTAATAAAAGTGTGTATCTTAGGTTACTTTTGAGATTTTGGTTATTGGTAGAAATTCTAAGTAAAGCCAGGGGATACCTGGTTCAGATTATTTTAATTTACTTTCTAAAAAACATAAAGCGGGCAACTTTGATGATTTCAGTGATAACAAAAGAAATATGAGTTTTTCTAATAAGTATCAGATATAATATTGAAAGTGCAGTACAACTGGTGTCTCTGAAAAAAGTTTCTTTGCTTTTTAATACTGTGAAAACGCTGATTTGCTGTAAATTGTAAATTGGGCTTCACTAAATAATGGTAATAATCCTCATTAATCCAGGAAATATTTAAAACTTTCTCAACATTTATGTCCCCAGTTTTTTTTAAACTTCAGGTAGGGTCTGTTTTGAGGAGAGATAAACCCACCAAACCTTTACCGGAACACTTATCTTTGACTCTTTTGTCAAACTGACCTTAACTGGTTTGATTAGGAGGTCAAATGTTCATAGCTTTTATGGGTCTCTTTCCCTAATTGATCTCAGTAACTTGTCTTTATAAAAATGAATTCTCTCCTGAAGAGGATTCATAGTAGACTAGAATGCAGAGGAGCCTTTTTGCTGCTGTTACAGCCCCATGAGCCACTCTACTCTGGTTTTTTATCTGCCAGCTGATAGGAAATTAAAGTTGGGAGTTCATTTTGTCTTTTTTCAGTGTTGCCTCATTTTTATAAGTTATCTTTAGAAATCACTGTGGAAGAAAAGATTAATTCAAATTTCATGATGTATTACTAAAAACACAGATGTTCAATTGTTACTGTCTTAGGATACTTTATGATTAAGTTAAAGTCGAACTTTGCCGTCATTGATCAACTCTCCCACTGGGAAGTGGAGCACTTGGCCCATAGTGTAATCCTGTAAAGTTTTTAACTACTCATGAAACCATTTAATGGTAACTTAACTTCATCAAAAGCTGTTATAGAGCACTTAACACCTTTTTAGTTCTCAAATGTTCAGGGTGTTTTGTTACTGTTTTGTTTTGGGATTTTTCGGTTTTTTTGTTTTTAGACTTGATTTAGCAGTTGGACACAGCACTGGCACTGTAAAAAAAAAAAAAAAGAAAGAAAAACCTCGGGCTTTTTGCAAGGTCCTTATTTACTATTAAAACGGTTTAAATGCAGTGTCTTAATTTATTTGGAAAATAGGAAGGCAAAGTAGAATTTCAAAGGAATCAGTGGAAAAAGAAATGTCCCTGTTTCCCTCCCTTTCCCCATATCCCCAATATGTGAAATAAAGGGTTTTAAGTAGAGAGACTTAAGTACCCACGATCCTACAAAGCAGTTACCTTTGGGGCAATTTCAGAGGTGGGTGGTGAGACTGCACTTTAGATTTCTACTCGTGGGAAAATGATACTGATCCAAAGAGGGCTAACGCTGGGGCTGGAGATTGAGCATAGGGGGTGGGCAGTCTCGGCCGAGTGGGCGGGAGCAGGAAAGCGGTGGCCGGGATTGGTCGGCGGAGGGGGCGGGGGGAGGAGGGGCTACTGGAAGGAAGACTGCACGGCCATGGCTGCAGCCGCCCGCGCCCGGGTCGCGCACTTGCTGAGGCAACTGCAGCGAGCAGCGTGAGTGCAGGGCCGGCGGGCGGGCAGGGGACCAGAGGATGCCGCCGTGCCCACGAAGCCCCCCTGGGTGCGACCCGCCGGGCCCCCCGCGGTCTTAGCGTACGTTACTTACAAGAACTCGAGGAAGGGGATACCATTGCGCGTGCCCTCTGCACGTCAGAGCCGTGCGCCAGGTTGGACCGCATTGTAGCGGGGTGCCATGCAACCACGCACAGAGCAGCGAGGCAGGTTGCCCCCTGCTTGTTCTACGTTAAGGAAAACAGGCCCAGAGAGGACAGTGCCTGGTCCATATCAAGGCAGACATTGGAGGGCGTGGCACAGCGACCAAAACAAATTCATGTATCCAATCAACACATTTGTATTGGGTGTAAGTTACGTTCCAAAAACTAGTCTAGGTGCTGGGGATACAAAGGTGAAAGACTCTGGAGCAGTTTGAACTCTAGCGGGTAATTGGTGAGGGGCCAGGGTTTGTGAAACGGGCCTGTGAGGAACGGAGAGGACAGGGAGTGCAGAAGAGAAAAATGGATGTGAGAAATCACCAGGAGCTTCATGCCCTGGCGTGTACAGGGAGTCAGGGTATTAAATGTTATGACATGCCTGACTCCCCGTCCAGAAATGCGAGGTATATAGTAGCCACCTGATAAATATTTGTGCAATGTACAAACGCACAAGTCAGCCTGGGAAAACATGTAAAATTTTGAGCTAACAGGTAGAAATAAGGGGAAAGAAGGGGGACTAGAGAGGAATTTCAGGTAACTGGGAAGAACAGCACTACCGGCAAGAGATGTAGTTCCAGGATCTAAAAGTGGCTAAAATCTGGATCTACCTTCATAGAAGAAAGTAAGAATGGAGAAGACAGACCCTGAATAAGAATATAGCACTTATTAGGCACTTAGTATGTGCCAGGCACTGTCCTACATGCTTTACATATACTATTAATAGTAACTGTAATCCTTACAACAACCCTATGCCATACTATATTATCCTCAAGTTACAGATTAAAAAAAAAAAAAAAGCACAAAGAAAAGGAATCTGTCCAGTGTCACACAGCTAAGCAGATGGCACAACCATAATTTGAACCCAGATAGTCTAGCTTCACGGCCCTTGTTCTCAGTCCTATGCTAAAGAATTTGAATTATGTCCTGTAGATAATGGAAAGTTATGGAAGCAACAGTTCTCACTGTGAAACACTAATACTTTGAATGCCCCATGGTGGGGGTGGAATTCCATGGCTAAATAAATGGGAAACTTCTCACTACTGTGAGCAGTCAACAGGGTTACTCTAAGAAGTCAACAGTTTGAAAAAAAAAAAAAAAAGGTTAGCTGTATTTAAACTCTTTGTTCTAAATCTGTGTTTTCATAAAATTTTTATCAAGCAATACTATTCATATCTCTTAATACTATTCATATCTCTTGGAACCAGTGTCATGTAGAACATGTTTTTGGAATGGTTGTATGACAAAGGACATGGCATCAGCTTTCTGGTGGCAGTATACAGTGGAGAAGAAAGACCAAAAGTAATTGTAATGCTCCAGCTAAAAGGTGATGGCTTCAGGTACCAAGGGGAGGCTGCTGGTACAAGGGGTAGATGTGAGAAATATTGAGTCGTCCATTAATATCAGGATTGTGTATCTGATCGGTGAAACAGAAGGAGAAGTTGAAGTTTCTGGCTGGGGTATCAGGTAAACATTTGGGCCATTTACCAAGATGGGGACTATAAGAGCATGAGCTTTAAGAGGAAGATGATAACTTACCTGAGGAACTTCAAATTGGACACACCTCAGGTACATCCAGGTGAAGAAGACCTTCAGCAGATAATAGACTATATTGTTCTGGAGCTCAGGAGTGAGTTGGAACTCACCCACGTGTATAGAGGACACCTGAAACTGTGGCTGTGGAAGCAAAGGCCTTACCAAACTGTGAACCTAGAAGAGTTGAGAATGAGGTCCCCAGGAGCAGCAATGTGTTAAAGCAAGAGTGGCAAAATGGGCCTTATTTTTTAAATAGGGTATGCATTTAAAAAGTTGGGGATTTCAGATAAAAATGTTGGCAAATTGGAAAATGGCATCATTGGGCCCACATTTCACCTGGAAGGTCTGCCAGGGCTGAGGTGAAGTGGTGGCCACCTCCTCTGAACAGGGCAAGCATTCCAGCTTCCTGAGAGACCCTGGCATACAGCCCGCCATTCATTCTGCACAGCAGCTACACAGCCAGCCAGCAGCTCTGACCTTTCATTTACATTATCTACCAGCCTCCTTAGGGACTTGGATTTGCAAATGATTTGCACTTTGAATGGAGGAAAAGGAGCCAGTATTAAAGGACAGGAACATGGTCAGAGAAGTAGGAGAAAGCCCAGGAGGGAAGGACTGCACAATCACTGCAGATTTGCAGTGTTCTCATTCATGGGGTACAGCAAGAAACAAAACAACCTAATATCCCTGGTGCATAAGTGTGTAGGTATATTACATGTTGATAGGTATTAAAGAGAAAGTAAAGGAGGATGGGTTGTTGGAGGAAGGGATGCAATTTTAGAGAAGATAGAGAAGACCTCACTGTGTTAGTTTCTTATTGCTGCTGTAACAAATTACCATGAACTTGGTGGCTTAAAATAACACATTTATTCTCTTACAGTTCTGAAGTCCATAATCAGTTTTATTGGGTCAAAATCAAGGTGTAAGAGGGCCACACTCCCTTCAGAGGTTCTAGAGGAGAATCCATTATCTTGCTCTTTCCAGCTTCTAGAGCTGCACTTTTTGCAACAATAGACCATAGCTCCTTCCTCCATCTTCACAGCCAGCAATGTAGCCACTTGCTTCAGTGGTCACATTGCCTTTCTTTATGTCAAATCTCCTTCTGCCTGTCTCATATAAGGATGCCTCTGATTATATTTAGGGCCCACCCAGATAATCCAGGATAATCTTTCTATCACAAAATCTTTAATCACACCTGTAGAGTCCCCTTTGCTGTATAATGTTCACAGGTTCCAGGTATTAGAACCTGAATATCTTCAGGATCTCAGCCAACCACACTCACTGAGAAGGTAACTTACAGAAAGACCCATGGAAGGAAGGAATGAGCTATGTGGCTCTCTGGGAAGGTACTAAGAAATGGAGAATACAAGCATGGTTTTAGAACATGGTGACTGGAGCAGAGTGAGTGAGGGGAAGATGAGGTCAGAGATGTTGGGGGCCAGAGGGGGGCAGCCAAGGATGAGTTTGGCCTAAACAACTGGAATGATGAAGTTGCCATTTAATTGGGGTGGGGAAGAGGCTTTAAGGGAAGACCAGGAGCTGAGTCTTAGGCAGGAGCTGAAATGCCTAATAAACATTCAAGTGGAGATGTCGGAGGAGGCAGCTGAATCGAGTTTAAGCAAGACATATAAACCAGAAGGATTAAGATGGAAACCATCAGCGTAGAAGGCACCCAAGACCATGAGATAAGGTGAGGTCACTCAGGGAGTGAGAGCAGAAAAAAGAGAAGGATCCACAGGCCGAACCCTGGGACCCTCCAGCATTCAGAGTCAACAGCATGAAAAGAAACTAGGCCAGGAGCAGCCTGGAAGCCAAGGGAAGAAAGTGTTTCCAGGGAGAAAGGAGTGGATAGGAGGATGCTGCTAACAGGCTGGGAAAAATGAGGACTGAACTGAGAACTGAGTGGTATATTAACAAGGTGAAGGGTATTAGTGACCTGGTAAGCTGTTAGTGGAGTCATAGGGCAAAGGTCAGTGGGACGGGTCCCAGAGAGAATGAAAGTAGAGAAACTGGAGAGAGCAGGTACAGTCAGCTAAATGCAGGGACAGTGGTGGGGGCAGCATCAGGAGAGGGAAGAAGGACAAGAGAAGGTTGTTGTTAATATAAAAAGGGAAAAACAATATTTTATGCTGGTGGATAAGATCTACTGGGAGGGAAACTTTGATGATACAGGACAGAGAAGATGATACAGTGATGTCCTTGAATAAATGACGGGGGGTTGAGATTTAGTGCACAGGAGAGGGGCTGACCTTTGCTGAAAGCTTGGCCAGTTTATCCTGCCCAGTGATACTGGGAGGAAGGCCAGAATAATCAGGCCAGAGCCAGAGATTGGGTAAATGTGACCCTTGCTCTACCCGTGGTTTCTTCAGCTTCTCAGGAGGAGTAGAGAAGCCCATCAGTGGTTTCAGGCTATCATAAGGTGGGGGAACCCACAGTCTGTTCTCCCTACCCCTGCTGAGTTCTGTGTCTTGGCACACCAGGAAAGAGAGAAAAAGCTCAGAGGATTTTAAACATTAAACATCTACATTTATTTATTTATTTATTTACTCATTCCTTCAATCAATATTCTGTCAATTAGTTTTAGTTTGTGCCTGTTATACAATGCTAGCCATTGCAGATAAAGTTGTGATAAAGGGTAGATCTAGTTTTGCCACCATGAAATTTACAATCTAGAGGCAGACGCAAATGAGAGTGGTACCAACAATACAGCGTGATAATAGTTCTAGTGGAGAGGGAGGCATGGTACAGACCACAGAGGAAGAGTGCTACCTGAGGCCTCCAACCTTAGGGAAGACTGCCCAGGGGGAGTGACATTTGAACTGACACTAGAAAGGACACTAATTACCTGGAAGAAGAGGGAGAAACATGTTCCAGGCAGAGGAAATAACAAGGACAAAGTTCCGGAGGCAAGGAAGAGAATGTTTGACCCATTCCAGGAAAAGAACAAATTTTCCAGGAGCTCCAGAGATGAAGGGAGATGAGGGACCAGGCTAGAGAGATTAGCTGGGCCAGTGAGGCAGGGCCAGGTCTGAACTTTATCCAAAGAGCCATGCGAGGGAGTGGGGGGGGCCATCATTGGAAATTAGCCCCCAACCAGTGTGTGGCAAAAGTGGAGCCAAGAGAAGCCTGTTAGGGACTCTAGTTATCCAGAGAGATGACACTGAAACCAGGGATTAGCAGAGGACCCATAAGAAGTGGGTGGATTTGGGTAGAGAAATATTGGGGGGACTTGATGAGTGGTTTGCTATGAAGGGTGAGGGGTGAGCCCAGGATAGTACCCAGTATTTAAGGAATGAGCAAAGTGGAAAAGGAGCTCGAGAAAGAATAATTAGAGGAAGCAGGTGAGTAGGGAGTCCTAGAAGCCAAGGAAAGCATTTCACCCCTCCAAGAAGGGGGTGGCCCAGTGTTCACTTCTGGGAGAGCAAGGTGCTAGGTGGGGAGTCTGAGAAGTAGGGATACAGCAGGAAAGCTGGGAATTGTTGAGACAGCAGCCAGATTTCAGGAAGCCAAGCAATGTGTGGGAGGCAAAAAAATGGAGCCAGCAGACCTAGGCCAGGAGGGGAGACTCAGAGAGGGTGAGCAAGCCAGAGGGGACAAGAGGTTGAGACTTTGAAGCATGAAACTCTTAAATAAAATGACAAAGATCAAGTGAGGGGGGGAAGACTAGGAAACACAGAACAGATGAAGGCCCCAGGAAGGCAAGACAGTATGGGATTCAAACCACAAGAAGTAGAAATGATTAATCAGGGCAGCCTCAGAACCTTAAAAATATAGGGGCGCCTGGGTGGCATGGCGGTTAAGCGTCTGCCTTCGGCTCAGGGCGTGATCCTGGCGTTATGGGATCGAGCCCCATATCAGGCTCCTCTGCTATGAGCCTGCTTCTTCCTCTCCCACTCCCCCTGCTTGTGTTCCCTCTCTCGCTGGCTGTCTCTATCTCTGTCACATAAATAAATAAAATCTTAAAAAAAAAAAAAAAGAACCTTAAAAATATAAAAAGAAGGGGGAGGGCTGTACTAAAGCATGTGCTCCCACAGTCCTAGGCATGGGAAAGTTTTGAGTCTGGACATTTTCTTCCCTTTGCCTCCACTTTCTTGTCCTTGGATGGTGTAAAGCGGGGAAGGTTCTCCAAAGAAAGTCCACCTGTGAAGGACGACGCCTTGGCCTTACCTGCTGTGTTTTCCCTGGGCAGCCTGTGAGAATGGCTCACGCCTGGGATGCTCCCCGGACTCTCAACACTTGGCATGTTCGGCCGTGTCCAGGAGGTGGCAGCCTTGACTCATGGTGGCGCTCACACCCACTTCCCGGGTCCGCTTTGACTTAAATCTGTTTTTGAGGTCTTGACCACCATTGAATTCAACACTTTTCCTTCCTTCTCCACCTCCCCCCTCAGATGTTTTCGCTCCAAATTGGAAGGGGGGATAGGGCGGTTATACACTCACGTATCTACTGGGACCCCACTAGGTCAAGAAACAGAAACATATAACTCTTCTGCGGCGCTCAAACGCATAGGGAACAGGAGAAAGGGGCTGTGTGCAGGAAACGGGAGGCGACTGGACTGGGACGGAAAACAGAGCCATGGGTAGAGAAGTGGACTGGGAACTGAGAAGAGGAGGGATTAGGGAGGAGAGGATGACGGGCAAGAGCGCACTTCAGGCTACTGGGGAGGTGGGGGAGGGGGGATACGGCTGCTGGCACTGGGGAGGGGACCAGCACGTGAAGGAGCCCGAGGGGCTGGAGGGTCCATAGGGCTGGGCCGAGAAAGGATGGAGGTGCACGGAGGTGCGAGGTGGTGACCAGTAAGGCCTGCAGGCCCAGTGAGGGCTTCTCAGAGGTTCGGGCCCAGAGTCTGTTTCAAGAAAATTAAACACCTTGAAGACAATAGGAAAATATAAGTTCCCTGGGTGGGGGGAATGGGAGGGGAGGTGCATTGAGTAGTTAACCTTGGGTCAATTTGGTCAAAGCTAACCTGGTAAAAGACCTGGGACCTCATAGAGCACTGAGACCCCATCTCAAACTTCCTTGTATCCCCAGAGGGCTTATCTCAGCTTTCCGCAGATATTTATTGAGCACCAACTGAATAATTCCTGAAAGAATGATCCTGCAACACTGGAAAGACTCTGGGTGGACTTTTTGTCCCTGATGATTTCTGGGTTTTCCTATGTAGCATTTGCCAATAGCTACTGCTTTGATAGCATCTCAAAACTAGAATGCAAGGTGAGTCACATTAAAGCTTCCTCTCTTTTGGTTTTCTAGTTTCACATTTTTTTTCTTTTCCCTAGATGCCAGTGCCCAACTCATTCTCATACTTACTCCCAAGGTAATAATACATTTTGTGTTTTTAAAGTGGCCAAAATTTCCAATCCCTCCCTTGGTGCTCATAATACATTTGGGCAAAGGATAAATCAAGGAAATCAAGGGATGTGAGAGGGAAGCTGAAATGGTTGCCTTTTCACTCGCAACTGGTACTATCTTGTTCTAATTATATGATGGTAGCTGAAAGTGTGCTGATTGATTATATGTTTGGCTCAACTATATATTTAATGCTATTTATAATGTTTTTCTATTTCAAATGGAATTATTTGCCAAAGCTAAAAATGAGGGCACAGATGGGATTTTAAGATTGTCTGAATTAATCAAACAGAATTAATTAAGATGAAATCTTAGGACGGTTTTAATACATCTCAGGAAAGAAAGAGGCTAAAGAACAAAGTGGTCCCGAGAAGGAGAAAACTTGTTTGCATCAGTTTTTTAAAAATAACAACATTCTATTTCTTAGTAATTAAAAATAATGATGAAAGTTTTCAGTTCCCACAAACATCTTAATCCTTCCCAACTCCATTGTCCACGGAGCAGCAGGAAGCTCATTGTAGCTTCAGCGTGTCCTCAGACTGTCACATGAATTACTGACACAAAAACTGATTTCACCTCTTAGAAGGAAAGGTCAAATCTAAACAGCACAGTGAGAATGGAAACGAGGGGGGCTACCCATACAGGAAACTAAGCAGAACCCACAGAGAAGCCTGCTGGGGAGTAGAACACATATGACTGAGGGCTTTTTCCTGCCACTGGTGTGGCTCACCATTTAGTACAAGCCAAGGGACCTCCAAGTCATTAATGACCGTCTGCTTGGTGAAAGCATGCCCAGCCTCTTAGGTCCTCATGGACATTTGCAGAATTTTGTCTTTAGCTGGTTCTTTCCAATTCTTAGTTCAAAGAATTAGTAGTCTCTGAAAGATAATCTCACTGTTTTCTAGGATTCAATTTATGTCTTTTCCTAAACTTCAGTAGCAAGAGTAATAGATTATTTCTTTAAAGTGGATAAGAATCAAAGAAATTTGAATTTTGATTAAGGATACCATTGCCCTCAGGAATCCAAAGGTAGATTGTTGTCTAGTTGTGGTCCCTTATTGTATTTTAAAAAAAAAGCTTGTGGAAATTGTTGTTGCAGACTTTTTTTCAATCTTATGACTGACCAAGAGTGATGAAAACAAGGATAAAACTCATTAAGTGGGGCCTTCTTGTTCTAATGTGACACGAAATAATTTCTGCCATAACTAAAACCTGATAACATTATAAAGAAAAAACAGTTTATAAAAATTTTTATTAAATTTCACAAAAGAATGAAATTTTTACATGCTTTAACTTGAAAAATATAAATATCTTACTGTGATAATTTCTTCTCCATGGAAAAAAATTTAATTCAAACAACGGATTACAGTTGTTATAAGAAGTGTAAGCAGGACTCTAATTAATGAATTTAGTAATAGTTGTTCTCTAACAGTAGTCCAGTAACAGTAATCTAACTCCAGAGTCTAGAGAGTTTTTTTTTCTAGAGGACTTTTAGATATTGTTTCAAAAGTATATTTTAATTTCAATGAAGAAAATATTTTAAATAACTATTTTTACACAATCAGCATCAAGTTAGCGTTACATCCTCTTAAAATGCAGGTTTTAATTTCAATTTGACAGGCAACAATGAAACTTGAAAATATATTTTAGCTAAGGCTTTTTCTTTTCTCTTTAGGTAAGGCTTTTTAAGGGAGATGCTTATGTTCACCGCTGAAATACAAATTTATTATCAAAAAACAATATTTTTGCTTTGTTTTTGAGGCCTACTCTGATGCTAATTTCTACATTTCTAGCTCCTGGATTTGCACCTTTTGGGAAAACAACAGATTATGCCTTTGAGGTAGATACAATCAATCCATTCTTTCTTTAATGAATGACTTGAAAAAATACTAGAGTATCTTACTAATGCATTATTTTTTCATTTGAAATCTATTAATTGGTGTTCCCTAATCTCATTATTTGATCAGACCCTGTTTAGCAAAGTACCTCGTTGGGGATAATGGAATACAAATCTTCTGATAACATGAGTAATGTCTAGAATACAGTCTGTCTTTTGTTCAGCCATCAAAACAGGACAAATTCCCAGTTCTACAAACTCTCCAACTTATATATGTTGTATGTTACAGTTTAGTTTTGTACTTGTAACAATCCTAAAAAAGGTCCAAGTAATCTTTTGAAGCAAGAATAAAGGAGCAATGAATTCTGATGAATTTTTATCCCACTGTAATTACATAATTATTTGTTTAAATCTCTGTCTCCTCCTATTTCAGGAGTCATAAATTAAAATGAAGGCCATGCTAAGGAATATATACTTTATTCTCTACACAATAAGGAACCATTCAATTCATTTATAGGTTTTTAGAAATGAAACACAACCTATACCTAAATCTTTTTTTTTTTTTCAGATGGCCATTTCAAATATTAGATATGGAGCAGGAGTTACAAAGGAAGTGGGAATGGCAAGTATTTAAGATTCCTACAATCTTCCATTATAAATGTTACATATCTTTTAAAACAAATGCAAACTGACAACAAATGAGTCCTTTGTTTTTAAAAATGTACAGTGTTAAGTTTGCCAGAGAGGGAGAGTCTATTACAGTTCTCAGGCAATCAACCCTAACTTATAAATTATTTTTGTTGTTGTAGGACTTACAAAACATGGGTGCTAAAAATGTCTGTTTGATGACAGACAAGAACCTCTCCCAGCTCCCTCCGGTACAAATGGTTATGGATTCCCTAGTGAAGAATGGCATAAATTTTAAGGTTTATGATAATGTGAGGGTGGAACCAACTGATAGAAGGTATTATTTTATTGTTGCTATTTACTTTTTATAGAAGCCAACACACCTCACTGTTGCTTAAAAATTTGCTCCAGGCCTCGTTTAATGGTGTGGCAATTTTTTAATGAAAAAATATGACCTAACGGCTTTTATTTTCCCTTCTCCAAGCTTCATGGATGCTATTGAATTTGTCAAAAAGGGAGCTTTTGATGCCTACGTTGCTGTCGGTGGTGGCTCCACCATGGACACCTGTAAAGCCGCTAATCTGTATGCGTCCAGTCCTCACTCTGATTTCCTAGATTATGTCAATGCCCCCATTGGGAAGGGAAAGCCTGTGTCTGTGCCTCTTAAGCCTCTGATTGCAGGTAAAGACTGTTTGTTTATATGTTTTATTTTGCAACTGGCAAAAGGCCCTAGGAAAGATGCAAGCCAGGAATTTTAGGGTATGCGTCTCCAAAGCTTTCTGATTTCTTCATTTCAGTGTAGTATATTGTTTGGAGAGCAGAACAGATAGCAATTCTTTTATGTTTAAAATTCTGATCTTCATTATTACACAGATAGAGACAATTTGGGTCAGTGGAAGGAAAGTTTGCAGACGTATGCTAGGAAGTCACTGTGTAAAGGAGGAGGGAAGGTTACCGTTTCCATATTAATAGATCCCTCTGTTGGCAGGTTTGTCTTCTAAACCCCTCTCTCCTTTGTCCTATTCTGCCAGCCACTGTGGAGTATAAGGGGAACATTCGCTATTATTTTTCTGGTGTTGACTCAACCCTTTCTTCCACACAATGGCTCTTCAGCTGACCTGGGGCTTTGTCTCTTCTCTGGGACATGTGGCCAGCATGGCTGCATCACTCTGGGCAACATCTGCTTTGTGGCTGCCCTGGGGACAGACACACAAATCCAAATCAGAATAGCTTGTCTGTCCCAGACAGACCTTGGGATCTTTTGGTCTTTTCTTCCCTCCCTCCCATTTTATGGCTGTTAGCATATTACTGTTTAAAGTTTTATAGTAAAAATGCAGTGACTAGTAACTGGACAATATCTGTCTAAAGTTTTGTTCTCTCTCTTCTCCCCCTCATCTGCCCCTACTGTGTATGGGCCTTGTGATGGTATAGGAGTTAAGTTGAAGGCAGATGAACTGCTTTGACGCGAATGAGCAATCAGCAGGGAGCAACATAATTGATGTCTGGCAAATAGAACCCTCTGGTGAAACTGTGTCAGCATCACACAGAGGGGTGATTAGTAAAGTTTAGAAACTTGACAGAACTACAAAACCACGGAGCCCAGAAAAGGCAGAACGTTACTGTGCTTGCTGCCAAGAGGGAATAAAGATGTCTTTTAGAGAGGCAAATATGAGTTTTCTAACCAAGATGCTAAGCAGCCTGTGTTTGAATACCCAGTTGCAGCTGCGTAAGCTCTGGTGCTAGAATTCCCAGAGTTCCTGGCTGTTTACACAGAAACAGATATTACACATACATGTTAAACATACACACACGTCAATACTGACATGGACACCATACATACATGTTAGGCCTATATACATGTTGGCACAGGCACGGACATCATACATCTGTGTTAATACAGATACAGGTATCACACGTACTCATCAAAGTGCACGTATATGTTAGACATGCCTACATGTTATGCAGACGTGGGCACCATACATGTGAACCATGTGCGTATTAATGCAGACACTGCCATCACATGCACAATAAACCTGTGTGTTAATGCAGACACACATACTATTACGCATGCGTGTTAATGCAGACATGGACATACAGGTGCGGCGTACGTGCGGATTAATATAGATACAGACCTCAGGTGAGCAACACCGGCATCAGAGCTTCCTTCTCTAACTTTGTTCCTTGCTTCCTAAGGCTGAATTAAGTACCTCCACTGACCTTTATTTAGATGCATTATGTAAATTAATATTATTTTGTTCAAGTCCCAACTACCTCAGGAACTGGAAGTGAAACTACGGGAGTTGCCATCTTTGACTATGAACACTTAAAAGTAAAAACTGGTAAGAACTGTGCCTGTAAAAATTGTGTTTAATTCTCTCTCTTACCTTTCAACCCCATCTCTTTTTCTTTAATCCTAATATTTCAAAATCAAGGAGTTATAGAGTTAAGGAAAGTGTGTGTGTGTGTGTATGTTTACTTTCTTTTTCCAAGTACATATCAAAATATGAAACAGTCTAATAAACTCCTTTTTGAGAATTACCTATAAAAGCATATTGAAATGCCATAATCTTGATTGGTCATTTCTCTGCCCAAGTTAGTAACTGTATGTCAGTGGTGAATGATTATTCCCTTTCTTGGACATCTTTTCAACATTTTTTTTCCTTTCAACATTTTAAATCAATTTCATTGAGATACAATTTTTATATAATAAAATGCATACATTTTAAGAGTCAGTTTGCTCAATGTTGACAAATAGATACAGCCATGTTAGCCAATCAAAGTATAAAACATTCCCATCACTCCAGAAAGATCCAAAGTTCCCAGGCAGAATAAATTGATATTTGACTGCACATTTATAGTAACTTCTCTTTTTAAAATTAAATGACATTATCCTTTGACATTATTAAAGATAATAGTAGCCAATACTTGAATTCTACCTTACGGTTTTTCAAAGACTTTTATATAATATTTTCTAATATGATCCTTATATCAGCTATGAGGGATAGAAGCCCTATGTTGTCATGATCTAATCTAACAGAGAATTCAGAGTGACTAAGTGCCTTGCCCAAAGATACACAGCAAGCTGCAGAACCAGGACCCAAACCAGTGGTATGCTAGTGAACCAGCTCTCTGGAATTTAATCAGTAAATAAGCCCCAATGTGTAGTATTGGCTAATTTCTTTGGTGTAAATACTCCCATCATAGCCAGTGACATCATTCAAACCTGAGTTGGAAAGAGATGTGCACACCTGGCTCCTTCGAACCAGAAGGAGCTTCAGATCCACTGAAAAACCCAGGTTTCTGACTCCAGATCTCTTTCCACTGTTCTTGCTGCCTCCCTTCATGAGAATGAATCTTATCTCATATTTTTAATGTTTTAAGAATAAATTGTTATCCTAAAGTAACTTAATTTTTTAAAATGGTGTCCATACCTATCGCCCCTATTGAAAATCCCTGTCTTAGGTATTGCTTCCCGAGCCATCAAACCCACACTGGGACTGATTGATCCTCTGCACACCCTGCACATGCCTGACCGGGTAGTTGCCAACAGTGGCTTCGATGTGCTTTGGTAGGTACCGGTGCCAACTGGAGGGGCTTTTCCAGTACCTGAGTTTATAGACAGTATTTTCTTGCTGAAAGCACTTGCTAAGCTTACATCGATTAGTATTCCACAACCACCCCAGCTTTGGCTGTCATTGTCCCCTTTCCTAGATGAAAACATGGAACCTACAAAGGCTGGTGACTAGGTGAGCTCCTGCAGGAGCCACAGACCTGTTCAGGATGGACCATGCCAGCCACGGCGGCTGCCACAGGGACACAGGGAAAGGACCAGGTGGAGCTGGCGTGCAGCAGCTCAGACCCACAACAACTGCCTCTATGGCTACAGGAAGCAGGAAATTGCCAGGGCTGCCACAGCACAGAAGAGGGCAGGAAAGGGAGCTGACATTTCTTGAGCTGGACTGTGCTCACCGCCTCAGCACTTTGCACACATCATCACTTCACCACAGCTCTGCGCCACACGAGAAAGAAACCTGGCTTGGAGATGTTTAGTAACTTGCCAGAGTCTACTGCATGCTCCCTGGGCCTCAGCGGCGGTGTGCTGATGGATCCCTGATCAATGTTCCTTCCAGTGGCCTCACTCACAGTGACCCACGGACACACTTCACATTCAGCATGTCCCGAACCACCTATTTCATCCACTTGCACGTGCACATTTTTTCACATCTTAAAATCTGTGGCACAACTGTATGGTTTTCTTCCTCGGTGGTACATTTTTGAAAATGGTGCATCTTATAATGCATGGCATCTTAAGTTTGATGAAATCTGATAATTCTCTAACCCCCACGCCACCACCTCACAGCTTCTCCTGAGTCCCTTAAGTTAGTGAGCAGCAGGACTTACCATGAACTTCTTTCTTGTGCCCACACATAGCCAGCATTTCCTACCACTTGTCCTGGTTGAATCTCTCCTATCTGCTCCCTCCTCTCAAGCCTCATCATTCCCACCTTGGTTCAGACCTGCCCAACTCTTGCTTGGACAGTTGAAGTAGTCTCCTCATCAGTCTCCCTGCTTCCATTCCAGAGTCCTTCTGTCTGTCCTGCATACCGGCCTCAGCAAGCTTTCAGAATGCAATATAATCATCACTCATATACATGCACGCACATGCACGTGCACACACACACACACACACACACACACACACACATACCTGACAAGTCTTTCAGTGGCTTTCCACACCTACTGCCAGAAGACCAAATTTCTTTGGCCCTGGAATGTCCCCAATCCTTAGCTCTTCATCTATTTGGAGAATTCATCTTCCAGTTCCACTGGAGCATTCTCCCCTTGATGGAGCCTTTGCTGACCCACCCCTTTCCTTTCCTCAAGTACAACCAACCACTCCATTCTTTGCTCTTCCCCATTGCCTATACATTCTTTCTAAGACACTCCACTTCACATGCCCATCTCCTTCACTGCACTGTGAGTTTGATGAGGACAGGACCATCATACTTCTCCATCCCTGCCCCTTGGCACAGTGACTGTCACATCATAGGTATTTGGTCACTATCTCCTGACACAGATGCCTTATTCTTACATTGCCCACAGATTGAACAGATTAAGAACCATAAAGCCATAGCATCCATCTACCAACTATTTTATAAAAATTTCCAATGGTTTGTTCAAAAGACGTTATCTGCTTCTCAGGGGTAGAAATTCTCCATTCTAAGACTGAAAACCATAATTCATGCCCAAAATAGTTCATGTTATATTGTGTTCCCAATGCATCACTGATCTGGATGGCTATGTTTTTTCTTCTCTCCTACAGTTGATTCATTAGAATTGATGAAAGGCCAGCAGGTGGAGGAAATTCTGAAGCTTGGTTCTTGAAATAGCCAACCTTTAGTTTAGGGCATGTCAGAAAAAAAGAACTGAATTTTTTTTTTCAGGCCAAAATTTAGTAATAGGGGTGAATTGTAAGTTTTACAATGTGCTGGTCATTGTTCTAAGTACTTTACATGTACCACCTCATTTAATTTTCACACCAGGACCAAGAAGACATACTATTATCTGTCCTTGTCTTAGAGTCACAGGCTAGATAGTGACTTACCCCAGGCCTGCAACAGGAAGGTTTGATGCCAGGATTTACAGCTGACCCCAGCGTCTGTGTTCTCACCCACTGCACCATACTTTTAATAGGAGGTTCATGTAACTATGACCCTCCTTAGATAATATGGTATTTGATCAGTACAAGGTATAAAATGGTAAATATATTTTAAAAGGAGATCATTTTTTAGATTCAGTGCTTTTCTTCATGACCTAAGTATGTAAAAATTCAACATCATAAAGATTTATTTGCACTAGAAATGGGCCATATATAATCCAGTAATACATACTGGTCAAAAAACACCATAGTGCTGTTTATATAAACTTCACTATTAATTTCTATAACAACTACTACTGTGGGCAAGAGTCTGACCTGGTGGAACGTACTATGATTATTACTGCTACAGAGCATATCTGCAATGGAGTGAATACTGAACATGTCCAAGAGAGCCTGTAATCTGAATGAAGGGGAAAAAAGAAGGTGCTTTCAATCTGTGTGTTTTAAATATGTCTTATTAGCCATGCCCTGGAGTCCTACACTGCCCTCCCCTACCACATGCGGAGCCCCTGCCCTTCAAATCCTATCACCCGGCCAGCATACCAGGGCAGCAACCCAATCAGCGACATTTGGGCAGTTCATGCACTACGGATCGTCGCTAAGTATCTGAAGAGGTATGTGGCCCAGAGAAGATAGTAACAGAACGGAAGGGGTGCCTGGCTGGCTCAGTCAAGCATGCAAATCTTGATCTCGGGGTTGTAGGTTTAAGCCCGACACTGGGTGTTGAAATTACTTAAAAATAAAATCTTTTAAAAAACAAACAAACAGGGGCGCCTGGGTGGCACAGCGGTTAAGCGTCTGCCTTCGGCTCAGGGCGTGATCCCGGCGTTATGGGATCGAGCCCCACGTCAGGCTCCTCTGCTGTGAGCCTGCTTCTTCCTCTCCCACTCCCCCTGCTTGTGGTTCCCTCTCTCGCTGGCTGTCTCTATCTCTGTCAAAATAAATAAATAAAATCTTTAAAAAAAAAAAAAAACAAACAAACAAAACAGGAAAATCACATTCCACCCTCACATAAAATGTAGCATGCCAGATCCTGAAATATCCTGAGCGTGCCTGTTCATCAAAAGATCAGTCAGTGGATGTAGAGGGGCACCAGAGACCAGCAAGCTCTGGAAGGATGAAAAGGATGGGGAGGTACGCACATGAGGACAGGTGAAACCTGAACCCTTCGGTCTGAAAAGGCAAAGGCAAGGGAACAAAATATGACCCCCTCATTTCTGAAGGATGCATCTAGAAGGATTATTCATCAAAGCCTCAAAACCAGAGCTCAGGTGAGGGAAGGTGCCCTTTGAGATTTGGCTATACCAAGAGCTGAAATGAGACCCAGAGAGGCAGATGTTAGCTGTGCCCATGCAGGCCCTGTCGAAAGGCACACGGAGTCAGCCCCATAAACAAACTCACATGAACTAAATTTAAGAAATGAATGTGTAGAGTTGTCTGTCCCGGGAGATATAAAAAGCTTTCTAAAAGCTTTCAAAAGATTTATGAATGATGTAGCCATGATTGGCTCCTTAGAGAGCAAACATATACTTAGAGATGAAAGCTGATCCCTGAGACAGTAAGACCTATGCAAAGCCAGACTCACTTTTGCACTTACACATAACGGAAGGAAAGAGCACAGCAGGTTGGACCTAGATGTGAACACGGGTGTTTCCCCTGGCCCCGAGCTGGAAGCTGCACTAGAGAGGGAGCTCAGACTGCATTTTGTAGTAAAGCAAAGGGAAGGGACACAGAACTCTTTCAGGAGACCATCAGAGAGCAGGGTAGCATTTGACTGGGTAGACGTAGAAACAGATAATGGTCAGCCAGTGTGTGAGAGAGGGACAGAAGGCTTGGCAGAGCACAATGGAAGGTAAGGGGGTGTAAAGGACAGAGGAAAGGCTAAAGCCCCATCATCTGCTAACGCATCTAGGTATTCAGGGAATATGATCCTAACACTGGGTTTGGAAAGGAGCCACAGTTGCCCAACCATTCCAAATGAAAGGAGATAAAAGGCTGTAGCACTCTTACTTCCTAACAGGAACCCTTACTCCAGGCAAAATCGTGAAAAGCAAGCAAGGGGTGGTCTGTCATTCTTGACAGTCTTAGGCTTCTTCCCCAGGACAGGGTTTCTAAGCAAGTGTGTGCAGGATGGTTGAGCTGCATCTGCAAGGGGCCTTTGAGAATTTGCTTTTCCAAAGTGGCATCGGGACATCTAAAGCGAGCAAAGGCTCATCCTACAATAACATCCCACTTCCATAAGGATAAATATTAAAATAACATGTATAGTTTCCACAGATACTAAAAGAGGCCTCCAGAGGGTTCTATTTGGGGCAGTGTCACAGAAAGAAAGATGGCTGGGCAGGCTGCGTTTAGCCTGCAGGTAGCCCCAGGCGACAGGGACTCATTTCAGAGAAGCAGTCTGGGCCCTGTGCATTCTAAGTGTATGTTTACTGGCAGGCCATTCACAGCTGCAGTCAAGGTCACTGACAAATGAAGAAGAAGAATGAGTCTCAGGGCACTTTTCTAGAGCCGCTCACAGTCCAAGGGTCAGTGCTTTGCTTCCCCTGGCACTTTTATCACATGAGCAGCCTGACAGCAATATTTATTATGCTTTTGCCCAAAACCATTGATGAGAAAATATGTTTCCCTTCGGTTTTCATTGAGAAGACAAGATGTCATTTGAATAAGTTGCCTAATTTTTCTTCCTAGAGGAAAAATTTCTTTTTTCCCAGATCTTTCCCTAAGGCGGCTCTTTATTCACTAGGAAATGCCAATGTTGATGTAGGTATTTATATCATCCACAGGGCTGTCAGAAATCCTGATGATCTGGAAGCAAGGTCTAATATGCACTTGGCAAGTGCTTTTGCTGGCATTGGCTTTGGAAATGCTGGTGTTCATCTGTGGTGAGCAAACTTGAGAGTTTATTTCTTCACCTAAGCTATTGCTTTTATTTTAAAAAATGTTTATAATTTAGGACAAGTGGTAAGGTCTAAATACACCATAGAAAGAAGAAATTTAACTTAGGGTCCTGGAATGTTTTAATTCAAATGTAATTTATTGGGTCATGGAGTTTTAAGTTTTATTATTTTTTTAAAAGATACTCTACCCCTAATGTGGGGCTCAAACTCATGACCCTGAGATCAAGAGTCACATGCTCCACCGACTAAGCCAGCCAGGTGCCCAATAGATTTTTTTTTAATAACAGCCTTATTGAGATACAATTCACACACTATAAAATTTACCCATTCAAAATGTATAATTCAGTGGGCTTTAGCATATTCATGGAGTTGTGCAGCCATTACCACAATGAATTTTAGAACATTTTATTACCCTGAGAAGAAATCCCCTACCCCTTGGCTGCCACCTTTCAATCCTCCTACACCCCCCAGTCTTAAGCAACTACTAATCTACTTTCTGTCTTTATAGATTTGCCTACTCTGGATATTTTACATAAATGGAATTATATGATATTTGGTCATTTGTGCCTTTAACATAGCGTAATGTTTTCATGGTTCATCCATACATGCGTCAGTATGTCATTCCTTTTTACTGCCAAGTAACATTCCACTGTATGGATATGCCACATTTTATTTCTCCATTCATCAGAAGATGGACATTAGCTGTTTCCACTTCTTGGCTATTATGAATAATGCTGCTGTGAACATTTGTGTACAAGTTTTTTGTGTGGATATATGTTTTCATTTCTACTGAGCACATACCTAGGAGTGGAATTGTTAGGTCATGTGGTAACTCTGTGTTTAAATTTTCAGGAACTACTACTATTACCCACAGCAGCTATACCATTTTACATTTCAATAAGCAGTGCATAAGGGTTCTGATTTCTCCACATCCTCACCATGTGTTGTGGATTTTTAAAACCTCAAATGCAAGGATTTTTTTCTCCTAATCTCTCACAAAAAGAAAGGGATCAGAATCTTTGTCAGTAGCCCAGAACTGATTTGTTTGATCAGAACTTTATTGGTATGATGCCTTAATACCTGTGATCACTGAGAATTAAGAACAGGCCTTTGCTATGGAGGGTGCAGTGAAGTCACCCCCAAACTTGGCTGCTGAGAGCACAGATTGATACCACCTTTCTAAAAAGCAGGTGGGTGGGGCGCCTGCGTGGCGCAGTCGGTTAAGCATCCAACTCTTGGTTTCGGCCCTGGTCATGGGATCAAGCCCTGGGTCAGGCTCTGCACTCGGTGCAGAGTCTGCTTAGGATTCTCTCCCCTTCTCCCTCTGCCCCTCCTGCTTGTTCCCTCTCAGGTAAATAAGTAAATCTTTAAAAAAATAAATAAATAATAAGCAATATTAATAAATAAAAGCAAGTGAGCAAAATCTCCCAAGAGCTTGAAAAATGTTTATATCCTTGGGCCCACTAATTTTAGTTCTATGAATGTAGCCTAAAGAAATCATCATCATATGATCAAAGAATTTCCTTATAAGGATAGTCATCTAAGTGGTATGTATAATTGAAAATTTTGGAAACAACTTAATTTCTAACAGTTTGGGAATGGTTAACTGAAGTGCAGTACTCAATAAAATAAGGCTGTTAAAAATAATGTTTTAGAAGAATAGAAAATGATATGGGAAAATGTTTATAAAGAATATCAAGTAACAAAAGCAATATTTGAAACTGTATGTGCATATGATCGTAAATTAATGATATGCATAAAAAGACCAGAAGAAACATCCTAATGTTTATCTTGAAGAAACAGGATTATGGGCCACTCTAATTTTTACAAAGAACATATACAACTCTTAAAAGAAATCAAACTAAGATGCTGGATATTGTTAGAAAGTTACTTTTGAAAGCTACATGAACCCTTTCACATCACGAAAGAACACTAAACAATAATTTTCCAAATACTGTGAAGCCCAAGAAAGACCTTTCTTTCTTGGTTTTTTTACATTCCTAAAGTAACCAGCAATTCAGAGAACCAATAGCTTCTGATCCATCTCACAAAAGTGATAGGCAAGGGATACCTTTTTTGGATAAGTCATCATACAGTTCACCAAAATACTTTGTCTTCCTATGAAATGTAAATCTTTTGCTGAGTAAGCCCAAAGTCATACAATAACCCACATAAAAAGACTTACAGACCATTTTACTATTGTAAAGCATTTCATTTACAATATATTAATTATAAATATATAAGCTTCTCACGGTATATATCTCTGGGTCATCTAGTAAACTATAATATTGTCCTGTTTGTTTGCCAAGAATTCAAGAGGATAAAAAAGTGTTTTTCATGAAAACAAATCAAACCCCACAAATAAAAACCATGATGCCTTTTCTTTTTTTATATATACATATTTTTTTAAGATTTTATTTTTATTTATTTGACAGAGAGAGAGAGACAGCCAGCAAGAGAGGGAACATAAGCAGGGGGAGTGGGAGAGGAAGAAGCAGGCTCCCAGCAGAGCAGGGAGCCCAATGTGGGGCTTGATCCCAGGACCCTGGGATCACGCCCTGAGCCAAAGGCAGATGCTTAATGACTGAGCCACCCAGGCACCCCCATGATGCCTTTTCTTGACAGCCTTTCAAACTTCAATAATCATTTATGAGTCACCTCTATTAGTATGTAACATTTGAAAGGATTTATCAATTATCCATGGGACAGATTACTGGAGGGTCAAGCTTACGTGTCTAATGCAGCACATCTTGGCTCCTAAAACTCCCACCCACGTCATCAGCTGCGCAGGAGCACACTGCCAAGGCAGCGCAGAGCAAAACAGAAAACGCATTTAAAGAAATTTCAAAGTAAATTCTTGATTTCTTCAAGAGCATCAGGTTAATCAATGTGTTTGGGGGGGCGCCTGGGTGGCTTAGTCTTTAAGCATCTGCCTTCCGCTCAGGGCGTGATCCCGGTGTTCTGGGATCGAGCCCCACATCAGGCTCCTCCGCTGGGAGCCTGCCTCTTCCTCTCCCACTCCCCGTGCTTGTGTTCCCTCTCTCACTGGCTGTCTCTCTGTCAAATAAATAAATAAAATCTTTAAAAAAAAAATCAATGTGTTTGAGAAGCAATTTCTGCATCAACACTTTTTAATGACATACAATTCTATGAGCATTTGAATTTGAACATTTCAGAGGTTTTGTTAACAAATGCACAAAATGTCCAATGCAATAATATATTGTTGTATCAAAGAAAACAGAATGTATCACTTTGTGAGATAACGATATTGTCAAGAGACCGTGAAGGGCTCTCTCATAAAAGTATCTTTGTTTTAACTTGAATTTCTGATAGCTATATGTCAACCTAAGGACTTTCTTTCTTTTCTAGCCATGGAATGTCTTACCCAATTTCAGGCTTAGTGAAGACTTATAAAGCAAAGGATTATAATGTGGATCACCCACTAGTGGTAAAATCATAATAAATTCTTTAATTAAATTTCATGGTCTTTGCAGTTGCCATAAATGTATTTGCTAAATGCATTTGTCAATTCTTCATTGCTGGAGTATAAAGTAATTTAATATCTAGAATATGCAGGTTGAAGACCCAACTTTGCCCCACTGGTCACCACATTTTGTTTTTCTTCAGCCTCATGGCCTTTCTGTGGTACTCACCTCCCCAGCGGTATTCACTTTCACAGCACAGATGTCTCCTGAACGGCACCTGGAAACGGCAGAAATACTGGGTATGAGCAATTACTCATAAATCTGTGACCCGCATATGTGGAGCATTTTGTAGGGTTGCTTCTGAGGATAAACCACGAAGGATAATAACACCCGTAAAGTTGCTTTGAAATAGTTTAATAATAAAATGTGAGTGACCTGCCTAAAGTCCTATATAGCACTAAAATTCTGTAATTTTGCTTCTAATAGTCTATTAACAATGAAATGGAACCAAATATTGCTTATGTTAAAGTTGTAGTAATGGTATTTCTCTTGTTTTCATCCCCAAGGAACATGAAACTCTTTACATAGTATTAATGTTGCGAATGGCTTTTGCTAAGTTTTGTAGGTAATAAAATGAATCTAATTCAGGAAGTAACAATACATTCCCAATTATAGAAAATCTAAACAACCAGAAACTTTATAAAAAATCCCAAAGAAGAATTTGTTTTGCTGCTCTGTAGAATAAATAAATAACATCTATACCAAGACACCCACAGTGCTTTTTGAATCTCACAAGCAAAAAAAAATTATATTCAGGCTAGCTTTAGTGTTAAGTAAAAATTTTTAGTATTTTTCTGAGAACTCTTTCAAGTAGACTTTAAGAATTTGATTAACTTTCCAAACATTTTATTCCCCTACTTGCGCTTAGGGTAGGAAGGGAAAAGCTAAAAAGAAAACTTCATTATGCTCTTCTAGCTCCAGCCGTTGGAGAGGTTATTTCCGAGAAGGTAGGCATGACCACACACCCCTTCCACATGTCCTGCTTCACCTCCACGTCTCTCTCACGCTGACGTGTGTGCTTTCACAGAGTTCCAGGTGCTGTGCTGGGAATGCTAATGAGAGAAGTCCAGGGTAGAGAAGCAGTGCAGGGGGCTGACTGCCCAGTCTGGGCTGCTGGAAATACAGTGCCCACCTTACCAAGGATCTTGTGTCCCTTTTCCCTTTCGTTTCGGGGATGTTTTTTAGCCATTTTGGGGACTCAGACAGATGCCTGGTAAATATGCAGTAGTTAAGTAGGAAGGAGCCCAAATAGCAGGCTAGATGTATGGTAAATGGGAAAGTCTCAGAGAACTCAAAGCTAAAATTCCAGGCAACCAACATCACTGAGAAAGCAATTCCTCCAGTAGATAAAACTTGGGGTAGAAGAATCCACCAACTCTTCCTCCTTGCCTAGGAAGTTTTGTTTAATGTGATTCCATGCTTCGCCATTAAATATTTTAATTCCCTATGTAATCTTAGATTTTCTTAGCTTTATACCAATTTATTCTTTTTCCTACCCTTTTTTTCTAAAATACTTCACAGGAAAACCCAGAGGCTTTGATGGTGTGTTTTATGGCAGCAATCCCAGGAACATAAAAACCTCATAAACCTTGTATCGTGTCACCTTTCCACCTAATCCATATTTCAGTTGCCACCATGTAATACAGACTGGTCTTGTCAGGCAAGGTTTACCTTGCATCCAGCCGCCCGCCCAACTAGCCCCGTATCTGGTTCCACTTATACCTTTTCCTGGATTACTAAAACAGTTCTTGCTGTCATGGAAAAAAAAGGTTAAAATTAATTGAATAGTTTGCCTCAGTAGGGACATAACTACACATTCTAGTCTCCTTTTGAACAATACAGAGAAAGTGGGCTTTGACTCAACATGAGCCATTTTGGATAATAACTTACGCCACGTCTGTTTGTCACATGCTTCACTTCCTGGCAGTGGTGTGTTCGACCAGAACGGATGAGGAGCTGGAGTGCTAAGGGTCTGGGAACTCCCACTGCTACCCTGCCTGAAGGCAGAACCCCTAGCTCTTCCACACTCATGTCTCTACAATCTCATGTATTGATTACTAATCGTGTCCAAATTTCCACCCCTTGGCAACCTTCTTCCCCCTTCACCAACATCATTATTACCTACAGAGTAAATACTATTTTCTGAGGGTCTTTACGTTCTTGGTTCTGTCTGACTGGTTCTATGATATTTATTTAGAGGCACTCGCCCTGCCCTTTGGCAACGGAGCCCAAAATAAGAAGTTTTATAGCAATAGAGAGAAAGTATTTCCTTCCCTGGCCACACATAATCCATTTTTGTCATTTTCCTCCTTTGGGGCAGTCAGTGTTGGAGCTTTTGTACCTCTAAATGTCCTTGCCTCACAAGGTGTTTGCAAGGGGTTGGTCTTCTTTCCTAAGAT
Organism: Ailuropoda melanoleuca; assembly: GCF_002007445.2. Taxonomy (NCBI): domain Eukaryota; kingdom Metazoa; phylum Chordata; class Mammalia; order Carnivora; family Ursidae; genus Ailuropoda; species Ailuropoda melanoleuca. The sequence goes on from NC_048226.1 coordinate 39,813,788, forward strand.
GTTGCTGTAAGAAAAGACACTGAACACATATACCTCTAGATGTCAGCAAATTCCAAGCCTTGCAAGTTACATAAGCTGTGTTTTCTCCTACAAATGCTCCTTCCTCCTCATCCAAACACCAGCCTTCTTTTTTGGTCTCCTCCCTGTGCTTCTTTTCTGGCTCAGTTCCTCTTCTTCCCACCATACTAGGGGCCAGCAGCCCATTGGAAATGTGAAAGCCAGGTTAGCCTCAGCCAACGCCTCTGCAAAGGATCTCGGGGTTCTGCAAGCTGACCTGGCCCATCTGTGTCCTGCGGGGTTGATCGCTGGGCTGGCCTCCATGTGGAGGCACAGCGGCGCCCTTGTCCTTGGTGGGAGGGAGGCCACAGTAGGTTATACAGTCAGCTATCTTGTGACTGAATGACACCCTCTCTCTCTACAGTCAGCACTTTGTGTCTTCTAGGAGCTCACACCCGCACTGCCAGGATCGCAGATGCTGGGCCTATTTTGGCAGACACACTCCGGAAATTCTTATTCGATCTGGATGTTGATGATGGCCTAGCTGCCATTGGTTACTCCAAGGCTGATATCCCTGCATTAGTGAAAGGAACGCTGCCCCAGGTAAGAGATGCAGTCATCCTCACTCCCTTCTGAGAACCATGAAGCTGCTGGGAAAACGTGGTCCATCTGGGGTGTCTTAGGGGGAGAGGAAAACCCAGGGGTCCTCCAGCAGCTTTCAGGTCTCCTCCACACCAGACAACAACTCTTCTCTTCCCCTGTGGGAAGAGGCCAGGCTCCCTCACCTTTTCTTCCATAAAACTGTGGCTTTTTTGGAGCTTTTATGATACAACTGAAAGGGTCTTTTATAAAAACTCAAGGCAAAAACTACCACATTTGTCTTGAGGTATGGCAAAATTTCCCTTTTTACCATTTCTGCTCTTTTAAGAGCTCTCCATAAAACTACCTGAAGCTGTTCCCAAAGGACCATTAATATTATTTTATATTACAAGGGTTATAAATTCCTACTATTTTGTGAAAAATAGGCATGGCTTTTAAATCTATACTATTATAAAATCACTTTTTAACGTATCTGGGAGAGTATTTTATACAGATACATATATATATATATATATATGTATCTGTGTCACTTTGGGTCTTATTTACTTAAATGTCACTAAAGAATTTAAACTGAGCTGCCAACCTTTATTGGGTAGAATCATAATAGATGTAGAGTTTCCCCTCCAAGTTTCTTATGAAGAGAATTTACCTTCCCATTGCACCTCTCTTACATTTTGGATCAGATACCCTTGTGCTATAGCATCAGATCCTAATAGGCTAAGACCCCCGTTCACTGCAACTCACCGTAAAATAGAGCCAGAGCCACGAGCTCTCGGGTTTTGGACCACATCACACTAGTCCTCCTGTCTAAAACAGGAAAGACGTGGATCTTAAACACTGTACGCACATGAGGGCAAGGCACTTCTACCCAAAGTTAAGGCAAGCATGGATCTATCACTGACTCTGAAACAGAGTTAACAACTAGAATACCCCCCGCCCCCTGCACAGATTCCCGCTAACCATAAGCAGCAGTGCTTTTCCCTCACCCTGCTCTGGTTAAACAAAGGCCTCACATTAGCTTCCTCCCCACTTGGCAACTGCTTAGAATGTTGAAGACCTCACCACTCACATGAGATAATACTTGTAGGGATTGGGTTAACAGACTCAGGTGTCCTCAGGAGGCAGGTAGGTAATAGCAATGAACCAAGTAATTTAAAGCAGCAGGGAGTGGTGGGGACTTTGGTGAACTGAAAAGCTCATAATCCTTCTCATTGGGTGAGTGTTTTTTCAGCTACAATATTATACCCAAGCAGAAATTCAGGTCCCAGCATTGAGCTTCCAATTTCCAACAAAAATCAACAATCTGGATGTTTGTATTGTATTCCATTTACCCACTGTACAAACCAAACATGGCCCATGGGCTGGCATTTTCCCTGAGTTAGACTCAGATCCAGTAGACTCAGTTGCATCTAAAAATATCAATGAATGAAAAAAAAGAAACATCTCAAAGTGTAGTTGAGCTCCTAGGCTAACTCACCAACCCTTAGTTCTAACGAACAAGTCTGAAGGACTAAATAGTCAAAAAATATGACCAACACAGTTATTTTATCCAAACCTACTAGACCGTAAATTCCATGAGCACAGGGACATGTTTTGCTCACCCATCCTCGACTGCACCCAGCACAAGCTAGTAAACATGTTAAATTAACACATACCCGCAGCCCTCTCTCTTCCAAAGTCTTCTGTGCAGGTGAGCATACTGGCTGAATGGCGGTAACTTTTTCAGAGGTTTCCTTACACTGAATAGGACTCACCTAATGACAAGAAGCCATGAAAGCGAAGTGGTCGCCAGGGTTTTGACATGGCCACTGGCTCTGATAGCATGGTTCCAGTGATAAGTGTCCGTTTTGCAAGAGGGGTTCTGAAAAGTTCTGCTTGCTCAGGAATGTGTGTTTGTCAATCTGCAGGGATGGTATCCATGATTTTCAGATAAAACTGGCCATTTAATTGCTAGTGGCAACGCATCTTCCAGCCATCAGCACACGTTGGCAAGTGTTTACTGTTTAAATTTTACTGTGCTCAGTCTTTTACTTTCAGAAACTGTTCCAGATAGCAACAGATCCAGACTAACATTTGAGACCATCCACTAAAATGGCACGTTAATTAGGTATCATATTAAATGCCTCAGTGCACATATCATATGGGGGAAATCACAGATAGCAAACCCTTAATTAGACAAAACTAATTTCTTAGTTTCACAAAAGATGCAAGATAAATTGGGTCTTTTGAATACAAGTCATGTCCATAAAGGAGGAGGTGAGGATCTCCGCAAGCTGTATTCAAAAGGCAGCCCCAACGTGAATGCTGCTTTTTAAATCGTGTGTCTGTAATTGGGAGAGGCATAGTTAATTTTAATAAACTAGCACTGGTTCCATCTTGGAGTCCAGGTAATTGAGTCAATGTGCTCTATATATGGAGAGGGCAGGGGAGATTGACAGGACTTTCGGAGGAATTGTAGCAATAAGGCTGTCTGTTCTGCAGATGAAGAACTACTGTGGGGTTTTTTGTTTGGTATTTTTGGCAGCAGTGAACATCTTACAGGACTGCTATGGCAACTTCAGAATTTTACACATGCAGCAGGCTAATCTTCACTTATTAGTATCTACAGGATTTAAGGTAGTGAGAGGGACAGACTGGTTGCTGCAAAGAATACTGCCAGAAAGGGTATGTACGTAGTCGACATTTGATAAAGCTTCTTTTATGTTCAGCAAGGAGGGATCAGTTTTCTCTGGAAGGAACAACCAGGCCAGTATTCTTGACCAAACACCACATCCCATACTGATGGCAGCAAACAGCAGCCCTGTGTACGGAGGCTTCCAACTGCCATAGCAAGGCTGCAAGGGGAGCAGGCAAGAATAAATTAATCTTCCAAGTGGGGGTTTCTGAAACCTCTGGAAAAAAACATTTACATTTCAAATCAAAACATTTCATTTCTGAGGAGAGCTGTCTACCAAAATGAGCACTTCCACTCCCTGGCAGACAGGCCAGCCGAAATGTTGTTATTTTATGAATGTGCTAAAAGTGGAAGTCAGGATTTATTTCAGTGCCCATGTTAATCAGTTGTCCTTCGGTCTTACACTTCTATAAATAATAGCACATTGCCGAACACATCTTAATTCGGAGAGTTTAGCTTTTATATAGCATAAATGATAGGAGTGGGGCCAGATCACAAACTTTACGTCCCTGTCCTCATTTAAACTGTCCCGGGGTATTAGACATGTGAAAGAGAAACTCAGATCAGCTTGGCCTCAAGTACTTCGGAGACTCCTGCAGTACTTCACCAAAGATGAACAGGATCGTTTTAAGGGCCTCTGAGCTCATCAGAGAAGATTCTCTCCTGTTATGAACAGAATGGTGTGGCAGGAATCGTCAGCCATAGCAAATGCTGAACTTCAGTTCTTGACCCTGCCACCAACATAGACATACGCCACCATGAACAAGTCCCTGCCTTGCTTTGGATTTTCAAATTTCTTTGGAGTCTTTGAAGATCTGCTGCAGTGTAAAATTTTACTTTGGTTTTACCCATACTTATCAGCATGTCCCCCCATCCTTCTCCATTCTGTCCATCCATCCTTCCTAATTATTTTTTTAATCAGGGTAAAATATACTTACCATAAAATTTACTATTTTAACAACCACTTACTTTTAAGTGTATAATTCCATGCCATTGAGTACATTTAGTGTTGTGCAACCATCACTACTATCCATTTCCAGAACTTTGAAATCATTTCAAATAGAAGCTCTGCTCTATTGCTTAATGGTGAAAGAGTAACTCCCCTTTCCCAGCCCGATAACCTCTATTCTGTCTCTATGAATTTGCCTATTGCAGGTACTTCATATAAGAGGAATCATATACTTGTCCTTTTGTGTCTGCACAATGTCTTCACTTAGCATAAATCTTTAATGTGTCCGAAGTTCATTCCTTATTATGGCTGAGTAATGTTCCAGTGCATGGATATACTACCTGTTGCTTATCCATTCATCTGCAGATGGACACTGGGTTTGTTTCCACCTTCTGGCTATTGTAAATAGTGCTACTATGAACACTCGTATACAAATATGTTTTAGTCCCTGCTTTCAGTTCAATTGGTTATATACCTAGGAATAAAATTGCAGGATCATAGGGTAATTATCTGTTTAACTTGTTGAGGAACTGCCAAACTGTTTTCCATAGAGGCTGCATCAGTTTACATCCCACCAACAATGCACGAGGGTTCCAGTTTCTCCACATCTTCACCAAGATTTCTTATTTTCCATTTTTTGGATAGCTATCCTGATGGATGAGAAGTGAGAACTCACTGTGGTTTTGAATTGCATTTTGCTGATGACTAAAGATGTTGAGCATCTTTTCATGTGTTTAGTGGCTATTTATATATCTTCATTAAAGAAATATCTATTCAAATCTTTTGCCTATTTTTGAGTTGGTTTGTCTGGGGTTTTCTGCTGTTGAGTTGTAGTAATTATTTATATATTCTAGTTATTAACCCCTTATCAGATCTATAATTTGCAAATACTTTCCACATTCTATCTGAGTTGTCTTTTCAACTCTCTTGAGAGTGTCCTTTGATACATAAGTTTTACATTTTGATGTAGTCCTATTTTTTTATTGCCTGTGTTTTTGGTGTCATATCCAAGAAATTACTGCCACATCTAACATCGTGAAATTTTCCTGTTTTCTTCTAAGAGTTTTGGTTTTAGCTCTTAGATTTAAGTCTACATTTAGGCCTGTTTTGAGTTAATTTTTTAATACCTCCTTCCTATCTTCATTCTTCCTTTTACCTTACAAATACTTGCTGAGGTCCTACTATATACCATGCATTGAATAGGATACAAGGAAGAGGAAAATAAAGTCTCTTCACTCCCTCATGGAGCTTACATTCTACAGAGGACAGACAATGTGCATCTAATCAAATATATAAATAAGATACACATGAAATCAATTCAGATAATGATTAGTGGTATGAAGGGAAACATGGGTAATCAGACAGTGATTCACGTGGGACAGTGTGGCAGGAACTCTAGCAAGGGTGGTCACAGAGGTTTCTGACTAGAGGTGAAGGTAGCCATGTTAAGATCTGGGAGAAGACATCTGGGAGTAGCGCTCCGGGCAGAGGGGAAAGGCCCTGAGACAGGAGGAAGAGGAGCATTTTTGTAGGACTGAGAGGGGATGGTGGGACTAAGTGAGAAGAACTGATGGGAGATGAGTCAGAGCTGAGGTGAGCAGCGGAGCCAGAACAGAGTGGCATTAGAGGCCATGGTCTTGTCATTGCAATGGAAAGTCGTCAGAGAGCATTAAGCAAGTAATGATATGAACAAATTTACACTGGGGGGGAAAAAAGTTATCACTCTGGCTGCTGTGTGGAGAATGGCCTCCGGGGGAGAGAGTAGAGCAAAAGTGGAAACAGACTTTTGGAGGGGGGAGTCGGGATGACTTAGACTTGGGTTGGGGTGGAACAGGAGCTGATAAGTGGTCAGATTGGGGATTTACTTTGGAGGTAGATCTGACAAATTTGCTGGTGGATTAAACTAGCAGAGAAGGGAAAAAGAAATCAAGAGGACTCCTAGGCTTTTCCCTGAGTGACTTGGGTGTCACTGCTGAGATGAGAAAAATGGGAGGCAGGTAGAGTCAGAGTTCTGTCTTACATATGTGAATTTTGAGATGCCCCCCCCACCATTTTCATTAATTCAACAACTGTCGGGCACCTATGTACTGTGTGTCGAGCACTGGGCATGAAGAGTGGGTACAGCCTTGCCCACGTGGAGATGCCTCATCTACCAGGTATGCGCCCACACAATTACTTATCATAAGAAAACAAACCAAGAGACCCGTGAGAATGGAACCAAAACACTGGCATATATCTTAATTTCATTTAGGCCCAGAAATCTGGACACAAGATAGTCATTACAGTATCTTTTAATCTCCTGTCCCATTGGGACTAAGGAGACACTGATGGGGGTATAAATAGCAATAGGGTGCGCCTCTTTGCTGACTCCACTCAATAACACTGGAGAAATTGAGCAAGTCACTGAATTCATTTAGGAAGGCAGAAATAAAACCTTAGGTAATATTAAAAAGGAGTCACTTGTTGTCTATAGCCTGAAAGTTGATGTCCTAATGAAATCTTTTTGAATATACCTTAAGTCCAAGTTACGAAATACACGGTCTTTGAAGTGAAGGACAACCCGGTTCTATTTTCCTTGGCAGTTTCTGCTATGCCTGGGACCGTGCTCTCTGCGCAGAGAGCCTACCTGGCCAAGGCTGCATTCAATGTAGTTTGGCCATTACAGGAGGTGTTTTACCCAAGGCTCATTGGTTCTGTACTTGGGGCAGAAGGCTGTTGCCGGAACATAAGGCAAAGGCAATGGCTTTTGAAAGCTTTGTGGGAAAGAGGCGTCACCTGATGAACTTCTGAGTTAGGGATCAGCTAGTATGAAGCAAACAAGAAATAGGATTTTTAAAGACAGGATTACTATCAAGTCATTGTTTCTTATGGCCAAGTTAACTCACATAACCTAGTAGCTTTTAGAAACTATCTTTTCAAAGCCCTGGGTAAATTCTTCTGTTTCCTGTTTCAGGAAAGGGTCACCAAGCTTGCACCACGCCCTCAGTCAGAAGAGGATCTGTCTGCTCTGTTTGAAGCTTCAATGAAACTGTATTAATGTTCATTCTCATTGAAAGAATTACCACTGGCCATCACAGTCCCGACAACAGAAGCCGAACTAGCCAGAACTTCGTCTTTTCATCTCCATGTGTAACACAACTGATACCAGTCTGAATGTGATATAAACTTATCCTGCAGAAGATTCCCTGATGCTCAAAGTCAGGCTACTTCCATAAACCGGTGGAAAAATGCCCACTACATTGGAACTTGGGCTAGATTTTAGGCATCCGTGTTCCTGTCCCAAGCCCCACAGATTGCCACTGCTCTATTTATCAAATGGGCAAAAACTCAGTATCTATCAAAAACTTAAATGCACATACTCAATCCCCAGTAATCCCTAGTCTACAAATTTATCCTATAGAAATATTAGCACAAGTGTGTTAAGAAATATGGCAAGGATGTTTCTGGCAGCACTTATCCTGATAAAATATCTGAAAGAAACTAAATATTTGTTAATAGTATAAAGATAAATAAATCATAGTATATTAAATAATGGAATGCTATCATGCTATCAATAAGAACGAGATAAATCTATTGGAAATATGCCCGCGATGTACTGCTAAATGGAAAAAAGAACGAATATTTATTTGCATGGTCTGATTTTTACTTTTTAAATTATATCTGAATATAGGTCTGTAGAGAGAGAATAGAAGGATACACATCAAAATATTAAAAGTTATCACTGGAGAAATGGAATCTGGAGTATAGAGAATTAAGAGAAAGTATTCACTTTATATTTTATACTTCCTGTTTTTATTTCATAAACATCTGTGTTGTTTTGGATTTGTCACAACAAGAACATATTTTCTGATTTTAAAAGGGCCAAAAAAATAAAGGGGCCAGAGAACAGAGACAAATACCACTGTATTGTTTTAGGTCAGATTCATCTTAATTTATAAAAATACTAGTAACTAATATTTAAAGATTAAGACAGACCCAAAGAAGTAAAATATTAGAGACTGATCCTCAGGTACATAAATTGTTCTTTTGAGAAAAACACTAACATCCTAAATGGTAACTCCCTCTTTGGAAAGATGTGTTCAGTGCTCAGAATAAATTAATTCAAAAGCCAGCAGGGTTGTATTTTATAGACTCAGACTTGCAGGTAGAATCTAAGCAGCATGATCGTTTGCCTCTCTGTTATCCCCAGCCTGCAGAAACTTCTACAGCTCATTTCTCTCATAAAGGTTACCACACTGATGGTTTTTGCCTGCTCAAGCTTTGGCAGTCTGGATCTCAGTGTACTTATAGATTTATTCATTTTTTAAAATTGAATTAAACTTTTAATCAAATATGTAATGTATATATAATTACATCAGGATTTTAAAAAACGAAAGAGAAATGCATTACTTGCCTTCAACCTGGCCAGACCCACTTTATCTGTATAGAGGTCTTTAGTTCCTTGAGATCTTTTAAATAACACTGAGATAATGTTTATAGAGCTTTCTCTAACTATAAACATAAAATATGGTCAGTACAAAAAACTGGTAATACAAAGATAAACGCAAAAGGAAATATTTGTTCATACTGCACCATCCAGAAGAGAGCCACTGTTAAAATTTTGGTTTATGTTTTTTATTATATGCGTGAATATATTTTTGACTTAGAAATGATATCGTTAGGGTACAGTTTTAATTCCTACAGAACATTCAAATTATTTATACTAAGTGCCCAAAAGGCAAGCATAGGACAACACTAACAGAATTTTAGTTGTACCTTGCAGACCATATCTAGCTAAAATTTCCTCCAGCATTTCAAGAGTCTCATGGATTCTGAAGGCAGAAGCTGTGAGATGGAGAGTACAGCGAAACTCTGTGCCAATCTGAGATCCTTCAAGAAACTTTACTACAAGTTGTTAATGTCTCAAAATACATTTGGCACAGCAAAAACATATATATGTCTCCCCTCAACCCACCCTCCCAAAAAAGTCCAGGTAAATTCTAGAACTCTTATATTCTACGAGGTGATATACCATCATTAGATTAAGTGTCAAGGGCCATGGGCTCCACTCCAATCCCTTGGTCTGTCTTGGGTTTTACTTTATTCGACCAAGGCCTCTTCCAGCTTGAAAATGCTGTGCCTAGATTTTATGTATTCCATAGTCCTTAATGTGTGATTTTGAGTTTGGGAGATTTAATGTAAAATAATTTGAGACATAAAAATTCATTCTCGATCTCTCTTAAATGCTCTCTGCCTTTACTACCAGTAGCCAGATGTCTAAATGTGACTCACCAGGAGGAGTGTTTGGTATTCATACCGACGATGACTCTGTACAGGAAGGATTTAAAGGTCAAGCATGAAGAAACAGATTTAGGAAGGCTTCATGTTTTTTATCTTAATGCCCATCATGTTGGTCCTTACAACTTGAGAATATGGAAAAGATGTGTTTCTTGACTTACCAGCTATTAAAAGAGCGTGAGATAAGAAATTCAGCCCCTTTCTGTAAACCAGACATTTCTGAGACAACAAGCGCATTTTTCTAAGTCAAATCCTATTTTTTATTACCTTTAAAAGCCCAAAAAGTTCTCAGGGGTTACAGCTCATTTATATGAATTACTTTTCTTGCAAAGGCAAGAAAAATTAAAAGAATAGTATTCAAAAGTTTGTAGAATATCACTTTCACAAAACTATCATATTTGGTGGAATTGTCACTTTAAATACATGCGCATCCTAACTTGTTTAATGATACAGAACACTACTTTGTTTCAAGTACATCATGTTTATGATTTTTGTCAAGTGCCACAATAAACAGCCTACTCGTTTTGCACTCCTTTCCCTTCTCCATGCACCAGGAGGGCTGTGCTGGGCTTGGCATTTTTGCACAGCTGTGGACACAGCTGGGGGGCGTTCTCCAGTGGTCAGTGAAGTAAGCCTGCTCTTGTAAAATACAAGTACAGTATCAAAATAGAGACCAAAACTTGCTTTCCTGGCCTTTTAACCCTGAGAAAGATTAATGGTTGTTTGGATTAGAAACTGTACCCTAATGAGGGACGGTTGCCTCCGGGGAGTGGGTCTGAGAAAGGGGACTGTTCACCTCCGGGTCAACATTGCACATGCTGCCTTGTCTCTGATGACCAGCAACCTCAAGCCGAGACAGCTGCCCAGGCCCTCCATCAAACGCCTGACCCTCCGGGAGCTGTGGAGGAGGTGGGCCCACAACCCCGCCATCGCCATCACCATCACAATGGTCTGCCCAAGGTAGTCTCCAGGGATAAGCTGCACTTTGAATGGGCAGAAATTGCTTCTTGAAGCCCTAGGTTGAATTACTGGCAGCTGGGGGTGGGAGGGTCTAGTTTCTGTTACTATTATTCTACTGTCTTTCCAACCACCCCAACAACTTTCGGAATAAATGCATACCACCGCCCGCCCCCCAACTGCAATAACTGTTTGCGATTTTGTCCCATGTGAAATCCCCCATGAAGCTCCATGCAGAACAGCCAACTTTAAAGTAACCCTACTTCACTCTTTCTGGCTTTAAGTATTGCCTTTTTAATTTGGGTATTTTTAATTGGTTTTCCAATTTATAAAATTGGAAACTGATTAAAATAATCATGAGCGAAAAGGAGAAAATAACTACCATCATGCCATTACCCAAACACAGCTGCTATCATCTGATATACTTCCTCTCCATCTTTTTCATTTGGGTGGTGTAATTTCCAGCTCATTTCCCTTAAGGCATGACATTTTAAGTATTGTCTACGTTGCCACATAATCTTCATAATCATTCTTTTTAAAGGTACACAATGTTTGGTTGAATAGAAATTTAAACATTTATCCTTATTATAGGGCATCAAGATTGCTTCCAAATTTTGACCGCTACCAATGACATAGCAATAAATAATGTGTATGTGGCTTCCCCCCCCATATTCTAAATTAACTTCTTAGGTTAATCCCCAAATTGAATTTTTATATCAGAGTATGGACATTTTTATGACTTTTGATTCATACTGTCAAACTGTTTATACTCCACTATTGTCTTAACTTTGTGTCCCCTCTCCTTCAATCTTCTTACAAAATAAACAGTAGTGTAAGTCAGCAAGAAATGAAACAGAGCTCACATGGATGACCAGGGCTAGGCTATTTGTGCAGGCCTGCAAGAGTCACCTGTGTTTTTTTCTTTTATATCAATATATCTGATATACACTTCACATGGACAGAAACATTAAAATTTTCAAATAAAATTATGAAATTTTAGTGTTACTTAAGTGAAACTGTAGATCACCAAGACTACATTTGTCACATTTTTTTTCCTTCTAGAACCTTCCATGGGACCCTAAACCTATGGGCTTGTGTTATTCATGGTCCCCCATTTTCCTGGCAAAAAAAAAAAAAAAAAGACCCAGAGGGACACATAAATATCCTTTTCTATAAGGCTATTCTAGAACCATCCTGGTCTGTGAGTGCAAGGATTGCTGCACTGGGAGGAGGTAACCAACAACCTTCTCCAGCAACATCCCTCCCCAGGGTCTAAGTTGCCCCTTTAATCAAAAACCTCTCAAATCTTAATTATGCACATTGGTCCTAGGTGGCTTTGGCAACCTTTGCTGGAGACCAATATGAACCAAGCACTGCATAGGAGAGAAGTGTTTGTAAGGCAACATACAAATGGAAAGATGTCCAAAGAGTACCACCAGGCTGGAGTGGCCACCTGAGTAAGGACAGGTTAATTTTTGTTCATTTTTCACATCTCCTTTAACCATTATATACTCTGTACACAGCTCAGTACCTTAACAAAATATTTTCCCAAAGGAAGAAGGAGACCATGGATTTGGGGAGAGGAGGACTGGGATTCTGCAGGTAGGGGTGATTTGAAGGGGCTAGAGAATGATTATAGGAATATGACATTTAATAGTATTTTTTTTGGAATAGTTAACCAAACTATTGCCACTTTATAAATATAAATATCAACTCTTATGAAATGTGGAGGCCAATTTACTAGGGCATCTACCACAGCTGGCAAAAATAATAAACTAAAGACAATAACAGTTTATTTACTGAGTCATTTACTGGGCCCTCAACCTGTGCCAGGCCCTTTATCAAGGGTTTGCCCACTGTGAGAGAAGCATTCCTATGTCCTTTTTACACAAATGAGGAAACTAAGTTAAAAAAAAAAAAAAACTGCCAACTTCACACAGCTAGTAAGGGTAGGACTAGCACTCAGTTCCAAGGTCATCCTAACCTGCATTCCCAGCCACCAAGTTCACTGCCTTTCAAGCGCCTTGTGTTGTCTGAGAGCTTCTTGAATTGCATTTAAACACTGTATACACGTGTGTACAACACAATACCTTGAACAGTAGGGGCCCCATAAGTATTTGTGGAATAGAGAATTCTACTTCATTAAAAGGGAAAAAGGAGAAGAGAAAAAGAATGTCCTGTGAGCCCTTGACATGGCAAAGAAAAGTTGAGCTGGTCATGCTGGTGGCCACACAGAAGGGTATTAGAGGTCACAGAGCTACCTTGGGGGTGAATCCCAGCCCTGTTTCTTACTGAGTAACCTAGGGTAAACACTTAGATTTTCTGAGCACAAACTTTACCTCATAGGGTTGTTATAAACATCAATAGGAAGTAATGTATGTGAAATGTCTAGAACAGTGGCTGGCCCACAGTCCTTGCTCAGTAAATGTTACTTCTCTTCCCTTTCCTGAATGCTAAGCTTGCAGGAAGACTTTCATCCCAGCAGCTGACTAGAAGATCACTACAGTGACGTCAGTTGTATACTAAGGGCTTCCAAAGTTCCCTCAGAACAAGAAGTACCTGGGACGCTAAAGATATAGATCAGTCCTTTCCTCCTACCCCCAAGAAATTCAAATCCTGTCAACCGGGGTTGGAACCCAGGCGACTGCTGTTACGTCAATTTGCTTTAGGAAAGTTAAACAGCACTTGGGCCTGTTTGGTGGCCTCTTGGCATAGATGGTGACAGAAACCGAGCAGCGGTCTCAACCTTCAACGCGCACCAGAAGCTTCTGGAGGGCTTAGTAAAACATGGGTTGCTGGGCCTGGTCCCCAGAGTTTCTGATTCAATAGGTCCAGGCAGGCAGTGAGAATCTGCATTTCTAACTGGCTCCCAGGTGCTGCTGCTGCTCCAGGAATCACACTTTGAAAGGACTGCAATTTTCTCACATTTCCAACTTAGCTGGCTCAGATTTCAGCTGGAACTAGTTCTACATAGCATGTGGCAAGACCGTGAGCCCCTGAGGAGGGTCAGGACAACACCCGAAACTTACCTCTGGACTTCTCCACCAGACTGGGAACCGCCGCCGGAGCGCTGTCGCGCCTCTTCCCCACCAAGACTGGCTCGCCCTGCAACTCCTGCCTCTCGTTTCCACCTCAGTCTCAGGCTGAGACCTTTCAGGATGTGCCCATCGAAGCCTGAGCAAAAAGGAGACACTTGCTTATGACTCTAGCCTTGATGGTATTTGCTTCCACCATGACGAGACTAAAAGCATACCAAGTACCAGAATACCAAGTTTCATTTCAGTATAATCAGTATAAAGGCTATAAGACTCCCAGCTACTAGGTTACCAAGCTGCTAAAACTGTCTTGTCTAATCTGCTTAGAAAAGAAACTAGGGGTGCCGGGTGGCTTAGTCAATTAAATGTCCAACTCTTGATCTCAGCTCAGGTCTTGATCTCTGGGTCGTGAGTTCAAGCCCTGCATTGGGAGCCTACTTAAAGAAGAAAAAAAAAAAAACAGAAAAGAAAAATCCTCCTTGTTATATTCCTATTTTAAAAGCTATGTTGTGAAAAGTTTTCATTTTTATGGGAAAGGGGATGTAGAAAGAGTGAATACATATATAGTAATGCCTGAAATTATTGGTAAAGCAGCTCGTTGGATACAAATCAAACGGTGCTCCAAGGGCAAAAGTGCCAAGATGAAGAAAAGGACAGCTACTCACATCCAGTTAGAAAAAAACCACGCAGTGGTCCTGCCGCTCACTCACAGGCACCACAGGGCTCCCCGTTCCGGCTCTCCTGTTGACATTCAGCCTTACTTCCCTATCATATGCCCTTGTTAGCCTTAAAAAATAAAACTGCCAGTTATTCTACCCGCAAAACATGGTTTTACTTCGGAATGGCAAAGAGGCGCCACCAAGGACAAGCACGCTACCGCACAGCCGTGGGCAAGCGCGCAGACCCACGGAGAGGAGGACGTTGGGAGGGCTGTTCTAAACAAAAAGACCATTGGGCTAAACTGGGAGTTTAAAGGATAGTGGCTTTTCGTTGTCTGAGTTGTACCTGTCTCTCATTGGCTGGGCTGTTGCCGAGGGAGGAGGAAAGCCTCTCCTCCTCCAGCCGGGATAGTAAAGTAGTGTTCACCTAGAGGTCTGAGGCTTCCTGTTGGGTCTGCGACTGATACGGGGTGGGGCCTAAGAGCGCCCCCTGCTGGCCTCCAAGTCCATTCTAAATGAGCTCTCCTTTTCGTTAATTTTCACACCCTTGATAAAGGATTTTGGAGGATCTCACCAGAAATGAGCGAGCACAGTCCTGGAGGGCTGGTACCCTGTCATGCTACTGAAATATCAAAATCTATAGATTTAAAATGTTTGACTGAAAATTGAGTAGAAAAAGATATTCCCTAACTTTGTGGAGGGAGAGAGATGGAGCACGTCCCAAACTTTCATTGATTACCCTCTGTGCCCCAGTCTGGCCAATAGGAGGAATATTATCTTTGTTAGCTTGGATTCCCCCACCGTTCTTGGGTGGACTGAATTGTTACCCAGTATGATGGACTGAATTGTTTCCCCAAAATTCATATGTTAAAGCCCTGACTCCTTCTACATGTGACTGTATTTGAAGGTAGGGCCTATAAAAAGGTATTAAGTTAAAAGGGGTCCTATGTGTGGACCTTAATCCAGTCTGACTAGTGTCCTTCTAAGAAGAGGAAATTTGGACACAAAAGAAATACAGAGACACATGCACAAAGAAGAAAGACCATGGGAGGACACAGTGAGAAGGTGGGCCAAGGAGAGAGGCCTCAGGAGAAACCAAACCTGTTGCCACCTGAGTTTGGACTCCTAGCCTACAGAACTGTGAGGAAATAAAATTCTGTTGTTTAAGCTGCCCAGTCTGTGGATTTTGTTATGGTAACCCTAGTAACCTAGGATTTGCTGGCCAATGACAGTCTTGAAGGATTTACATCAGAAAGGGCTAAGAGCCACTAGCAGAAAAAGAAGTAGTAAATCCAGAGGCAAGAAAGAGAAGAAAAGGCTTGAGACAGCAAGCTGAGTGTAGAGAGAGTCTTAGGGGAGGTGAGCAGAGAGGGAGAGATTAGGGGCAGCCCACAAGCAGGGCACTGGAAAATAAATAAGGAGAGAGTGGTTTGGTTTGGTTCTTAAAGTTTGGCTGTGTGTTATGAATGAAATCTCCTTTGGAGTTTGTTAGGAGATGGCAATAATGACATAGATTGTTTTAAAATTATTTCTGCAGGTCAGACTTTTGCTGTGTTGCTTTTGCAAAATGCAACACCAAACCAAGCCTGATTCAAACTACGGGAAGTTAAGGTTATAATTTTAAAACAGTAGAGCAAGCACAGTGATAAAAAAAAAAAAAACAAATTGGAAAGGCTTCATGAAGGAGGTGACTCCTGTGTTGAAGTGTGAAGGAAAGACGGAGTTAGATGGGAGGTAGGACATTCCAGGGACAATGAACAGCAGGAATGATAACACAGAGTAAAAATGGAGTATGCAGAGAGATTTCCACAGTTCAGTATTGCTGGGTATCAGATGCAAGACATGGCAAGTTGAGGCTGGAGAAGTAAACATGGCGCAATCCTGGTGCCTTGTTGGAACTTGGAATGTACCCAGAAAGGTGGTAGAAACCATCAGGGATGAGCTGGGGTGCCAGAGACAGAACTGTATTATAGATCGGTCACTTGGACAAGAAGTTAGATTAAGTAGTTCCTGATAACAATTATAGATAACAAAAAAGATCATTATAAATAAGCTAATATTTCTTCCTTCTTTCTCAGTATTTTTTGTAACTTTTATTTGGAAATAATTCAAATGCAATTGAAAGAAAGAACACAGAGAGAGACCCCGTATACCTTCACACCGTTTCCCCCCATGGTAACACCTTGCACAACTGCAGTGTAATATCACAACCAGGAAACTGACACTGATACACTCCTTCCACCTTATTCAGTTTCACCAATTTTACATGAGCTCATTTGTGTGTGTACTCGGTTCTATCACATTTTGTCACATGGCACAGATTCGCATGACCACCACTACAGCTCAAATACAGAACAGTTCTGTCACAAGGATGCCCTGTGCTACCCTCTTAGAGCCATAGCCACTTCTCTCCCTCCCCAGTCCCTGGCAACTACTAATCTATTTCTGTAACTTTGTGCATTTTAAGCCTGAAACCTTTTGAGATTGGCTTTTTTTCCCACTCAGCGTAGTTCTCCGGAGATTCATCCAGGCTATTCTGTGTACCAATAGTTCCTTCTTCATTATTAGTAAGTTGTATTCCACGGTGTGGTTGTACCACAGTTAACCATTCAGCCACTGAAGGACATTTTGACTGATTCCAGCTTGGGGCTATTACAAATAAATGCTGCTATGAAAAATTGTGTACAGGTTTCTGGATGAACATAAGTCTTCGTTTCTCTGGGTTAAATGTCTAAGAATGCCATATGGTAAGCACTTGTTTAGTTATGTAAGAAACTGCCAAACTGTTTCAGGGGGCTGCACCATTTTACATTCCCACCAGAAACGTGTGAGTTTCTCCACATCCCACCAGCATTCACTGTTACCACTGTTTTTTATTTTAGCCATTCTGGGAGGCATGTAGTGAGCTCCCATTGCCGTTTTCATTTGCATTTCTCTAATGGCTAATGATGTTGAACATCTTTTCAAGTGCTGATTTGCCATCTGTAGATCCTCTTTGCTAAAATGTCTGTTCATGTCTTTTGCCTATTTTCTAATTGGATTATTTTTTTTACTGTTGAGTTTTGAAAATTCTTTATATATTCCAGTTATAAGTCCTTTGACAAAGATGTGGTTTGCAAATGCTTTCTCCAATCCTCTGCTTGTCTTTTCATCTTCTTACAGGGAGCTTTTTCACAGAGCAAAAAGTTTTAATTTGATGAGATCCAATGTATCTTTGTTTTTCCTTTTATGCATCATGCTTTTGGTGTGAAGTCTAAGAACTCTGATTAGCCATAGAGGTCTATGATACTACCCTAAATTTTTCCCTAATAGTTTTAGTTTTACATTTAAGTCCATGATCCATTTTGAGTTAATTTTTTTTTTTTGAGAGATAGAAAGTGTGAGCAGGGTTGGGGGGCAGGGCTAGAGGGAGAAAGAGTATCTTAAGCAGGCTCCATGCCCAGCATAGAGCCTAATGCAGTTGATCTCATGACCCTGAAATCATGCCATGAGCCAAAATCAAGAGTCAGATGTTTAAGTGACTGGGCCATCCAGTGCCCCTCCACTTATTTAGATCAGCATTTCATTTCATCAGCATTTGTAATTTTTAGGACACAGTTCATAAGCATGTTTTGTTACTTTTATACCTAAGTTTCATTTTCTTTACACCATTTTTTTAAAATTCTGTTTCCACATATTCATTGTCAGTACACAGAACTGTGATTGATTTTTGCACATGTATCTTATATCCTGCAGCATTGCTGATTCTTGAGATTTCTACATAGGCAATTATGTTATCTGTAAATAGGGACAGTTTGATTTCCTCATTTCTAATATGTACACCTTTTATTTATTTTTCTTGCTTTATGGCACTGGCTAGAACTTCCAGTACTATGTCGAATAAGAGCAACGAGAACAGACATCCTTGCCTTGCTCCTGATCCTAGGAGAAAAGCATCCAGACCATAACCATAAGGTTAGCTGCAGAGTTTTAGAGGTGCTCTTGATGAGCTAAAAGAATCTGTGTCATCTTCTAAAAATAATATAATAACATAGTAGCTTTTATTTTTCTCTGATGTTTATGCTTAGATAATTTACTGGAGTTATGTTATTTTTATAATTAATAGATAAAGCAATCTTTTCCATTTCCCTTATAATCCTGTTAAAGTACCTATGCAGGTATTATAATTTCCAGTTTTCAGATAAACCTTTTAAACTAGAGACTCCAAGAGGTAAACTGTCTTGCCTAAACTTACACGCAAACTAATAGATTTACACTAAGCCCTGGGGAATCAGTTCAATAATATTTACTGTAAAACTAATACTGATAACATGGTTGAACCCTTCAGGGCCAGGCACTATAAGTGCTTCAGGTGTGTTATGTTATTTAATTGCTCAAAACAGCCTAATGAGGTGGATATTGTTATTATCCCCATTTTACAGATGATAATATCAAGCCTCAGAGAGCTGTATAATTGACCACAGTCACACTGCTAGCAAGAGGTAGCAAGTAATTTGAACATAGACACAGATCTCCCTCTTAACAACCACTCAGTGTGAAATCCTGTGTCAGGTTCTGGGAATACAAAGATGGATAGAAGAGAGTCCCCTGCCTCCAAAGGAGCACATAATTCAGCAGGGGAAAAAGATCAGTGTATTTGCAGCTTGGTTCCTGAAGAAGCCACAGCCCCAGTTGGTAAAATATCTCACCAATGTTAGAGTAGCTCAATAATATTTGTTGATTAAATGGCTAAATGGAAGGAAAAAAGGAAAGAAAGAAAGAAAGAAAGAAAGAAAGAAAGAAAGAAAGAAAGAGAAGAAAGAAAGAAAAGAAAGAAAGGAAAGAAAGAAAGAAAGAAAGAGAAAGAAAGAAAGAAAGAAAGAAAGAAAGAAAGAAAGAAAGAAGGAAAGAAAGAGGGTGGCCTGGGTGGCACAGCGGTTAAGCATCTGCCTTTGGCTCAGGGCGTGATCCCAGTGTTGTGGGATTGAGCCCCACATCAGGCTCCTCTGCTATGAGCCTGCTTCTTCCTCTCCCTCTCCCCCTGCTTGTGTTCCCTCTCTCACTGGCTGTCTCTATCTCTGTCAAATAAATAAATAAAATCTTAAAAAAAAAAAAAAAGAAAGAAAGAAAGAAGAAAGAAAGAAAGAGAAAGAAAGAAAGAAAGAAAGAAAGAAAGAAAGAAAGAAAGAAAAAAGAAAGAAGAAAGAAAGAAAAAGAAGAAAGAGGAAGGTAGTCATTATACTGATTTCTTGGACAAATCTAACATTGTTTGTATCTTATATAGAAGCTTCTAGTAGAAAGTACTTTTTACTTTCCAGAAGTAGAAAGAGTTCCTTAAACCAAATCATCTACCTGCCTCAGCCAGCCTGGTGGTTGCTGGTAACAGTGACTAAAAACTATCAAAAATAAATATCATGGAATATCAGAACAGAAAAAATGACAGAAGCTGGTCATCCAGAAAAAAAAGAGTAAATCCTTCACACACTGCTTAATGGAATAGACAGGCTCAGCCACAATGGCTGCCCAGGGAGGGTAGGCTTTCCTGTCTGAGTAACTTTGACCTCAGGGTTCCCCAAACTCCTACCACCTCACAAGACCTCCAACACCTCCAACACCAAGCTCACCCCTCCTTCATCATAAAGTCTCTTCCACAGGTAAGGTTTCCCGCAGGGCAGAGACTCCAGGAGATACTGGGGAAAACACTCTCTTCTCGCTACAGTGTCCTTTCTTCCAATTCCCTGATTCTCCCTTCTCCTCCTACCCCTCTCTCTATTCTTCCTCTGTGCGACGTTATGACCACTGGGAACTACTCCTTCCCAAAGAAGAAAAAGAAATATGAGTTAACATTAACTGAGTGTAGATTATACAAGTTCTATTCTAAGCACTTTATATATTTTTCAATGTTGTCATTTCAACAACCTTATGAGTCATTATTACACCTTCCTCTTCACCCCAAACACATACACAGCCCCCTTGGTTCAGGCCAGCCACCCCCGCCCCCAATCACTGCAGTCACCTTCTTAATGGCTTTCCTGCCTCCATTTCTTAACCCCCTGCAATCCATTCTCCACACTGGACCCAGGATGGTTTATGTAAAACCCAAATTGTCTGACTGTGTCTTTCCTTTAATTAAAATCCTTCAAGAGAAGGCACATAGCCACAGCAGACTGGCAAGGCTGGCAGGATCTTGCCCCTGCCTCCCTGACCAGCCTCTTGTCCCCATGTGGACCCTCACTGCAGCTTCACCCTCCTCCCTAGTGGCATCAAGGTCTCCTCTGCCCATGACATTCTCTGCGTGCCTCTACTTATCACTCTGTGGTGTAAATACGTCTTATTCTTTGTGCAATCATTTATTGTCTTGTCTAGCTCCCCCTCTAATCTGTTGATGGAGGGTAAAAGACTTTGCCTTAATCCTCTCTAGAGCCTTATCACCTAACATGAAAGCTGGCATATACAGCAGTAAGTTATCAATAACTTGGTGGCAAAGAATGGGAAGGAGAGAATGAAACAACTGGTCTGATTTTTTCCTACTCAGACAATCTGATTTTTCATTGGCCAAAGTCTCAAACTTTTCAACTAAATAAACGCAAAGCCTACATGCCCCAGATCCTCAGCTACAACTAATGACCAGGAGAACAAACATCTCTTGTCCGTTATGTACTGATATAAAAACAACCTGGCAAAAAGCAAAAAGTGTTCTAGGATATGACTTTTAAAGTCCTGGTCCACTAAGAATGTTGGGAGAGCAGCCTGGGGGGTCCACAGAATTTAGGAGCGCCCTCTTACAGATCAATGCACAGAGAATCCCCCTATCTAGGCCAATGAGGGACAACTTTGTAAAGAATAGACAACTATTTATCTACACAAAAGAAAATCTTCCTACCATTAGTAACACCATTAACTTCTTAGCAGCTTTTCCATTATGAATCTGACATCTCCTTTTTCTTCAAAGCCCAGCTTGAGTGCTTTTGATTTTTTTAAATGAAATAAAGCCATCAACACACAATAAAAGCTATGCAATATTTATAATTAGAGGTCTCGAGAGTATATTTTACGTTACAGAAAAGATTGAATTTCTAGGCCTTCCCTTTTAAATCCCTTAAAACCTTCAGCTTTAGAATGAGAGACTCAAACTCTTCTCTCGGGTCTTAACTTTTATGTGGCTTATTACTTTTTTATCCCCTCTAAAACTCTAAATCCCTTCAACATAGCTTCGGTTCCTTCCATGGCTGAATTGGCAGCAAGCTGATCTTTTTATTGGTGGGTAATGGATTTAGTTTGATTGCTGACACGGGAACAATGAGAGGATAAACAATTCCATTTGTGGCCATGAAATTCCCCATCTGTTGAGTGCGTTTATGACTGAAGAGCGCTGGGCAGAGACAGATGAATGAGCCCGCCACGCCCGATGTTAATGACATCCGTCATACAAGCTGAACATGTGGCTTCATAAATCAAGAGCTAATAGCAACTCCGCAACTCCGGTTGCTCATGTCATTAACTCGCCAGCCGCCTAAATACCTAAGAATGTACCATAACGTTGAGCGTAGAGGCCTGATCTGCAATTCTGATCTCACCAAAAAAACAGAGGTAGCAAGGGAAGCCAAAGTCATTTTTCCAAGCTTAAACAAAACAAAACAAAACCTCTTTCAGATGCATGCTTAAATATTTGTAGATGATATCTCATATCTATGCTATCTGGAATTGGTTTCAAAATACACTGGATAGGTGGGGGGAGTAGTGGGCAGAGATATAGATGAAAAAGACTGGTCATGAGTTGATCCTCGTTAAAGCTTGGTGATGGGAACTTGAGAGTTCCTTATACAATCTCCTTCCCTTTGGATGTTTAAAATTATTCATAATGAAAAGGGTTTTTTAAAATTTGAAGAAAACTGGAAAATGGGAGTTTCCATTGTTTAGCATGAACATTTTTTTTGCCAAATTCTCTCTTAAAGAAAAAGAAAGAAGCTACGCTCACACAACAGTTCAAGCATGTAACAAGGCAAGTAAGCCATTATCACCAAAGATGAAAGCAACACATTTCAGAGGGAGAAGATCAGGCAACACCCACCGTGGGTGTTCAAGAACCCACATCACTTGCAGCCCAAACCCTAATGCCAGGAGATTATTGTGTTTGGGAAGTCCCAAGAGTCTCTCCACCCCTCACCCTTTTGATTTTCCACTGCAGTGAGTTACCTATTGTCGCCATCACTTCTGCATTTTGTGGCTTCTTTTCATGGATGCTCAATCTTGGGTGCTTTAATTTGGGGGCTGTTGTCAAAGAGATGGAAAATTAAAGAACAAAGGAAAAGGAAAACAACGAAAGGAAAGTGATAGTGCTCTGTTCAAAGGACTGTTCAGTTCATTTCTGTTAGGTAAAGCCTCTTAATGCCATCCACGGCACACTGTCTCAAGTTCAGCTGGATTTCCAGAGGAAGTTCTAGGTACATGTCCATCAATCCTGATATTGTTCCAAGGCCGGAAGAGGAGAAAGAGAGAAAAATCTGTGCCTCTATTAGCCTCCTGACTCCCAAATTATATACAAATAGAGTTGCTATGATTTACTCCTGATAAAATCACTGGGTATGTACTTTGTGCCCAACACTGTCCTGGTCACAGGGGTTGCCACAATAAGCAGGGCACATGGCTTCTGTTGGACAGGCAGACAAATAAACAAGCAATCACTCCTCAGTGTGGTACTTCAATGGAATATGGCCCCCTGACCTGCCTTGGGAATCTTCCAGTAGAAGCGATGCTGAAAGTGAGAATGTCAAGTGCAAAGCAGAAGGGCCAATGGAGATCTAGCAGGTTGGAGAACCTCGAGAACTGTGCTGTCTGATATGGTGACCACTAGCCACACACGGCTGTGGAGCCCTTGAAATGTGACTAGTCCAAGCTGAAATGGGCTGCAATGTAAGTGTAGAGTGCATACCAGATTTTGAAGACTTAGCATAAAAAAGGCAAATATCTCATTAGGATTTTTATATTGATTACCTATTAAAATGATAATATTTTGGATCTTTTAGATTACGTAACAGATATTATTGAAGTTAATCTCCCTTATTTCTTTGAACTTTTTGAGTGTGACTACTACAATGTTTTAAATTAGATGTGTGGCTAGAATGAGATCTCCATGGGACAGCCCTGCCCTACTGCTTCAGGGTAAGCGTGGGAACAGTGTGGGTTGAGAGCCACCTTGAAGGAACTGAGAGACGGTACAGTCCCCTGGTATCAGAAAAGGAACAAGAGTCATTTACTGTCTCCCTTAAATATCAAACTTCAGGTCTGAAATTGAGCTCCTGACCAGGTTCTCCTCCCCCAGCTGCTGAGTGTTGGCAGCTGACAGCTCACTGCTGACTCCCTGCCAGAGCTGGCTCCGCCGGGGGAACTACCTCGCCCAAGATCACACGCTTCCCAAGGTGGCCTCCAACCGCTGCCAGGCAAGTAGGAGATCAATTAGGAGACCTGACCTACTACCTCGACCCAATTGGGGTAAGTCTGAAGGCTGCCCAGCCTCCAGGTTCCTTCCTGGGGTTGGCTGAGCTCCTCGTTGGGACAACACGGCATCCCAGCAACTTCCTCTGCCTGACCCCACTTCCTTCACTTCACCCCCAGGTGTTGATCCTGCAAGCACTGACCAGCAAACTTGTTCCCTGCAAATTTCATCTCCAAGTCAGCTTCCTGGGAACTGGATCTGCAACATGATCTGCCCCCCAAATCGCTTCCTTTTTCAGCCTTTTCCTGGTGCCATCTTTAACTCCTCTCTTTCTCTCACACCCACTTGTTGGTTTTACTTTAAATTACATCCAGAATGTAACCAGTTCTCACCTCCCCTTCCACTGTCTCCCTGATCCAAACCCCCACCACCTCTCACCTGCAGTACTGCAAGGGACTCTCACTGCCTCCCCCTGCTTCTGCCCTTGCCACCTTGCAGTCCCTCTTAACCGGAGAGAAGGTCTCAAGCCAGGTCATGGCCCAGCTCTGCTCATGCAGACTTCCCATCTCACTCAGAGTAAAAGCCAAATCCTTGCTATGATCCTGCATGCCTAAGACAATCCCAGTTTATGCCTGATTGCCCAGAATAATTTAGTAACAATTGCTTTCCCCCTCAGAATCAGCCTGGTTTGAATTATAAATTACACAGTTACCTGACCTATAAGGCCCTTCATGTAGTTTCCTGCCATCTCTTGGGCCTCATCTCCTACCCTCTCCTTGTCCACTCTATTCCAGTGACTCCAGAATACTCTGTGAACAGTAAACAAACTTCTGCCTCAGTATATTTGCACTTGCCGTCCCCTTGCCAGTTATTTGCAGGCTAACTTCCTAATGTGCCTCAGGCTATTCAAGACCATTTTTTGGGGATGTCTTCCCTGGCCACCCCTTTTAAAATTGCAAATATTTTACTTACTCATTCTGGTGTCTTAGTCCATTTGGGCCACTATAATGAGAACCACAAACTGGTGGCTCATACACAATAGAGGGGCACCTCC
Source organism: Ailuropoda melanoleuca (assembly GCF_002007445.2). Lineage (NCBI taxonomy): Eukaryota > Metazoa > Chordata > Mammalia > Carnivora > Ursidae > Ailuropoda > Ailuropoda melanoleuca. The sequence continues at coordinate 39,838,405 of NC_048226.1, forward strand.
GTGGCTCAGTTGGTTAAGTGTCCGACTGTTGGTTTCGGCTCATGTCATGACCTCACAGTCATAAGACTGAGCCCTGTGCTGGCCCTGAGCCTGCTTGAGATTCCCTCCCTCTCCCTCTGCCCCTCTCCCCACACTGTGCACATGCACGCATGGGCATTGTCTCTCTCTCTTCAAATAAATAAATAAAATATATTTTTTAAAAGAATCTCTCATAAAAAAAATTAAAAATAAAAGTAATAAACAATAGAATTTCTCACAGTTCTGGAGGCTGGAAAGGACAAGATCCAGGCACCTGCTGTCTGTATTGTGGTGAATCTTCCTGGTCCATCGCTGGTGACTTCTCACTGTGTCCTTACGTGCTGAAAGGGGTTAAGGAGCTCTGTGGGGTGTCTTTTATAAGAATATTCATCCCACTGATGAGGGCTCCACTTTTGTGACTTAAGCACCTCTCAAAGACCCCACCTCCTCATACCATCACATCAGGCATTATGATTTTAAGATATGAATTTGGGTGGCAACATTCAGACCGTAGCATCTGGTTATCATCTGTCTCTTTCAATAGGACGTAAGCTCCATGAGTTTACACTTCATCATCCCCAGTCCTCGATGCATAGTAGGTGTTCAATAAATAACTGTTGGGAAAATAAATGAATGAAATATGGATGGACTCCAAAAATATTAGACTAAATGAAAGAAGCCAGACACAAAAGTTCATAAATTGTATGACTTCATTTATATGAAATATCAGAATACATAAATTTGTAGAGACAGAATGCAGACTAGTCATTGCTAGAGGCTGGCAGAAGGGGGAATGGGGAATGATTGATGGGTACAGGGTTTCCGTCTGGGGTGATGAAAAACTTTGCAAGTAGGTAGTGTTCATAGTAGCGATGGTAGCACAACACTGAATACACCAAATGGCACTGGAATGTATGCTTTAAAAGGGTTAATTTCTTGTTATGTGAATTTTACCTCAACAAAAAAGAACAACAACAACAAAAAAACCAAATAGGAATGAACAAACAGTTATGGAAAGGTGAGGTCTGGTAGTTCAGGGTTTTGCTGTCTTCAGTACTGAGTGGGGAATGAGGGGTGTTATGTGTTCCTCAGGCTACAAGAGGACAGCCTGAGAACCATGGTCAAGCCCATTCTCTTTTCAAGGCAGGGAGAACCTGTCCCATAGCAAGCAGGACCTTCTCATCCATGCCATACTTCAGCAACCATATTAAACGCCCACGAGGTCCAGGCATGATCCCCTGTGAACCTTACAGAGCTCTGTGATAGCATCCAAAGCAGAAATCAAGCTGCAATAATAGGCCGTGCAAAAGCTTTGCATGTCATTTTCCAATGATTTTCTTCCAAATCAATGTGATATGATAAATTCCTTTTGATTCCCGAACTTTTTACTGGATGAAATTGTTGCAATGTCTAAGAGCATAAGCTTTGGAGCAGGCTGCCTGGGTTTTGATCCTTGCTCAACACCCTAACAGTAGGGTTAGGTATAAACCTTAGATCAGTGGTTCTCAACCAGGGGTGAATTTGCCCCACAGGGGACAACTGAGGGAATGTTACTGGCAGCTAATGAGTAAAGGCCCGGGATGCCATTAAACATTGTGCAATGCACAGGACAGATGGTCCCCACAACAAAGAACTCTCTGGTCCCAGATTTTGATGATGTCACTGTTGAGAAACCCTGTCTTCGACCAATCACCAAGCTGTTTTGGGCCTCAGTTTTCTCATCTGTTAAATGGTGATACTAGCAGTGGGCCTACTTATAGCATTGTGATAATAAATAAAAAGTGAGCAAAAGGCTCACAGCATAGTGCTTGGCATATAGTCAGTGCTACTTTTTAAAGTATTATTAGACTAAGCCTGTGTCTGATTATCTCGATTATTGCGGCGCCTAATAAGACCAGGTGAATTTGTCTTCTGCCCCTCGTCCAGCCTCAGCTGTGAGCTTCTAACACGGGAGCATCACTGATCCCAAGGAGATGGAAGGGTGTTCATCACCTGGGCCAGAAAACCCACTGCAGTGAGCTTTCCTGGTTCAAAAAATAAAGATATAGGATGCTCAGTTAGATTTGAATTCCAGTAAACAATAGTTTTTCATATACATATGCCCCGTGCGATATATGGGGCACAGACCTTATGCTAGGAAACCACTACTTATACTATACTAGAAAAACTCTTTGTTATTTATCTTAAATTAAAATGTAATTGGGCAACCTGTATTTTGTCTGATCCCTCTACCCTCCAAGCACCTGCCCTCTGACGTGTAGAGACTTTTTCACACACAAAGAACAGCAATTTGCCTAAGTTAAAGATTGAAACCATCTCTCTCTCCCTCAGAGGAACTGAAAGGTGAATGCTGCATCTGCTAAAATTACGAATGGATCTCCAATTTCACAAAATAAACCACCGCAGGTTGAACACAGAGCCTGCCCCCCAAGTCTGCACAGATGAGCCCTGTGGGGTGGCAGGGAGTCCCGGCTGTGCTGTCATGACAGACCTGGGGTAGAAGCTCTCTTCTGCAAAGTGGTAGTAGGTCCACCTGGCCAGATTGTTGTAGGACTGACGTATAAAATGCCTGGTACCTAATAGGTCTTCGACATAGTGTTGGCACATGGTGGGCTTCGATAAATGCGGGAGGAACGGGCAAAGGCTGTACCGCACAGGCCGGGGCCATAGACCACCATTCATGTTGAGCAGCTACCACCCCTCTGCTCAGCCACTAAATCCACGTCCCCCGGGTGCTTTTAAAGCCATGTACTCCTAGGAACCACCCCAGATCTTTGGAATCAGGAAAAAATGGGGGTGCGGCCCAGGCTTTATCAAGCCACTTAGCAGGTCTGCTGCGCAATCAGGGTTAAGAACCACGAATCCAAATCTTGGAGGTTGGCTCTATCAAGAGTGGTTCTCAAACTTTAGGAAGGTTAGAGGCCCCGAGAGTTGTTAAAATGCAGATTGCTGCGCTCTGAGAGTTTCTGATTTAGGAAGCAGGGTGGGCCTGAGAATTTGCATGTCTAACACTAACATGTTCCCTGTCCAAGCCCCAGCCACATATTATCATCATCGGGGGTGTTTTTATTTTTATTTTTTTATTTATTATTTTTAAAAGATTTTATTTATTTGACAGAGAGACAGCCAGAGAGAGAGAACACAGGCAGGGGGAGTGGGAGAGGAAGAAGTGGGCTCCCAGCGGAGGAGCCTGATGTGGGACTCCATCCCAGGGTTCTGGGATCACGCCCTGAACTGAAGGCAGACGCCTTAACGACTGAGCCACCCAGGCGCCCCCAGGGGTGTTTTTAAATACCTATGCCTTGGCCCTGGAGAATCTTCTTTAAACAGTCTGGTGAGGGACCTGAGCTCCGCATAATGCTGGGTCAGGAATGTCTGCTATCCTAAAGTGAACTTTTTGCTCTAATTCCAAAGTGTGCCCTGGCGCCAGCAACAAGGGTTTCACGGGCGGGGAGGCTTAGAAACTCAGTCTCTCAGGCCCCACCTCAGACCCATCGAATCAGAATCTGCATTTTAACGAGGCACTAATTCATACCACATTAAAGTATGAGAAGCATGTTTAAGATTCAACCGAAATGAAACTTTTTCTAAGAGGCCTCCTCCTACCGTCTTTGTGAGGGTAGATCTCCAGGACTCTGAGGTTGGAGAAACACAGGTAGCACTGCTCAGCCCTCCCCATTAGTGAGGCAGATAGGTGCCAAACACGCAATAAATAAATAAAGCCTTCCACTGACATTAATTGCCCGCCCTTTGAGTCAGGGTGGAAACAAAATTTTAAAATGAAAGTAAGTCGTCATCCACAGGCCAACAGTGTGGAATCCTTATCACTGACTTCCCAGAACCTGAGAGAAGAGGAACCCAGACCAGGACAGACTCTGCTGACTTAGGTTTCAGCTGGCCCTGGCAGGGGCTGCCGTCAGGACTCACAGGTGTGGTGTGTATTCACTGTTGCGTACCGATTATAACGTTTATATTCCAAAACGGGGTCTCAGCCATCCACCCCTTCCTGGATTATAAGGTATCTAGGCGAGGAGCCCCATGACTGTTTAATACAATCAAGATTTTTGGCTCAGAGCCCAAAAGCCAAACAGTATAATTCTGGCAAATATTAATAATAATAATTATTGCCTAGGGTGTGGGGAATAAGCCCCTCATATCCTATTAGTGAAAGTGTCAATGGAGGCAGAATTTTTGGAAGGCAATGTGAAAAATGTCCTCAAAATTTTAAATACCCATATGCTATGACCCACCCTCTCACAACTAGAAACACAGTCTACAAAAAAGTTAGAAGACATGTATAAAGATACATATGTAAGTATGTTCTTTGCAGCACTGTTTCTAATTTTTTTAAAATGGAAATAAGCTATAGGTCTATCAAGAAAGGAGTAGCTAGGGGCACCTGGGTGGCTTAGTGGGCTAAGTGTCTGCCTTGGGCTCCTGTCATGATCCCAGGGTCCTGGGATCAAGCCCTAAGGGAGGCTTAGCCCCTGCTCAGTGCGGAGTTTGTGTTTCCCTCTGCCCCTCCCCCTCCCCAGGCTTTTTCTCTCTCTTTCTCAAATAAATAAATAAAATCGTTTTTTTTTTTTAAAGGAGTGGACAAATTCTTATAGTGTAGTAGTCTTCTGCACATTTATTTTAAAAATGGGAACTATAAATGTTCACACATGAATGAGTGCGTGCATGCATATGCGTGCGTATGTGTAGTAGGACTCCACTTCTATTTTTTAAATCATATATATACACTTATATATATAAATAAGCATAAACAAATCTGGAAATGCACCACCAATCTGTAAACAATGATTGCTTTTAGGAAGTGAGGCTAGAATAGGGGAAGTAGATTTCACTTTTTCTGTATACCCATCTATAATTTTTGAATGTGTTATAATAAGCATGTATTATTTTTATTACTTCAAAAATATTTGCAACAGGTAAAAATGATTTCTTAAGAATTGTTTTTCTCTGGGTGTGTTTCACTACATTAGCTCATTTAGTTCTGTATTCAGGCTTATTCATTAGATGTGATACAATATAGTCTAATTGATTAAATTTGGGCTTTCTTAGAAAAAACCTAATCCAGCCTGGATTCCTTGAGATTAAATCCAGGTGACCTTGACTGGCTTCTGCATACCCTAGAAGGTTCATAATTTTAATTTAGCAGCAGGTCCTTGAAACTACATTTGTGTCTTTTAGCTCCTAATCTTTACTGTTACCTCTTATTAAGCGTGTGGTTAGCCAAAACTTCAGGTTTCTTTTTAATAAAATGCTGCTAAACCAGGTCACACTAATTTTGTATTACATAGTTTTTTTTAATGTAAAAGTAAATGTTTATACTTAGTTTTATTAAATTCCATGTATGTTTTATTACCTACAGTCTGTTAACATAATTTCAGTCTGTTAACATAATTTTGGATCTTGCTTTCTATTTAGATATTCCTCTAAATTTTCTATTATTTAAAAATTTAATCACTGTGGAGGTTATAAAATTTATAGACGTGTTTTTAGACACTACTCTTTTTAACTGACAATGACCAAAACCTACTTAAACAAAAAGGACACTTATCAGATAGAGACCAAGGTATCTCATTGAAAACTATCAAATTGGACCATTTTTCTACCCCTCCCTTATCTCTGCCTCTTTATGCTCTTTCTCAATTCTCCACACCCACCCCTCACTCTTCCAATACTTCCCTTACCCCCAACCCTCCATCCCTCGCACTGGCTCTCGCCCACCTGTACAAGTAACCACAGACCCAACAAGTATGGGTCAAGGTGAAAGCGCTTGCTCCCCTCCCCCAGCTAAAACTCGTCACCCTGGGTTTACATTCAGTCCTCAGGCCCTGTCCAGATCATCGGTTCCATTTATTTCCACTGGCTTCCCCTCAATTTCACCCCCATTAGCCCCGAAAACCACCTAGATATTGAGAGTATATACCTTCCCTCTGGCCCCAGTCTAAGGCCCAATTTCTGTTCCCAGGAGGCAGCAGTTTGGGTTAGGTGTTTAAGTGTCTAAGTGTCAAGGGGACAAATTCAGACAGAATAAACATGGATTCCCAGAGCCATCCTCTATGGCTAGGTGCAATTCTGAGACATAAGTGTAATATTGACAACTAACTGATGAATAAATGCCCCAAATTTGTCTACCATAGAAATAGCAGTGGATACCAAGTCCAAGTTTAAGGGGGGCTTTGAACCCCCAGGTTCAAAGGAGGTGGCAAGGCTTCAAAGGTAAAGAATGGAGTATAATTTAATGATTAAGTACATAGAGTTTGGAGTCAAATTAGGGATTAAATCCTTATTCTGCCATGAACTTGGTGTTTTAATCTTGGGCAGATTACTCAGTCTCTTCATGCCTCAGTTTCCTCACCTACAAAACGGCAAAAATAATGGCTAGTGTTGTCGGGTGGTTGTAGACATTAAATGAGATCATACATCACGCTTCCTAGCTCTTAGCAAGCATTTAATAAATGCCAACTATCATTGTTAATATGATTACATCATCATTATCAATATGAAGAAATAAATCTGTCATGGCATAATGAAGGACAGTGGGTTTGACATAATTTCAGACATACCTTATTTCTGTGTGTATACATAGCATATATAAAACAAAATATAGGATACGTATTATTCTATATAAATAGAGGATAATAGAATATATAGAATAATATATACTAGGGTATTTAGGGTAATAAAAATACAATCTTCTTGAAAATCGAATCTTCCTGTGCCATCTTGGGTGTCAGGGCACTGCTGTTGCCATGTGTCTGCAAGCACCTGAAGGGTTGTACAAGGAGACGCAAAACAGACCGCTCTCTAGAAATGTCAGCCTTGTCATGTACTGGCATGAGGAGAGAATGCTCTGGAGAAACAGTCCTTTTGTTTAAAATAGAAACTTGGAAGGCAAATCAACACACGACAAATTATTGAATATCCAGTTCTTCTGGAGGAAGGGGGAAATAAAAGCCCCCTTCGTTTCTGAAATGAAAAGGGTAATTGCTGGGACCAAAATTCACGTTTCCTTTTCGGTGAGATTCTCCAGCCAAGCTTGGAGCTAACCGAGTCGGCGATTTCACTTCATCGTTACTTCACAAAAGACTTCCAAAATCACTGCGGCAGACACAGCAAAATAAAAATGTTAAATACGTCCTGGCTGGGAGGGGACTGAAGCCTCCACGCTCAAAGGTTTACAATAATAGGATTCATAAAAAAAAAAAAAAAAAAAAAAAAAAAAAAAGACAGATGGGATTAGAAAATGTTGCAGTGAAGACTCTGGAATGAGATGAGATCACAGCAGCAGCCTGTCTTTTGTGGACCCGCACAATGATCCCCGAGCCAGACTGGATTAGGAAACCTCGCGACTAGGGGTTCGGAGAGAGGCTTCCGGTTCCCGGCACTTTGGGGGAGAGAAGGCTGAAAGGATGCATCAGATTTACAGCTGCAGTGATGAAAATATAGAAGTTTTCACCACCGTGATCCCTTCCAAGGGTGAGTGAAATTGCCCTTGACGTTTCCTCACAGCCGCACCTTCTGCCGGAGGTGAAGGACAATCATGTGCTGTTTTACTATGGCTTATCCTCGGGTCTCTCTCGGAGGGGTGGATGGGCTCTCTGCTGTGATGGTATCTGTTATTGTTGTGGCTGTTTCGGAAAAGGAGGTACATGGATAAACATCAGTCATTGAGAAACAATCCATCAAAGGGGTGGGGGGATGAGGGCAGTTAAATGCTCCCCGTTCCACTTAATTCAGTCCTGGTAACCCAATATGCCCAGTGAAAGTGACAGCGAGCCATTGTTTTAGGAAACAGAGATGAAAACAAAATTCCCAGGGCAGCTAGAGAGATTCTCTCTTCTTCTCCAGTGAGCAAGTGGGCTCTGAAATGAGAACCAGCTGGCTCAAAAGTAGGATTTCTAACGATGCCATCAAAGGTGAGGAGAAATACTCCTGGCAGGGGCCTGAAATCGTATAAAGTGGTCAGATAATGCCCTGACCCGGGCTGGCCTCTAACACAGATCCCAGGGCCCCTGCTCCCAAACTTCACCCAGAACTAGCGCCGCCAAAACGTGTGACTCTGTCAGCTCTTGTGCTCGGGGTGAATGGTGTCAAGTCCCACGGAGGGCTTTGTGTGCGAGCTCAGCGGACAGCAGGTGTCTGGTTACTGGACAGTTCCCTCGCCCCCTCCAAAGCTCAGTCCTCTTTCCTGCTCCCTCTGTTCTCTCCCCACAGCCCTTGCCTTGGTGGGATAGCCTGGGACTCTGGCTTAACCCTGGTCTCATTGTCAGACTTGAATGAAGGGGGCTGGATGTTTGCTGGTGTTGTGACCCCCTGTTCAAACAACCCCTTTCTTCTTCCCGTGTCAGCCACTGACAGGGCCACTGCTCAGGGGGGAGGGGAGAGACTCCGCCTGGTCACAAAGAGACACCAACAGAACATAAATAAAGCTTTTGACATCTATTGCCACATAGAAAAAAGAGCAAGGAGTCTGCCCACGTGCAGGAGTTGGAACTCTGTCTGGAGCCTCTGAAAAGTACCTGGAAAGTTAAAGCTGACCCTCTGACCCAGCAGTTCCACTTCTAGATGTTCTTGCTCAAAGATGTTCATGGTGGCATTGATTCTAGGAGGACAAAATTGAAAACAGCTTCAATGTCCTTGAGGAGGGGAGGGGGTAAAATGCGGTGTCATCGTACTATGGAATATTCCACAGTTGTCAACAGGGATGAACAAGATCTATGTGTACGGACACAGATCTCAAAAACATAATGTTGAGTGGGAACGAAAAAAGCTGGCTGAAAATGTTATATGTATGATAACAATTACTATATCTGGCAATACAAAACAACTTATGGATACGTATTCAGAGAGAGTATGAAAACATAGGCTGAAAAGATGCAGATAAAATTAGTGATCTTACTAGCTCTGGAGAGGGACAGAAGAAGAATTAGGGGAGAATAGAAAGGGAATTGAAATTTGCCTAATTTTTTATTTCTTTTACATGAGAAAAAACAAATTGGAAGCAAATATGAAAATGTTAAAATATGTCTCTATTTCCGGTCATTTTTTTTCCATTTAGCAATTTTTAAAGGAAGAAAAAAATTCAAAGCCAAATAGCCCTTTTTAATTAAAAACTTATTCAACAATTCAGGAGCAATGTCACACTTCACCTGAATAAAAGCATTTAAAACAGGGCCTTTGACTCAATTTGCTTAGCATAGTGGTCAAGAGAATGCGGCCACTTCCGCACTGTGTGACCTTGGGCAGGCTGCTTCATCTCTATGGGCCCGAGGTTCCACTTTTGTAAAAGAGAGAGCTAGAATTTACCTCCCAGGGTTGTTATGGGGGGGGATGGAAATACAGATAAAACATATAAAGCATATAGAACAGTACCCAGCATGTAGTAAGCACCATTAAATACATCACTTAAAAAATGATTTCTATTCTTGTTCCTTATTTAGAGCAATGACTATGTTCAGTCAAAGATCAATATTTAATCCTGTATTCCTTTCTTGCCATTTTCATTCATGGCCATCTCCTGGTCATAAACCAAGTATTCATTGGTATTCATGGACACTTCACTGCTCAGGAAGTTGTTCTCTAGAAAAGGAGTATTTGCAGTCTTACCTTAGACCATGAATGGAAGAAGTTCACCTCTTCCTACTTCCTTTTTTGCCTCCTCTTGCTTTCTTCAAAGCTATCAAGCAGAGGGCTTTCAGTGAGAGTAGACAGTGCTAGCTCTTCTTAAGTCCCTGCTTATAAGAGAGATTGGTAACTCTTCAATACATCCCCACATTCCCTGCCTACAGAAATAGAAGGTGGCTTAATTTTATCTAATAAGGTTATAGTTCTCCCTGGGTTGCCCTTTTCCCAATGCTATAATTTAGCATGACCAAAATGGCCAACACATTTTCTGGGCACAGTTTCAGCAGCGTGGGCAGTGTGGCCAATGGTTAAGAGTATAGGGCCTTGTTCCACTGTCAACTGTGTGACCCCTAACTTCAGTATCCCCACCACTAAAATAGAGATAAAGCAGAGTACCTGGCTCACAGAGTTGCTATAAGGAGTGAATGAGATAAGGCAAATAAGCCATCACCTGGTAAAGCTCAATGTGAGCAATTATTACCTTTCTATTGTTGTGTTATATCCTTCTTTCCAACATACACACACACATACACATATTGGGTTCAAGTTAATATTTATATGTATTTCTTAGCTGAGCTGTCTTAATGTCTCATAAAAATATGGCAGCAGCAAGTGTTAGAGTGTTACCGAAATATTTTAAAGGCATGGGACAAAGATATCAAGTCTATTAACTGAGGACAAGTGTGGGTTTTTACCTTCTGGAGAGAAAGAGAGCCCTTTAAGGGAAAAAATTCATAGACACAATTCACAGTAAATACAAAAGATAAAAGCTGTGGTTTTACCAAGAAGTTACACCAGAAGTTATTTCCTGAGACACACCAGAGGGGGTTTAATTCTAGGGCACCACAGCATTCAAAATAATTCTCTTGAGGATAAACAGCAATGGGGAGTGGTTGGGGAGAGAGATCAGGGAAGAGCAGGAGGAAATGGAGAAAACTCCAGAAAGAGAAATCCTAATGGAACGCTGTCAGATCTAAAAGTTATCACCTATTCTTTCTACCTACCTTCAGCTTGCAGGGATGGAGGAAAATCATAATTACCACCACTGATTCCTGGGAACTTACTCTTTGCCAGGCACTGGACCAAGGGCTTTATAAATATTAGTTCATTTCTTCCTTGTCACAGACCTCTGAGGTGGGTGCCATTAATTCCCTCTGTCTTACAGATGAGGAGAGGAAAGTGTGGAGAGGATGGGTAATTTGCCCAAGTCACTTAAGTGGCAAGTGGTCCAGTTCTGACTCACACTCAAGTGAAAGGATTTGGGAACCCTGGCTATTAACTAGCACACTGTATCCCAGGTATCATGGCTGTAGGTGCTCTGAAGAAAATAAAACCACCCAGCACTCATCTGATCACTTATCTGATATGTGACAAGAAGTCATCTCAGTTCTAGGCAGGGCAGTGACATGGTGGGATTTCAGTTCCAAGTAAATCATTCTAGCAGCAATATGGAAAAGAGATATCTGAGTATCTCCATTTTCAACAAAATATACACCTTCTTCCAACGAACATTTTTTAATAGTTAATTGATTTTTTAAAGATTTTGCTGTAGTGAAACATACATGATACAAAATTTACCATTTAAGCATTTTTAAGTGTACAGCTCTGTGGCATGAGGTCCATTCACATTGTTGTGCAGACATCACCACTATCCATTTCCAGAACTTTCATCATCCCTAACCAAAACTCTCTACCCGTTAAATAACAACTCCCCATTACCTTCTTCCCCCAACACCTTTGTAACCTCTGTTCTACATTCTGTCTCTGAGTTTAATACTCTAGGTATCTCATATAAGTGGACTCATACAATATTTGTCCTTTTGCGTCCAGCTTATTTCAATTTAGCTTAATGTTTTCAAGGTTCATCCATGTTACTGCATGTATCAGAATTTTATTTCTTTGTAAGGCTGAATAATATTCCATTGTATGCATATACCATATTCTGTTTATCCACTCATCTGTTAGTGGACATTTGAGTTGCTTTCACCTTTTGACTATTGTGAATAATACTGCTATGAACTTTGGTGCACTCAGCCAAGTAACATCTAAAATTGTAATTACACCCTGCCTATTCTCCCCACTTCCCCTCCTCCGCGCCCCTCCCCACTCCAGGTGCAAACCCTCTCTGAGGCTACATCAGCTTTACCCACGTTCTCTGAAACCTTTCCTTTCTCTCTCTTTGCAGTGTCCAGTCCAGCCAGAAGAAGAGTCAAAAGCTCTCAACACCTCTTGACCAAGAATGTAAGGACAACTTCAATTTTGATCCCTTTTATTGGTTTTCATTACAAAAGCAGCATCTAGCTTCTTCACTTCCTCTCCCCTGCTCTCAATAGCCAGGAAGTTTTTCTCTATGGCATGTTGCGGCTGCTCGATTTCCTGTCCTCCCCTTCACCAAAATAATTAACAAATGTCTACCAGACAGCAAACAGCTCCTATTCTGCCCATTTTCCCCAGACACATAGAGTAAATCTCATTCTCTAAAAAAATTGTGTTCTTATTTAAATGGAGTCCACGATGAGTATAGTATCCCTGACTTAGGTGTTGTCCTATTGTTGGCATTTGTGAGGTTCCATTTTTTCACTATTATAAATAGCATTGCAATTAATTTGTACAAAATACTAATCTTTTGGATTAATTCCACAGTAACTTAACAAGTAAAAGGATAAGAATACTTTCATCTATCCCTTGATCCATTCATCCATCCAATATTTTCATTCCTACTATGTGTAAGAGACACTATGCTAGACGTGGAGAATGGTGATTTTTTTTTAAAAAAAATGGTTTCTGCTTACAGCTTTGTCACACATCACGAGGAATTCTGAACAGTTGCCAGGCTTCCAGCAATGCTTTTCCATTTACCTCCAACCCTACTAACATCAACTTTCATTTTTTTACATTATCTTTTGCTACTCTATAAGCATTCGCATTACCTTAAAATCAGTTCACATGTCATTAGAGCCAAAGGATGCTGTAAATTTCTCATTTTACTTACAGATTTCTTTATACAAAAGTTGTCAATCCGTCTTCGTACTTTCACTGAAAAGGTTCAACTGCAAATGGTTTCCTCTTGGTTATGCTGGAGTTTCTATTTCTATCACAATTTTTCGTGGAATACCATTTTGATTTTCTAAGTATCTCAATTTTTGAAGGCCTAGTCTCCATTAAAAAGAATTTTTTTCAGCGTCCTGGGAATGAGATGGGGTTTTAGTCGTTGTTGTTTTCATTAACATTACTTTTTTTTTTAATTCCCAAAGTAGTATGTGCTCGTTATAAAATTTCAAATACTATGACAATATAAAATACAATATCAGAAAATTCTAAGAAGCTGCAGAACATAATGGCTAGGTATATAGACTTAAGAGTCCAACTGCCTGGACTTAAATTCAAGTTCTATCCATTTCTAGCTAGGTGACCTGGAGCAAGTTGCCCACCATACTGGGACTCAACTTCTTTAGTATTGAAATGGCAATAATAGGAGCACATTATCTCAAGAACCATTGGAAGGAGCAAATGATTTAACACATGTAAAGTGCGTAGTCTAGAGCCTGACACACACCAAGCATTCAATTAGTATTGGCGCTTTATAAGTGAAATTTTCCCATACACTAAAGTATCATTATTATGCTCCATTGCTCAATAATGTACTGTTTTGCAATTTGCTTTTTTCACTAAACTGTAAGTCTTGAATATCTTTACATGCCAGTTGACACTTATAGACCTACCTCATTCTTTATAAAAGCTGCATACCATGCCATTATATGAATGTACTATAATTTTCTACCCAAATCACATCTGAAGTTTTCTAGATTATTTAACAAATTTCTACTAAAACAATGCCACAAGTAATATCCTTGAACATATTTTTCATAAGCAAATGTTTTTGAAGATAAATTCACAGATATGAAAATCCTTGGTCATCAAATCAACACGTTGTACTCCTTAATGTTATATGTCAGTTATATCTCAATTTAAAAAAAGAAAATGCTCAAAGGATATGAACATTGAAAAAAATTTATATCCACTGCCAAATTCTTAGCAACTGTGTTCTAAAGTACCTTTACCAAAACACCTAAGCCAATACTGTATATCATCAATGTTGTTAACCTTTGATAATCTGATAGGTGAAAGTATCTTGTTTTAATTTGCATTTCTTTAATTATCAATATCATTCTTCATCTTTTCAGGCATTTTGATATTTTTTCACTATAGGTTCCTAATTCATGTCTTTGGCACATTTTTCTGTCATTGTATTTTTTTTAATGACTTTTGAGAATATTTTACATTAAGAAAGAAAATGAGGGTGTCTGGGTGGTACAGTTGGTTAAGCACCTGACTCTTGATTTCAGCTTAGGTCTTGATCTCAGGGTCCTGAGTTCAGGCTCTGCCTTGGGCTCTGTGCTGGGCGTGGAGGCTACTTAAAAACAAACAAACAAACAAAAAACTAAAAGAAAAGGAAAGAAAAGGGCTTTTAATGGATGGAAATTTTCTTTATGGTAGGGCAAGAAATTCTTACTTTTCTCCTGGTCCCTGATAACTGAAGCCCACAGTCTAAAATAAAAATGCTCCTGACTTTCAAGGAGTGGGTGTTACCAAAAATGGAAAGGGAGGGGCGCCTGGGTGACTCAGTCAGTTAAGCAGGCAACTTTTGATTTCGGCTCAGTTCATCATCTTGGGGTCCTGGAATCTAGCCCTGCCTCAGGCTCTGTGCTCAGTGGGGAGGCTGCTTCAGGATTCTCTCTCTCCCTCTGTCCCTCCACCTACTTGTACTTGCACTCTAAAATAAATATATAAATCTTTTAAAAAATGGAAAGGAAAGGGGTTTTTTGTAGGTAGTTTACAGTTTAAGAAAAGTTTCACAACAGACTTTTTGGTCAAGGGGCTTGAGTTTGGCATTACTCTGGATTTGAAGGAGCCACAAATCATTCATGACTCCAGAAAGATCCCTTGGGAATTGGGAATATTTAGTTCTCAACCGAGTTCTTGCCTTGAATTTCTTTTTTTTTTTTTAAGGTTTTATTTATTTATTTGAACTGAGAGAGACAGCCAGCGAGAGAGGGAACACAAGCAGGGAGAGTGGGAGAGGAAGAAGCAGGCTACCAGTGAGCAGGGAGCCCAATGTGGGGCTCGATCCCAGGAACCTGGGATCACGCCCTGAGCCGAAGGCAGACGCTTAACAACTGAGCCACCCAGGAGCCCCTTAAATTTTTAACCTTAAACAATGTTCCTGTCTGAATCACTAATAATACCAATATCTACTGGCTTTGTAAGGACAGAACAATATTTACAAAAGCTTTTAAAATGGAAACTAAATCACCATACTTTCTAATAGTTAAGTAAGTTCTAGGGAAGAAAATCCTCAGGAGATTTTGAACGTAAACAAAGGAGACAACTCTCAGTGGTGGTGGTGAAACCACATGGGGATGAGATATCAAACCAACCAAAATACGGGCCACAGCCTTCTGGAACTTCAGCCACTTGACTTCTGCCAGCCCTGTAGAACCATGCTCTCAGGTTTCCTGGGAGTGGAAATTTTTGAGAAAGACAGTTATGTTTATGGTTTATGACTTTCCCTCTCCAAAATATTTTTACTTAGAGGAAGAAAAATGACTCAAGTATATGAATACATATTAAAATTTGCTTTTGATTTAAAAAAAATTAGAACCTGGGTCTTGTCTTCAATGATGCAGTCTTTCTCCAGGTGAGACAACTTAGTAATGCCCTCTGGCCTTTGAGCTCTCCTCTGAATTTCTCATTTCCCCTAACAGCCTGACTCATCCTTTGCCTGCAAACCTCAACGCCAGCTGTACAGAACATTCAAATCAGAAAAGACAAGAAAGGTCTTAGTCTACCTAAGATGAGGGAAGTGAGTCCTACAGAAAGAATTGTCTCTGATTATTTGTTTCCTCGTCTGACTGGCTCTTGGCTTCCCTTTGAGTTCCCAAGGAAAATATTCACATTTTGTAACTGCTTGACTCTACCAATGTTTATGACTTTCTTTGTCCTGAAATTCTTATTTGTGTCTGTTGTCCTTGGGCTACCATGTGGAGTCAGGTTCCTTCCTTTACAAAGATCTCTCCTCTCTAAACCATCCTTAGTGCCACAGCAGCTCTACGATGGAGTCAGGCCCCCAGGGGCCATTGATTCCCAGCCCCATCATGATGAGCAATGGTAGCACCGCCAGGAAAGATGGAGAAATGGGATTGTAAATGTCACATTCTCCTCAGATTTCCATCTTATTGGGAAATTTACTGATTTTTCAAAATGCGATTGATGGCACTTGAAATTTCTTATCTGGATGTAGGCACATCTCTGGGTCTTATAAAGAGCACTCACCTAGAAGTCCTAAAACCATGGCTCTCATCCTGGCTCTGCCCCTTATAACTCTGTGACCCTGTAGACACATGACCTCTCTTGGCCTCAGTTTCTCTATGTGTAGAATTAGGGAGTTGGGCTAGAACGTTGTTATGGATCCCATCAGCCCAAAATCATGATGATTCTCCATCACCTAGGTCTCACCTGTCTTTCCAACTCCCTACTGGCCCCCTAGGCTGGCAAACAAACAGAAGTGTGAGTTGAAGACGTCAGTGAGTGGAATCCTGAGGCTTGAGTGTTAGCCCATGCCTTCCATGCTTCCAGGCTCTGACCGGAGACCAGCAGGGGAGCGGCAGTTTATTGCTCTAATCTATCCCCCCTACTTTCAGAAGGCAGTTTGCTGGAAAGGCAAATCCATCACTAAACCCTCCCCTCCCTTCCCGGCTTACTCCTGTACTGGGGGGGGGGGCGCTAAAGAACCTGCTCTCAGACCAGTTTGTTCTAAGACCAGCAGCAGTAGCTGCCCCAAACTGTGTCCTAGAGACCAGAAAATAACCCAGGCTCTCAGTTGTCCATTTCCTGGAGTGGGCCCAACGTGCTCCCCGCCCCCCCCCGCCTTCCCCCGCCCCAAGCCCTCTCAGAGCCTCTGTTACTGTGGGAAATGAGAACCACAAGTTCCAGAACAGCTAAGAAAGGGAAATCTGAACTGGGCACCTCTCCTTCCTTTCCTGCTATTGGCATCCTTTGGGGACTGGAGAAGGGGCACCTGGACCTAAGTCATGACCTGGGAAGTAACCAGCCTCATCCCCATCCCTAGGGAGCCTCCTCCAACCAGCAGAGCGCTGAGCAGCTAATGCCTCTCGCTCTCTCCCTGCTGGTTCCCTTCTCCCACCCCACAGCGCAGAGAAGGATGGCGGAGGTGGAGTTTCTTGTTCCTGAAAGGGAACATTTGCTTCCCTTTCAGAGGAGGAAATGCCGGGTCTCCCTCATGGACTCCGCAGGCTTTCATTACCTGCTTTACTTTCTCCTTGTACAAAGTAGGTCTGAAAACATACCAGTCTCACTCCTCCTCACTCAGAAGAATGCTGACAGAATGAAAATAAAATCAGAAATACCTGTGACAGTCAAGAGCTCTGTGTCATAATGAGGCTCAGGTCTCCCCTATTCAACCTGGAGAGTCACATTCCAGGGGAGAGCCCTTTAGGCCAAGTATTACAAGGGTCCAGGGGGACAGGGCTCCGAACTGCCATTAATCTAGGAAATTCCAGTATTCTGGGCAACATCATGGCACAGCACGGGGCCACGGGGAAGGAAGGTAAGGAGGATTGCAGAGGAGACTGTTAGTGCTGGGCGGTCAGTGCACTGAGCTGGCACAGTGGTGGACCCAGCACTGCTCCCAGCCCAACAGAACCACCACCTTCTAATCATACCACAGTTTATAAATGTATCAAAGCAACACATTGTACACCTTAAACTTACCAAATCACATGTGTCAGTGATATCTCAATTCAGCTAGGAGGAAAAAGGAATAAATATTTTAAATTATTGGGGGAAAAAAAACCCACCTTCTGCAGTGCCCAGAGGAGAAAAGGTACTAATCCTACATGCTCCTGAATGATCAGCTTCCTCCAAAGGCACAGAGTGAATGAGTCTGGGCCCTAAAATGGGCTTGAGAGGAGTTAATTTCCTAACCCAGATAAGACCAAATTGGGGATATATTAGTTTTCTAAGCAAAGGACTATTTGTGGTAAACTGAGCAAAGAGTGACAGCTTCTCCTAGTTTCCTCTTTGGGAGACATGAACTGCTCTCTCTGATTCTGCAGATAAATATGTAGCTTGAAGAAAGAGCAAGCTCTGCTACTGAAACCCCTACAGGTGATAGGCATTTACTCCGCCCCCACACAGCAAGGACACACAAGAATATCTCCTTTCCACAGAACCACCAAGTGTCACGACTGGGGCGTGAGCTCAGGTCTGCATGACCGCAAATGGAGTTACCTTCTTCACCACTGACAACCTGAGAAGAAAACGAACACATACACACACACACACACAGAGACACACAACTTCGTTTTCATTTGCATTTTTGTTCAACATCTTTTCATGTTTGTGGTGTCATGTTTACCATTTGTATTTCTATTGTCAATGGCCAGCTCCTAGTTTTGTTTTCTTCCACTTTATTGATTTGTAAGTGTTCTCTATACATAGGGATCATTCCCCATCATACGTAACAAATGTTGTATTGAGCCACGTTCAGTTCTTGTGTTTGTTGTTTTTAACGTGTATCTTGGATCTGTCTGGTATATATTTTGTTGTGAGAAGTTTGAACACAAATCAATTTCCTGCAGCGACCTGCCATTTATTATAACTATTTATTAAAGATCCAATTTTTCTCCACTAAATTGAAATACCTCCCTATTTAAATTTTTAGAAATGTAGTCTTATTTGCTTCAGCATCCTCCAAAAGCAACACAAGTGTTCTATGTGGATAAATGAGGGGGATCCATCAAAGGCTAGAGAAAAAGGGCTGAGATGGGTCCACCGAACTCACAGATGCACCCAGTGCCCAGGACCTGGCACAGAACGCGTGCCCTTGCAGGACATCTGCCAAAGGAGCAAGCACATGAGTCAATGCAAACCTCAGAGAAGCTACAGGATACAGATCCTAACGAGCTTCAGAGGAGTGAAGAAATTCAGAATGAATGACCCTAATGTCCTGGATATGTATAAAAATATGCAGGATATGAGCCCAAAACTGCTAAGATTCCCTCATCACTCCCAGTATTAAGATAAAATATGGTATTATTTGTCTCAAGTTTATATATTTAAATCATTTCAATGATTTATGTGTGTTTATTATAACTTTTAAGGCCCTCGGTGGGTCCTGACAAAAGGGGTATTTCCTTTTAATATACTTCCCAAAATAACTATTCAGTAGGTGATCATGACTGAAAACACCTTAGCTCTTAGCATTCTGTTTGGGTTTCTGAAATTTCCACTTAGCAAACCATACATAGTGGAAATTCATCTCCCAGCTCCTCCTGACTCAGGAGTTCTGCAAGGTGGTGGAAATGTGAGCATGTGGAGCTCTGCACTGTCTTGCCAGCAGCTTTCTTTTTATTTTTTTAAATTTTTTATTTTTTTAAAGATTTTATTTATTTATTTGACAGACAGAGAGACAGCCAGTTAGAAAGGGAACACAAGCAGGGGGAGTGGAGAGGAAGAAGCAGGCTCCCAGTGGAGGAGCCTGATGCGGGGCTCGATCCCAGAACACCGGGATCACGCCCTGAGCCGAAGGCAGACGCTTAACGACTGAGCCACCCAGAACCTGAGAATTAGTTGGGCCCTGGGTCCTCTCCCTAGCTCTTCCTTCTGCTAGAGCATTCAAAAAGCTGTCCTCTGTGTGAAACGAGGGTGTCTACTTAGCACAAAGACTGTAAGACCCTGGTTTCCAGAACTGTCATCATTTCAAATAGCCTGTTCTGTTGCCAAACAGAACAGGCACCTGGGGGGCAGGTGATATTTTTGGCCTGATGGCCCAGACTCCTGACTCTGAAGGCGCTGCTGGTGAGGAACCCCTGGGACCCTCAGCTTCCTGCACCACGGCACCTGGTGAAATTAAATAAAACAGTTGACTGTTGGGGGCCAGTTAACCCAAGTTCTCCCACTGCTGCTAGCATTCACTGGAGTAAAGCAAACTCCAGGAAGTCACTGCGTGCTCAGGGTACATCTGAAGATCCGAAGGAGAGGAACAAGCTGATTGTCCTTCCTCCCGGCAGGTGGTGATTGAGTCAGACCTCTACACGCCGCGGCCCCTGGAGCTGCTGCCGCACCGCAGCGACCGCCGCGACGGCGAGGGCCGCAGGTCGGGCCGACTCCACGGCGCGCGGCCGCAGGGACCCCACCTTGCCAAGGCCCCGGCCAGACCTGGTACGTGTGCCCTGGATCGAGTCCCTGGAACCTGCCTGGGATGGGGGGGGGGCAGTGACGCGCTTAGCCCAGCAGCCGCAGGGTCTGCGGCCCGGCTTGTCTTTTCCAACAACCTCACGCTCCTCCCTGGCGTCCTCCATCCCGCCAGGTGAGCGCAGCACCTGTGGCGTGGGGCGTGCGCTTCCTGCCCCGCCCCCTCCCCTGCTCGGCGCGGGCCGTCACTGCTCTGAGTGCACCTGCTCTCGGGCCCCACCTACAGCAGCAACACAGAACACCTACCTGAAAAACACTCCCGGGGGAGCATGGATGCTTTCATTTACCATCTTGCTCCCCAGGAAGCCCTGTTGGGTCCGAGAGATGAAAATCATTATGTTCTGCGGGAGAGACAGCTAGTGTAGACATGACTCATGAAGAAACAGAAGCTTACGTTTACAGGCTGTGTGTGTAATTATACAGGCTCTTCATAAACTGCCATCTTACGATCTCACCATTGTAAATGTGAATGACTTAGGGCAATCTGAACAATCTCTAAAAAGAATTTAGGGACAAATTTGTTTTGAAAACTGGAAACCTTGTAGTCTTACCTTCACTATTTTTAAAAATGGCCTCCACCCCAAGCAGTTCCACGGGAATCTGCACCTCGCTCGCTGAAGTCTGTGATGGTATTTTGCCCTTAATTGCTGGTTTAGGTTATTTCTGTTATGTCCACAGCCTAAAGTAACTGATATTTTAACTCCAAAATGCACAGTAGAAAGTCTGGGATGTCCTTCTGAAGGCATTTGGGTGTCAACAATTTTGTCTGTTGAAAGAACTGAAATTATACTTCATCGAGTGTATCTTTTCATCCATCCATCTTCTCTCTTTCATAGATGCTCGACTGGATCTCTAAGGTTTCTTTGATCAGTAACATCCTGATCCTCTTTTTATGACCCGATGTATAATAACGCATTAATCAAGCTATACTCTCTAGCTAAGTGATTACATATACACATATGTAAAGTGAAAGCATAAGGAAAACCACAATCTGCCTTGCAAATTAAGAGGAGATAAATTTTTCTCTGCATCTATATATAGGTGGGTGGGTGGGTGCATGTGTGTGTAGAAAAAGAGAATATCTTCGCTACAAAACCATAAAATGGATTTACAGTCATGTTTCTCAAATTTTAATGTGCAAAAGAATCTCCTGGGAATCTTGTTTTCATGCAGATTTTAATTCAGTAAGACTGAGTAGGACCCCAGATTTTATGTTTCTAAAAAGCTTCCAGATGATGCTGATGATGTTGGTCCGAGGACAATATATTGATTAGCAAGGATTTAGAGACAGTCAAATGGGTAGTTCTCACAGTGGGGTCCCCAGAGCAGCAGAATCACCTGGGAACTTGCTGGAAATGTAAATTTGGGGTCCCACCTGAGATCTATTGAATAAAATTCTGGGGTGGGGCCCAGCAATCTCTGATTTAACAAGCCCCCCAAGTGATTCTAATGCACACTGAAAGTAGAGGACCACTGACCTGTGAGCACCCCAGGCCCATTTACAGAAAAGGAAACGGATACCATAGAAGCTGTTTGATGCAAAGTCACACTGCTTATTAGCAATAGAACGGAAATTAAATCTTGGTTCTGCTAATTTCCTAGCCAATGCCTCCATCCCCCACCCCCAGAGAATAATGTCTTCCCAGCCATCTAGTCTTAGGGGCCACTTTCCTTCCTAAGTAGTTTGTGGAAGCTTGACTGTCCAAGTCACTCTTTTATTGTATAAGAGAACAGTAAGTAATGAAATGGAGAGAATCCGCCCAACATGTGACAGTCAGCTCATGCAGGGAATGTGCTAGGCAGGTTTAAAAAAAAAAAAAAGATTGAGCTGGGCATTGATTCAATTCCTTCAGCTCCCCCAATCTGATAGATGCCAGAGGGGTTTCTGAGTCAAAGCCAGACCCAGCACTTTCCACAGGAAAGGCTGGGCATGGAGTCTTCCATCCTCCCATCAGAAGGATGTGTGTCTCCAGGGAGCTCAGATCTGGGGGCTTGCTTCTTTTCTGAGATGTAGGAGAAGGCTCCTGGATGATGTAGCCTTCTCATGTGGGAGAAAGATTCTCTGAGGAATCTTGGAAATTGCAGGGACTCTGAAGGCAAAGACAAGCTGAGAAACTCTCTCAGCATGAGGCCCTGAACAGGTGAGCCTCAATGCCCGGAATGGGGACAACCACCTCCTGGGCCCTGGATAATTGGCTGCCTGTGGAACGTCTCCACCAAGATGTCCTCAGGCACCTCAGAATCAACATGTTCAAATGGAATGCGTCCTCCTCCTTCAAACCTGTCTTCCTTTCTCAGCTGGGATGTTTCCTTAACACCCCCTTGTCCTCCTCACCCCCACTCCACCCACCATGTCACATACTAAACACTGACAATGTCAGCTCCTGGATATGTCTCATCGCTCCCTCTTGGTACCTACTTCAGGCTACCTGGGCTCAGGCCCCCTTCACCCCTGGTGTGTAGCATCCAACCCTGGCCCTCAGCCTCCAGTCCCTCTTCCCTCTACAAAGCTACCAGAGCAGTCCATCTAAAGCAGAAATCTGCCTCTGCCATCCTTCTGCTTCAGTGTCCTTCCTACCCCCTTCCTACCCCCACTGCCCTCCAGACCATGTTCAAGGCCCTCCGAGAATCCATTCTCTTCTGACCTCTCCAGGGTCACTTCCTGTGACACACTCCCATCCCTGCCCGTCCATACACACAGAAATCCTGAGCTGCAGTGCAGTTCTGTGACTGCTCCATTATATTGTTTCCCAGACCCTCCCTGACCCTGTTCTTCCTGCAGATTGTCCTGTCTCTACCTGGCAAATACCTCCCAGTTTGGGTTAGGGTGTCCCTCAGTCATGTTTCTCCAGCCCTACAAGACCCCCAGAGCAGTTTGCCATTCCCTAGATCATCCTTACCTGGCTTCCTCTGTTATGTATCTCCAAGCCTCGATTTCCTTATCTGGAAAGAGGGGCCTATTATGATATCTACCTAACAGGGTTATGGTAAGGATTAAATGAGACAATGCTTATGTGTTTTATACTCAGCACAGTGCCTGACACAGTAAATACTCAAAACGATGAGCTGCTGTTATTATTTATGCCAGAGCACTGTAGGATATGATTTAATCTTCGTAGTCTTGTAACTTCATTTTATTGCCATTGAAATGTTTTCTTCCTTGGGTTGGGGAGCGTTTCATCTCTATTTGCTATAGTGTGATAGGATGGGGCTTGTTCTGGAATGTCTGCCCAAGGAAAGACTATATTGAAAGCCAGCTTTCCCCCACCTATTGCCAGCTCCCTCAGCTCAACACCTGGATTCTCAGAAGCTGCAGACTTCAAGGTAGAGATTACTCAGAAGTAGGTCAGGCTTCAGGAATAAAGGCATAGCAAGAAGGTTCTCATGAAAGTCTCTTGTAGCCAATGTCTCAGGACCCTGCTAATCTTAACCCTCGACCATCATAAAGCTGTGCTTCCCACCACACAGGCAGACTTCTCTGCTCCCTTCCACAGAGGAGTGTCCAGGATCAGCAAGCTAAATCGCAGTAAAGACTGAACTCCTGATAACCTCTTGTGATGTGGCTCCTTAGGAAGAAAGGACAAGCTAAGAGCACATTCTCCGAGCACCTGCTGCCCGCAGACACAGTACTAAATGCTTCCACACACATGATTTCATTAGACCTTAGCTCTACCCTCCCTGCCCACCACACGCCCGGAAGAGTGCCAGGGGTGCAGGTGACCCACCCGACAGTTGCCCCATTGCCTGACCCTACTGCCTGATTTTGCTGCTTGGCACAAGGCCTTTAGAAACTCCCAGCTTGTGGTTGATTAGCTGGTGAGATCACGGACGCAGAAGCGGGGGGAGTAGAACACAGAGTACTACTGAGTAATGCCTCCTCTGTTCAACCCTACAGTGGGGAGTTCGGAACCCAAATCATCAAATCTGTGTGGGAATCGAGCATATGGAAAGTCTTTGGTAAGTGAAATAAGCCTGGTTAGTTCTATCTGTGGTGCTTTAGACTTCTCGCTCTGTCCTTTGTTTCAGGCCTGAGGATTATCAGAAAGGCATGCCTGAAGGTTCTTTGCTCCTGAAGTCTATCAGCTCACAGCACACCACTGGGTGTTGCTCTCTTTCTTGCCAGAAAGTCAGCTCTTAGGCAGACAGAGGAAGGTATTATTACCTAGTGGACATCTCAAGCACTGGGGGAGAGAAGTGGTTTCTGTGGTAGGCACGTGCCAGGTGGAAACGCCTGACTAATTCCCAGGGGGCAGCTACGGGGGTAAAGAGCTGCGAGGGCCTTAAACGTTGTAAAAACACGAAGCACCAGGCATCTCTGCTCAGGAAACCTCTGGAGGACATGTGCTCCAGGTCAGGGTCTCTGGAGGCAGACTCTGAGATGTGGTGTAGGGGGTAGGAGATGTGTATTAGGGATTGGTACCTGTGACAGGAAGAGGGAGGTCAGCTTGCACAGAGGCTGAACAGCCATGAGCACCAGATACCTCCTGGTGGGAGCTCTGGGGCCAGGGCTACCCATCCGCCTCCCTGAGATGGGCCCAAATGGCCAAACCTTTTTTTCCTCCTCGTTCTGTCATGGTATGTGGGCTGTGCCAGCCCAGGTGTCACCTAGTGAGGGGCCCACTGCACCCGACACTTGCCTGGAGGAGCCGAGAGCCATCTGCTGCCTGAACCCCAGCGGTTGGGCAGCCGTCCTTCCCTGAAGGGAGATCAGGGGGGCACATGTCCAGACCTAGCTCAGAAAAAAAAAATACATCTCCTGTGTCTTCTTCTGGGCATGAATGTGGGTGCCCTCTGGGTTGGCACAGTAGGGGTAGAATCATGGCTAGAGGTGAGGTCAGCTCAGGCATCCTGGGCTCCGTGAGCAGCAGCTCTCCAGATTGGTGGATCGTGCCACAGGAGGACTAGAAAAGACCCTGGAGATTGTGTGGGCCAGCTTCCTCCTTCTGGAACAAATTGGACAGTAAACACTTCACGTCTGAGCAGAAAATCTAATCCAAATACCTCATGTAGGTCATCCCTGTACTAGGAGAACCACACAGAGGGCAGGGATAGGTCACGCTGTTTTATCAGGAGCCCTCTGCCCCAACCTAGTACTCAAGAGAAACTGAGGAAGATTGTCAGGCTGTAACAGCTCAAAGAGCTGCCCTCGGCTTAGGCCAGAGGAAGACCAAGGTTAAGGGAAAGAGGGTGACTCACAGCCTTGGATTAACTGCCCCAAACCTCTGGGCTGGGCTCACACAGTACCCCTGGCAGAGAAGTAACTGCATCTGGGAGGGCAGAACGAGTTGGGATGGGATAGGGTGGTCATGGGGACACAGTGACAAAGAGGCAGCAAGACTGACTCCTTCCCCTGAGCCTGAGACAGTGATGCTGGGGTCCTGCAGCTCATCAGAGGCCCCTTATCCCAGGGTGGGAGAGGGATTCAGACCTTACACAGCTAATCCTGACTCAGTGCTGACATGCACTGGAGGAGGACCAAGGACGGTGGAGCAGGAGAGGCGGGTGTATGTTCCCGGGGCTGGGCTGTTGGCACAATGGGGAAGGAGAGCTCCCGAGAGGCCACAAGGTGGCACAGTAACTCTGCCCACAACCTTTGGCCAGCTAGGGAGAGAAGGGGACAGTTAATCATGATGTCCTCAACCTGGAATTTCCCAGCAATTCCAGGAATGTGGTGACCCTAAACCTTCAGTGGGGTTGGGGTGAAGGAACAAAGCATAGTGCATGCCCATTGACTAAGCAAACTCTGGATTTAGCCCTGGCTAGGGCGTCCTACTTTTCCATTCAGCACACGCTTCTTGAGCACTCATCACCTCCTTGAGGAGGGCTGCAGAGGGCCACCAAAGGGATTAAGTGCCAGACCCTGACACACACCATGCCATCTTTCTGAGGACTGGGAGACTAGACAAGTATATGAAACAAGAATGTCCATATGTCCATACCACATCCCCTGGAGGAACGCCTGGGTGGCTCAGTCAGTTAAGCATCTGCCTTCAGCTCAGGTCATGATCCCAGGGTCCTGGGATCGAGCCCGCATCGGGCTCCTTGCTCAATGGGGAGCCTGCTTCTCCTCTGTCTGCTGCTCCCCCTGTTTGTGCTCTGTCTCTCTCTCTCTCTTTCTGACAAATAAATAAATAAAAATCTTTTTAAAAACAAATAAAAAAAGAAGAGAACCGTAGAAAGAGCTGGTGAAATGCTGAAACATGTCACATAGGTACTCAGGGCTGTGGGGACAACAGACATGAGGGCAGAGAGAAATCCACTTAGGCCACCAGCCTGAGGAAAGGCCTCTGGGAAGAAGTGGCCTTGAAGGGCAGGCAGAGACGAGGCTCCATCCAGAGGGTGAAGGAAAAGCCAAGATGCGAGCTGTACATGCACTTGAGGAAAGGATTCGTTGTGTGTGGGGATGAGCCGAGCATGAGGAGAGGCAGGACCAGCCCCGCTGGGACGGGAGGTGGAGCTGTCACCGTAGCCACAGCGGATGCAGAGTAAAGCTGCATAGTGAGGGGGAGCCTGGTTTTGAGGAGCCTGGGAGCCTGGGAGCACAGGCTGCAGAGTTGGCCTCAGTCTGGTCTGCAGTGGGGAGGGGCTGCAAATCCAGAGGGGCTGGGATTAGTGGCGGGTCTGGTGGGAAGTGAAGAAGTCCCGGGTGACTGGATCTGAAGACTAGGGCAGAGGAAATGGGGAGGATGGCCCTAACCTAGGCAGTCTTCCGAAGCACGAATCTGCAGGATGTGGAAAACAAAGTGAACACAGGCAAAGGGAGTAGGAGGTGGACAGAGTAGTCAGGTAAGATTGAGTTCTGCTCTCTCTTAAGTTCTCTGGGTCAGTGGTTCTCAGAGCGGGGACTGGCAGTACCCAGGACCTTGTTAGAAATGCAGGTTCTCAGGCCCACATCAGACCTACTGAATCAGGAACTGAGGTAGGCCCAGCACAAGCCCCGCAGGGCAGTCTTGATGCCTGCCAAAGTGTGAGGACTATTGTCCTAGCTGGTGGATGGATGGAGCCATCCCCCTTTCAGCTGGCTCCAGTCAGTGGGACCGTGACCACATCCTCACCTTCCCTTCCCCTCTGACACCACCCAGATTCCTCCGGTGGCCCGGATCTCAGTGAAAGCCCCTGGTGTGCTGGAGGCGGCTGCTGCGGGCTCGGAGAATGGAGGTGTTCTGACAAGAGGGTGAGTGCCGTGTCTCCCCACCCGCTGCCGGCAGGACTCACCACCCATTCCTGGTCCTTCGCAGAAGAGTAACAGGTGGCCTGGCTTACAGGCTCTCAAGATGCTGACACGAAATCCATGCCAGCTTTAAATTACCTTTTAATGAGGGCAATAATCCTGGGTCTCTGGAGCGCCTCGTCGACTGTTTCCCCAGGATTAAGCTCAAGTGTTTTTGATGGTTTCCACTTCATTAACACCACTCTTTAGACTTGGAGAAGTGTCATTTGGGAGGGTTTTTGGTTAATTAGATAAACGTAATCACAGGTCATTATCAGAGCCTCCCAGTAGGCACAGCGGTGTCAGAAATGCCTTGTGGACTAGGTGAAGGGCTCCTGTCCAAGGTAAAGAAATATGCAAGATACAAAAGTTTCAAACCTAATGTATAACCTCCATGTTACTGTAAACTCTGATCCAGAACCAGCCGCTAGAGTAGCAGGAGTAAATAGACCCCTCCCCCACCACCAGCAACTCCCTCACTGCCTTCAAGGCTGCGCTAAGAAGATGGCAAGCAAGCGTCTGCAACTCAAGTCAACATGTACATTTATGCCCCCGCCACTATTGTCCATACTGCACGTAGCGGAAAAGTGGCTTAGGGGGTGATGCAGGGTGTGGCCTCTGGGCTCCCAGCGGCTTGCTTGCCCAGCACCACCACTAACCTGCTATGACTTCAGGCAAGTTATCATAACCTCCATGTCCTCACTTACTTCAAAACAAAAGCCAAAAAGTGGGGATGATCATAGTACCCCTTTTGAGGTATTATTGTGAGAACAGAATGGGATATGTGAAGAACTTAGCACAAACTGTGGCTGTTATTTTTCAAGAAACCTACAATCTAGCAGTTGGAAAGACACATCCTTGGGAGCACGTGAGACGTGCACTTTGGAGGAACCGTAGGCTAAAACACCAACCCAAGGGGTGCACACCTTGGAAGTTTAGAGTCCAAGGAGGAAGAGCCCAATGTGAAGTGCTTCTAGATAAAAGAAAATCATCTAGAAAGAATTATAAAAATGAAGTCACTCAATGGACCGGGACCTAATTGGAGAAAAGTCAGAAAGGCATGTAAATTGTTTGAAGGTCTAGTGGCAAATGCCCCTGACCATCCGTAGCTGTTGCTGAGAGCTGGAGTGAGCCCTCAACAACTTACTGAGCTGCACATACCAACCTTTCTGGACACATAGCTGTGTCCAGAGGGTTCTCCATGGTTCCTTTCTCTCCGAGCTCAGACATTCCCATTTCCATGGGTTCCTGGAGGCTGGCTCTTGAAAAGTAAGGCCATTTCTTTCACCTAGGGAGAGGAAGTGAGGAGAAAGATAGACATGTATTGAGGTCTACAATGAACCCAATGCTTTCTTATTTCATTCTCTTCAGAAGTCCTGTGAGTTAGATGAAATTACCCCCCTTTTGTACATGAGGAAACTGAGGCTGGCTGAGATTAAGTCACTTGCCTGGGGCCAGTCAGTGAGCAGCAGGATTCATTCCCTGGGCTCAGGCTCTTTCAATAGCTTAATGCTGGGGGAAGCTTGCCCTTTCCATCAAGGTTGTTTGTCTAGAAGTGGGAGGGGTGGGAAAGGAGAACTTGGGACAAGAGCAGAACTTGAGAGCCATGAACCACTGTGCCCAGAGCCACCTCCTTCCCTCACCCCATGTAAGGATCCTCCAAAAGAAGTCATCCATATGTGTGTCCCAACAGTGACCCTTCCATCCTGGTCACAGGATGTGTGAGCAGAGGAGAAGTAAGAGCTCAGTCTACTCCTTGAGGGCGAAAATTAAAAGTTTGGCTCTGTGAAATGACTGTCCTCCCTACCTACCCCTGGCTTTTCTTTAGATCCAGACATCTCAAGAAGATGACTGAGGAGTATCCAACCCTTCCCCAGGGAGCAGAAGCCTCCCTACCGCTGACAGGAAGTGCTTCCTGCGGTGTGCCTAGCATCCTCCGGAAAATGTGGACAAGGCACAAGAAGAAGTCTGAATATGTGGGAGCTACCAACAGTGCCTTTGAGGCTGACTAGAGGTGACCATCCCCAGGTGCCCTGCGTTGGCCAAAGTTCACTGCATATGGGGGAGAAAACTTCCAGATTGGAACTGAGCCACATTCACGTCTGCTAGTAGCGGGTCCAAACATGTCACCATCTCTTACTCACCAATAGCCCTGGCTTAGGGTACAGGCAAGGAACTCCCCTGGAAGGCAAAAGAAAAGTGTGCCTTCTTAGAATCGATAAAGCCATTGGTCTGAAAGTGGCTTTGGGAGGTCACAGAGTTTATATCCCTATCTTTAAGCAAAACCACACCACAATCAAACTTTCCCAACTCATTTTAAAGACCTCCAAGGAAGGAAGCAGGCAATCCCTCAGTCTTCCTTGTGAGTTGTTCTAATGTGTGTGATTTCTGGTATAAATATAAGAGCTTGATGTTTGAAGCACTTGTAAACACAGTGGTTCTTACTATTCCTCTTATCACATTTATTTCATCTTAACAAGGTACAATTTTTAATGACAAAGCTCTATATATTTACTTATAGTTCTAATATCCATTTGACAGTATTGTCAAGATCAGTATTGATCATTTGGCATGAGTGCATGAATTCTCTATTCTTTTACGTGCAGCTTTTCTATAGAGAAACATGATTAAAAATTAAATGTTGAATGCTAATGTTTTCTGAAGTGGCATAGTCTAGTGAAATTAACAATACCTTGCATTGGCAAAATGATTTTAACTTTTGAAAGTGCTTTCCTACCCATTATCCCTGTTAAAGAAAGCACAATTATTCCCAGTCTACAGATGGAGAAGCCAAGGCATTACGAGATACAGTTACTGGAACTGAATACTAGGTCCTCAAGTCCACCAGACTCCTTGCTCTGCTTATTTTAGCAACTGATTTGAGGAAGGTTTTGAGGGGTAGGAGCATGTCTCTGGGGGCAATGTTTGAAAGGAAAAATTTGATAAAGTTGGAAAAAGCAAGTGATTTAAATGAAATACACCATTAAGTATTGGGTTGAACTTGAAGAAATTGCCATCTCTGTAGGTCAGAAACAA
Source organism: Ailuropoda melanoleuca (assembly GCF_002007445.2). Taxonomy (NCBI): domain Eukaryota; kingdom Metazoa; phylum Chordata; class Mammalia; order Carnivora; family Ursidae; genus Ailuropoda; species Ailuropoda melanoleuca. The sequence goes on from NC_048226.1 coordinate 39,868,580, forward strand.
TCGAACAATTTCATATGGTTTAACCTAATATATAATATTGTGCTTTCCTTTTAATGGAAATGTCATCATCAATCCCATTGTTAACATCAATAGACTCATGATGACAATATAATAACAGCTCTCATTTACTAAATGCCTACCATGTGTCAGACATGACACTGAGCACTTTACATACATTCTCCCTGTCTAACAGCTCTGGGTTAGGTGTCCTTATCCATTTCATAGATGACAGTTTAAGGCAGTTAAATGATTAGTCTCAAGGTGCCTGACCCACATGGGTGTCAGGCTTCAGTGCCTGGTGTTTGTATCTATTCCTTCACACAGAATAGTTCAGAACACAGAGGAGGATCAAGGTTAGTAAACAATTTTCATCTCAAATGCTAAACGCAGATGATTGACAGAGGCCACCTAGAGTGCTGTGTGGAGGTGGAGTCTGAGATGCAGGCGTGGTCAGTTAGTGGTCAGTTAGAAATGCCGGCCTGTGGAGGTCATTAGTGGCACATGTCCTGCATATCTGTCATTTGTAGCCTCAACTCTGCCCCCAGAAGCCTGGTGTTCTAATTCAGAAGCTTAAATTAATCTAACCCATCTAGCAAAATCAGACACTCCATGGTGGAACTTAGTCTAAGACTCAGCTGGAAATCGCCACGTCTTGGTACAATGAAGAATTCGGCCACGTTACCAGTCTCAACCGTTATTCATAGGTTACCACTCTGACCACGTGTCGCCTTTTGCTAAGTTACCCGTTTCCACATCTCCAGGTGAACCGTTAAGGAGGCATGGAGAGATAAGAGGCCTGGGCTTCTGGGCTTCGGCCTTGTTGATCCCTGCCCTTCAGCCATTATTTTAGATGCTCAGCACCCAATCCTCACGTTGGAATATGATTTGGAGATTCGGACATCGAGCGCTTTTTCAATGAGGGCCTAGTCTCAACGGACAAATAGTCTTGCACAGTCTAGAAAATGGGGCCTGGAGCACAGTTAGGGACCAAGCAGGTGATTTATGCTGGACCTATCAATCATAGTATCCTCAAACTATTTATTTCAACTTATTTAGTCTATAGCTGATGTCCTCCATTTGTATGTGGCACCTGGAGATTTCTGTAGGATGGAGCTAACTTATTTATTTTTAATTAAAATATTTCATGACAAAGTGTTTGCCTTGCATAAAATGTATTAACTGACCAGTTCAAATAAAAATAAAGTATGCTTTGTTTGTGACATCAATAAACCACCACAAGAGTATGAGGCTCACTCATTGAATGAGAGAAGGCTTTCACCAAGGGAAAGAATTATGAATCTGGACCTCACTGTTCCTTTACCTAAATGAAAAGGATTGTGACAAAGAACCCAGAATGTTCTTTCCATCCTAAGGCAATGTCTGGTTTTGATATTACGGGCCCTGCCCAACAGTCCACAGCTGGCCATTTCTGACAGGGCTCGGCCTGGCACGACCTGTCGTCTCTGGGCTCCCCCTCCTCCCTGATGCCCAGCCCTCAGTCCCTACCACAAATCCCGGGGGGCCCAGCGGCCATCCCAGCCTGCTGGCCTCTGTCCCCAGAGGCCAGGGAAGACAGAGCCCTTCTCCTCCGTGCCCACCTCATGTTCAGCCTCCCTGGAGACTGCTGCTGTGACTCACATTACAGCCACTGCAAAAGGGCGCCAAGGCTAGCTCTGACTGCTGTCCAGGATGACAGAGCCTGGAGTCTTCTCGCGCCAGAGCCAACAGGGTTTCCAGGACATTTAGGGTAATAAAATTGCCTCTGTTAGGACCAAGTCCAGTCACATATTTCAGTTCTTACTTGTGTGCTCTCTGGCAGTCCCCCCCGCCGATCCTTGTGCTGCCTTCGGAGTAGGCAGATGGGCAGTGGGTAGGCAGGGACACGGCAGCCGGAGCCCAATTTTAAAAGGAATCATGTGACATGTTGTCTCTGACTCTAAATTGGCAGAGACCTAGGGACAAGCAAGGAAAAACACAAGGAGATAACTCTCCCAAGGCTTCTAATCCTCAGGAATTGCATTCCGTTTTTAATATAAGAAATGTCAGCCTCTGTTGAGAGGACTGTGGTGAAACGCATCGCCAACGTGCACAGGAAGATTTCATTTTGCAGACAGGTCACATGCCTAGAAAAGAAGTTTGTTATTTGGGGTTTTGGGGGTTTTTTTTGTTTTTTGGGGTTTTTTTGGTCACTCTGGACTTGGGACAAGACTCACACCTATTAACATTCTTTGTTGGGAAGGAAGCATCTAGTTTGGGAAAAGGCCTGTGCTGTCAAGGAAGCGGCAGCAGGAGAAACCTGACATGGGCCTTGCTCATTAACAGGGTAGCTGGGCCTGTGCCAACCTGGTCCCTAGCCCCTAGTTGGGGTCTGTGGGAAAACCCAGCAGAGAGGCTCGCACCACTTCACATCGTAAGCCCTTCCCACAGGGCTGCCACTCCTGGAGACCTCATAAATCCCTAGTCCTGGGCCGGGTCGTTGGAGCACAGGTTGCCATGAGGCTGAACTCCCCTCCCAGGGGGCAAGCCACCAGACCTTTGCCTGATGTCCAAAGAAGGGTCTGTGCTTTTCCAGGAAGAACAGGAGGGATCTGGATCCTTCCCAGCCCCAAACAGCAGGGTGGGTGGATGGGGTACCTGGAATTCTAGGCAAGCTCTGGTTAACATTTCAGACTCCATCCACAGAAGAGCAAATTGGGTTTCCAACTCTTCGACCACCTGGACCCAGCATTCTTCAGGGAGAGGCCCTACTTCAACAAGAACCAGCTTGTCACTCACATCACGATCCACAGAGCTCAGGATTCTATGCAGCCTGGCAATCGCCGCAGGTGGGGGCAGGCATCAGCTGTTAATCGGCAGACCCTGACGAACAAGACACATTTCTAAAACAAAATGCCGTAGCTAGTGCTCCAAACGTGGTCACGTTCTCTGGGTGACAATGTTCACATGTAGGGCAGGAGGCAGAACAAACAATGAAAATGACTGTTTCTCTCAGGACTAGTTCTGGTCACAGCAAACCTGCGAGGAGGGCAGGCTTATTCCCAGTCTCTCGGTGTCTGCTCCCCCCACCTCCTTTCATCTTCCCAGTCAGCATCAATACGCGCGCGCGCGCGCGCACACACACACACACACACACACCTTTCTTTCTGTTTGTTTCCCCACACCCTGCTCCCTGACATCTGGTGGGGTCTGAGCCCTCAGTGGTGTCCCCGGCCTGCTCAGGGCGCCCACCTCCTCTATCTCACAAAAGGCTTCCCACCCTGCGTACCCCATGCTGTGAACATCCCCAACTGCCAGAAACTCACTGGCTGCGAGAGCTTGAGAAGCCGTTGAAAGTCACAGAGATTCAGTTTCCTGCATGGTTGAAAAGAAAACATAGTATCTTCCTCCAAATGTCCTAGAAAAGATTAAACAAGACAATGGTGTGCACGAGTGTGGTGGTGCATGTGTGGAAATGTCCAAGTGCTTCTGTACTAGCTGGCAACGGCCAATGCCCAGAGTTCCCCCCAGTGCCCCCCTTGGCCTGGTTGTCCAGCCCCCCTCCTGGGACTCTTGCAGACCTCCCCGTGGATCAGCAGCTGTAGGTAATGCCTAGCACTATGGAGGGATGGGGGGCTGCAAGACCCATTCAGTGCTAAGGCCCATGTTTCTTCTCATTGGTTGTCTGTCCATGCTGTGCCAGTTGTTAAAAATTTGTTCTTTCTCCTGGAGACTAATAACCTTAAAAATTAAACTGCCAGTTCTTTTACTAGCAAATATGGGGTTATTAAGGAATAGCAGAGAATTGCGCTCTAGGACATCAAACTACATCAAAGCCTTAGGTAAGTCCAGGAAACAAAGGAGAGGAATGCTCTTTTACAGAGGAAGCGGGAAGGTGGAAGGGCTGTTAGAAACTACAAGCCCACTGGAGTAAACTGGGGGTTTGAAGTATAGTCGCTTCTAATTGGCTGAGTTATGCCTGTCTCTCATTGGCTGGGCTGTTGCCGAGGGAAGAAGAAAGCCTTCCTTCCTCTTGCTGGGGTAGTCAAGTAGTACCCACGTGCAAAACTCACCTTTTCCTATAGGATTAGCAATAGATGAGGAGTGGAAGGGTGTGAGAGCTCCCGGTGCTGAAACTCCTGACTCCATTTTAGTGAGATTTCCTTAATTCATTTTCAGAAGACAATGCATTTGGATGTGCCTGTCTTGTAAGTTGAGGCATAGACCACATAATTGTAAGGTGAGCTAAGGTCCGGAGGGGTAACCCTTTAAACAGTGTAAACTGTTATCAATCCTTTATTTCTCCAAGGAATGAAGGAAAGGTTTTCTTAGGAACCTGGAGATAAGGTGAAAGGAGGGGGTTAAGGGCCCCTAATTGGGGAGCAAATTCAGGCTACTTTCTCTACTTTGTCTAGCATTCCACTTATCCCCCATCAGCATTTTAAATGCCTTACATTCAAAGTGCAATGCTCCCCAGAAGCAAGCGTCCTCCAGCAAGAAGAAAAGAAATGGCCACCACAGGTGGTCCAGCAGGGTCTCATTTGTCAGTGCCCTATACCATGGAAACCCAGACATGGAGGGTGGCGGGGGTGAGCATCAGACTCAAGACAGGAAGCCTGATTCTTAAGACTCAACTCCACAGAGTCTTACAGTGTGCCTGTGTGTGTGTGTGTGTGTGTGTGTGTGTGTGTCTCCATCAAACCCCCTGAGTTTCTTTGAGCCTCCATTGTTGCTCATCCGTGAAACATGGATTAAAATTACCTGCCTGGTGGACCTCACAGGCTGATGAAAGATCAGAAGAGAACTGGTGCACAAAAAAGCTGTATAAATTGTGAATTGCTCTTCTAACATATGGTGTTATGCTAATCCACTCCATTCAGAAAGAAGCAGAGTGGGGAGTGAGGAGAAGTGACTCAGGAAGCTCAAGACAGGAATGAGGGCTGAAGAGCTAGTCAGCAACCTAAAATAGAATCGTTTGCAGAGCCTGGGGCCAGACTGCAGGGCCAGGCCGTCAGCAGCTGGCAGGCAACAACTCCAGGCTGGCAGGGGCCCAGGCTACCTGCTCCCCACTCCCCCCTCCCCGTGTGGCCTGCGGGGTCAGTGCGTGCAGCCCACGATGGCTGCACTCGGGCCAGGTCAGTGCCGGCCAACGGCCACCGGCTCACAGGCAGGAAGTGGAGGGCAGGAATTCACAGTGATTTCACTGTGAATTCAAACAGCTCTCCCTCTCTGGGAGATGTCCCTCACTGCCAAATGTTGCCCTGGCCTCCTGCCCATATTCCCTACCAGCGAAATTAGCCTGCAAATGAAATCTACAAAGCACGCTGGCCCAGGAGACCACAGGCTCTGCCCATGTCCTCCCGCTCCTGGAGGGAAGCCAGCCCCTGCCCATTCTGCCTCAGCCGTGCTCCAGCCCTTTTGTTCCGAGGCAGGTAACAGACACCTGGACCCACAGGACTAAAGAAGGAAGAACTACTGAGGGACTGGGGTCTGGAGGCAAGCTGGCCTGCTTGGGCGTAACTAGGCAGGGATTTGATGTTTCACAAACAAACACCGCTCCAAGGCATTCCTGCTGCTTGCTCTGGCCAAGGAAAGCGAGGTAATAGCTCAAGAACAGTGACCTCATCAGGAAAGCAGGCTCCCCAGTCTCTCACACAAACCCCACATCCCCAAACAACCCAGGAGACTGTTTGTCATGAAAAGTCCCAGAGTGGCCTGCCCTGTAGAGAGAGCAGGTGGCCAGTCTGGAAGCGGGCTGGGAGCAGGGGTTAGCTTTTTTCCTGCTGTCTGGAGAAACCACCGTTCCAGGGCAGAGGGGTAGGGGATGGAGGCGGCGGGGTGGGGGGGGGTTCACCTCAGGGTCCTCCCTCCTCCACAGCATAAAGAAACCAGAACAAAGCCAAAGCTCTTTGTCATTTCGGCTCTCCTGGGGCCCGGGCCAGGCTCTGAGCCGTGAGCGTGCTGCTTCAGCAGCCTCTGGGGAGCCGGGTGCCGTTGAGACCACTCAGCTTGGTCCTGTTTCACTTCTCCCATCTGCTACTGTGTTCTTCCTCAGGATGTGGGGAGAGGTGGAGACTGGGGAAAGAAGTAGGACGTGGAGAGGAGAAGGGATGCCTGGATGCTCTGGTTATTTATTCTCTACTCCTCCAGCCTGAGGAGCGGAAGGGCAGAGAGCCATCCCGGCTTCAGAAACTGGAGAAACTCACTTGCAGTTCATTGCCCGGGGCCGTGTGCCAGGCGCTACCCGAAGCCACAGGCGAACACACATATCTTCCCCGGCCCTCCAGCATGGTGTGGTAGACTTCTTTACGTTAAGATAAGTGCAGGCGTAAAAGCAAACACTTCGTGGGTGTTTACCACATGCCAGGCACTGTGCTAAGTGTTTAAAGTGCCTGAGCTCATGCAATAGTCCAACAGTGCTATAATCGGGTTCTTCCCTTTGCTCCCTCCGCTTAGAGAGTCCATTGCTTGTCTGAGACCTCGCAGCTATGGCTGGCCAGCCTGGACATAAACCCATTACATGCAGATGTCCAATTTGTACAGTGCTCTCAGGGGCCTTAACAGGGACAAGTGTCATGCGCCCGGCACGGGGGCTTTCACACACAAACACACTTGCCTTGCGGCTTGCCTTGAAGGGGCAGCTGCCCAGAGGAGGCAAAATTCACTCAAATATCTCAGTTAAAGCCTGAGGTGTCTTTGGACGTGTTGTATCAAACAAGATACATTATATATATTCTGTAAAATATGTAACATATGACGTATTATTTTATATATAAAATAACACCCTACATATATTCATTCTTCCTCTTGCTCTTCCCTGCACGGACAACCCAGTCCTAAGGTAGTCTGGCCGGGCAGAGCAAGCTAGGCCTCCATGCAGGGTGGGAGGGCAGAGCCACAGTGACCCAGAGAGAAGGCAGGTTGGAACTTTTGAGATATAGGACACCACTGGGACAACTAGAGAAACACAAGTGGGGTATGCAGATAGATGGCAGCCATGTATCCTTGTGAGTTTCCTGACTGGGTGCATCTGTTGGGGTTTTATAGGGGAACATCTTTGTAGGGGGCACATGATGCCAGCAACTTACTCTTTTAAAATGTTTTTCATTACTTGTTTTACCTCTTTGTTTACTTTTTTTCCTTCAGCAAAGACAGCAGAAGAGATGATTTGTTGTTACATGTTACACTCAGCCACAAATGAAAACAGAATTATTCCGGAAAGTCGCAGGTCTAGGGCAAAGGACCAAAATGCACTGTGTTGGTGTAAGCAAGGTGAGCCTCTCAGAAATGGATGGATGTCCTAGATCCACTGAATTGACCTCTAGAAAGTAGGAATGCAGTCCAGCAATTTGTACCAGCGTCTCTGGCCTCTGGCTTTCCTTAGTTCTGCGGTGGCTTCCATGAGTGCACAAGCTGCTGGTTTACTTGGACTTATGCCTCATCTTTCTTCTTGTTCACTTCCGCCTGCGCATTTGCTTCTTCCTCCATTTGGTTCTCATGGTGCAGAGGTTTCCAAGGAGATGGCGTTAGGGCCAAGAGATCCCCTTTTCATTTACTTTTAAAACAACCTAGTAATGCATAAATATGCTCTCACTGTGAAAAAACATCAAGCAAATACCAAAGTTATTCATTAAAAAATGAAAGCATCCTTCCCTCCCTTTCAATATCAGTGCCTTTTTCAGAAGCCGCCAGTATTATTGAGGTGGTATCTTCATAGAACACAAATACGTGAGGGAGAGACTAGATCTTCGAGTTGTCATCACGAGAAAAAAGATTATAACTATTTGAGGTGATGGATATTAACTAAGCTTATCATGGTGATCATCTTGTAACTTATACATTTATCAGATCATTGTGTTGTACACCTTAAATACCATGTTACATGTCGATTATATCCCAATAAAACTGAAAAAAATAGCCAAGAAAAGAATAATTTAAAATTTGGATTCTCACTATAAAAACAAATGTTATTATTAAACTTTCATTACATTGGTTGTTAAAAACAAAAAAGTTCAATAAAATATACTCTGCTTTTGAAAAAAAACAAACACATAGGCAATTGGCTTTTACAGGATGCAGAGGAAAAAAGTTATTTGCATTGTGCTTTCAATTTCTCTGTAAGTTTGGGAGTGTTTCAAAATGTCTTAAAAATTAACAAGACAACACACACAAACCAAACATGATCCGCAAAAGAAAATTTGCTCTTAGGTTGGAGGCCCCCAGGGCATAACTCTATGATATCCTGCCATTAGACAAACCAGAGTAAGGATTTTTGCGGAGTCTGGACGCACCCAGGCACACTGTTCGGAAATACCAGGTGCTCTGTGCTCCCTGGGGAGTGGAGGGTTCCCTCCTAGTGGATATATGCTTCCTGGGTCGCTTCACACCTTCCAACCTCCACTTGGGAGTTCCAGCAGAAAAGGTAACATAAGCAGCAATGCCTTGGCCTTCAGATTCTCACTGCTTAGACACTACACCCCTGCCTCCACCCACCATTCCCACAGCAAACAGCTCCCATGGCTCCTGCCTGCAGGGGCTCATCACGCTTTATTGATTGCAGTAGACAGTCACTCTAAAGAAGAAATGGTCATTGTACTCTGGGTTTCCTCTGCAAAGGCAGGGACTTCTCTAGTGCTAGTTAATATTGCTGGACAAAGGTCAGGGGAGGGAGGGAAGTATGAAAAAGTGCCAAGTCTAACGGTGGTGTCCTCAGCTTGCGACTGTCCTGGCTCCTAGAGTGTCATCCCTATACGTCTGCACCATGAAGACGGCGCCTACCTGCTTCTCTGGGCTCAGGGCAAAGGGCGTGGATATTTTCCACATTTCTGATTATCTTTTCTGTTGGATAGTCTTTCATTTTAAGGACCAAGAGAAGGGTAGAAACTCCACTGTTCCTGACCAGAACCACAGCTAATATTCAGAGGGAGGAAATGCTGCCTGGTGTTCCAGCCTATTACTCAGCAGGTGAGCTGGTTGCGAAAGACAGTGGTTGTGGTCCCAGTGTCCAGGGCAACAGCACAAACAGTGCGTGCGAGGGTGTTCAGGTCAGTGCCCCAGGCTCCCTCACATAAAATTCCTGTATCATGTGTGCTGGGAGTGGTCAGGGCACAGAATAAAACAGGTAGGCTTCTTGATGTGAGAACATTTCCCCAGCCTCAGAACACCTCTAGGGCCCTTACATTGCCTGGAAATGCAATGAATAAAAAACCATGGCCCTAATTCCCTCCCAAGTCATCTGCATAGGATCTCCAGAATGAAGCCCTTCCCTCACATGAAACTTGGATTTGTGACAGGGACATAAGAAGCACCATCCTCCTCTACAATTTAATACTGAGTTTTGAAGTACCATCTCTGCCTTCCCTGTATGACAACCAAATGCAAAAGTGATCCTAAGGAAACACCAAATTTCCCAGTGCCTGTATTGGAATTACTGGGCAAGCAAGAGGAATAGGACATTAGGAAATGCGAGCTAGTGAGTTCAGGGAATCAGATGTGAGAATGTGTGATGGCAGTCAGGAAGAAAAATAGAAAAGACCAGGAGTTTAAAGAAGCTTAAAATCAGAAAGCAGGATGATTTCAGAAAGGAGAAACTGACCATTCAGCAAACTGTGCCAGACACGGAGAATGCAAAAATGAAAAAGGCAGTCCACACCCTTGAAGACTGAAACAGTCTAGTGGAAGATACTGACATAAACCAATTCACAAACCACCGGATCCAAGTCACATTTGAGGCATTCAGAGGCTAAGGGAAAATAAAGGAGTGAGCGTCTGATTGGGGGAGCCAGGGACATTTAAGGTGGGTACTGAAAGGATGAGGACAAGTTTTGCCAAGAAAGGGAAAGGGCCTGAGCGCCTTCCAAAGGTAAGTCAGTTACAAAAAACTTGAAGGAAAGGGCAAAGAAACCAGTTCTCTTACTGTGAAAGCAGGTAGCATTCCTGAGCAAGATGTTTGGACTTTTTGTCATGGGGTTTAGAAATGACACTACAGGTCAACGTGAACTCGAGGGGATGGTGAGCAGGGAGAAAGAGGGAGAATGGTCTTGATCATAATTTGCAGATAATCAGAGGCTTTCACCTCAGATTACTTACCTATTAAATAGGGATAATAATATATATGGTAAGGATAGCCAATTATCTAACATGTTTTGGGGGGGTGTTCACTAAATGATAATTTTTTTTAAGTAGGAACCTAATAAATACTTGGTGGTTTTTTAATTTAAATTCAATTAATTAGCATACACTGTATTATTAGTTTCAGAGGTAGAGTTCAGTGATTCATCAGTCTTATATAACATCCAGTGCTCATTATATCACGTGCCCTCCTTAATGTCCATCACCTAGTTACCCCATCCCACCACCTCCCTCCCCTCTAGCAACCCTCAATTTGTTTCCTATGATTAAGAGTCTCTTATGCTTTGTCTCCCTTTCTGATTTTATCTTGTTTTATTTTTCCCTCCCTTCCCCTATGATCCTCTGTTTTGTTTCTTAAATTCCACATATGAGTGAGATCATATAGTATTTGTTTTTCTCGTTGACTTATTTCACTTAGCATAATTCCTTCTAGTTCCATCCACACTATTGTAAATGGCAAGAATTCGGTGGCTGAGTAGTATTCCATTGTATATATATACACCACATCTTCTTTATCCATTCATCTGTCGATGGACATCTGGGTTCTTTACATAGTTTGGCTATTGTGGACATTGCTGCTGTAAACATTGGGTGCAGGTGCCCCTTTGGATCAATACATTTGTATCTTTGAGGTAAATGCCTAGTAGTGCAATTGCTGGGTCTAGGTAGCTCTATTTTCAACTTTTTGAGGAACCTCCATACCATTTTCCACCGTGGCTGCACCAGTTTGCATTCCCACCAACAGCGCAAGAGGGTTCTCCTTTCTCTGCATCCTTGCCAACACCTGCTGTTTCTTATGTTGTTATTTTAGCCACTTTGACAGGTGTGAGGTGGTATCTCATCATGGTTTTGAATTGTATTTCCCTGATGATGAGAGATGTTGAGCATCTTTTCATGTGTCTGTTAGCCATCTGGATGTCTTCTTTGGAAAAGTGTCTATTCATGTCTTCTGCCCATTTCTTAGCTGGATTGCTTGTTGAGTTTGATAAATTCTTTATAAATTTTGGACACTAATCCTTTATCAGATGTGTCATTTGCAAATATCTTCTCAACTGATCGTTTTAATACATAGAACATTTGGTTTTGATTTCATAATTCTACAAGAGCAAAAATATAAATTTATGCTTGATTTTATGTTAGTAACTAATTATGCTACTTTAAAAATAATTTCAAAATGATTTAAATTGTCAGGGGATAGGTGTGGAGCAAGAGGATGTCCCTCCTTCCTTAAAATAAATCTATGCATGATTGAAATTTTAGAAACACTGCTTGAAGGGGAGCAGAGTGGACCACAGTAGGGTGGTCTGTGTTAGTTTGCTAGGGCTGCCGTAACGATGTGCCACAGGCTGGGTGGCTTCAACAACAGAAACTGATTGTTTCACAGTTCTGGAGACTAGAAATCTGAAGTAAAAATATCAGTAAGATCGATTTCTTCTGAGGGATACAAAGGAAGGCTCTCTTTGGCTTGTAGATTGTGGTTTTCCCTCCCCATCTCTTCACACCATCTTCCCTTCAAGTGTGTCCAAATTCCCCTTCTTATGAGGACATGCTATACTGAAGTAGGGCCCACCCTAATGTCCTCATTTAACTTGATTACCTCTGTAAAGACCCTATCCCCAAATAAGGTCACATTCTGAGGTACTGGGAGGTGGGACTTCAATATGTGACTTTTGGGGGGGACACAGTTCAGCCCATAACAGCATCATTCCCCTGAAATTAGGCTCCGTGTACTTTGTCCAGAGTTTCTTCTACTAAGAGGCACAACCAGCCATGGGGTCACATTTTTTTCCATGGGCCTGGGTGTCACTGAGTGCCATGCTCTGGGCAAGGGCCTCCATCACTGCAACTACAAGCACCAAGCCTTGCAGCTACCCGCCCCTCCATTTAGGAGATCTCTTAAATGAAGAGAGAGCCCAAAAGTAACATAGACCAGAAAGGAACAGGGACAATATACAGAAACAGTGACTTTACAGGTATACAATGGCACTAAATCCATATCTTTCAGTAGTTACTCTGAATATAAATGGGCTACATGCCCCAATCAAAAGACACAGGGTATCAGATTGAATAAACAAGTAGGACCCATAGATATTCTGTCTGCAAGAGACTTGTTTTTGACCCAAAGACACCTCTAGATTGAAAGTGAGGGGGTAGAAAATCATTTATCATGCTAATGGACATCAAAAGAAAGCCAGGGCAGCAATCCTTATATCAGACAAGTAAGATTTTAAACCAAAGACTGTAGCAAAGGATGAAGAAGGACACTATATCATAATTAAGGGTTTATCCAACAAGGAGATCTAACTGTAGATATTTATGCACCTGACATGGGAGCAGCCAATTATACAAACCAATTAATAATAAAATTAAAGAAACATACTGATAATAGTAGGGGACTCTAACACCCCACTCACTCCAATGGGGATCATCTAATCAGAAGATCAACAAGGAAACAAGGGCTCTGAATGACACATTGGACCAGGTAGACTTCACAGATATACTCAGAGCATCCCATCCTAAAGCAACAGAATACACATTCTTCTCAAGCGCTCATGGAACATTCTCCAGAACAGATCACATACTGGGTCGCAAATCAGGTCTCAACTAGTACCAAAAGATTGGGGTCATTCCCTGCATATTTTCAGACCACAATGCTTTGAAACTTGAACTCAATCCGAAGAGGAAATTTGGAATGAACTCAAATACATAGAGGTTAAAGAGCATTCTACTAAAGAATGAATGGGTGAACCAGGGAATTAAAGAAGAATTTTAAAAGTTCATGGAAACAAATGAAAATGAAAACACAACTGTTCAAAACCTTTGGGATGCAGCAAAGGCAGTCCTAAGAGGGAAGTATATAGCAATATAAGCCTTTCTCAAGAAACAAGAAAGGTCTCAAATACACAACCTAACCTTATACCTAAAGGGGCTGGAGAAAGAACAGCAAATAAAGCCTAAACCCAGCAGAAGAGAATTAATAAAGATTAGAGCAGAAATCAATGAAATAGAAATCAAAAGAACAGTAGAGCAGATCAAGGAAAGTAGGAGGTGGTTCTTTGAAAAAATTAATAAGATTGATAAACCCTTGACCAGACTTATCAAAAAGAAAAGAGAAAGGACCCAAATAAGTAAAATCATGAATGAAAGAGGAGAGATCACAACCAACACCAAAGAAATACAAACAATTATAAGAACATATCACGAGCAATTATATGTCAACAAATGAGGCAATCTGGAAGAAATGGATACATTCCTAGAGACATATAAACTACTAAAACTGAACCAGGAAGAAATAGAAAACCTGAACAGACCTATAATCAGCAAGGAAATTGAAGCAGTAATCAAAAATCTCCTAACAAACAACAAGAGTCCAGGGCCAGATGGCTTCCCAGGGGGATTCTACCAAACATTTAAAGAACACTTAATACCTACTCTTCTGAAGCTGTTTCAAAAAATAGAAATGGAAGGAAAACTTCCAAACTCTTTCTATGAGGCCATCATTACTTTGACCCCAAAACCAAAGACCCCATAAAAAGAAGAATTACAGACCAATATCCCTGATGAACATAGATGAAAAAATTCTCACCAAGGTACTAGCCAATAGGATCCAACAGTACATTAAAAGGATTATTCACCACGACCAAGTGGGATTTATTCCTGGGCCGCAAGGGTGGTTCAGCCTCTGCAGACTCCCCACTGAGTGGGGAGCCCAAAGCAGGGCTCAATCACAGGACCCTGGGATCATGACCTGAGCCGAAGGCAGATGCTTAACTGACTGAACTGCCCAGTGACCCCATACAGCATCCTTTCTTGCTTAAACTCTTCACAGTGTAGGGATAGAGGAAACATATCTTAATATCATAAAAGCCATATATAAAAAGCCCACAACAAATATCATTCTCTATGGGGAAAAATTGAGAGCTTTTCCCCTAAGACGAGGAACACGGCAGGGATGTCCTCCTAGCCTCAGCAATCAGACAGCAAAAAAAAATAAAAGACGTCCAAATCAGCAAAGAAGAAGTCAAACACTCACTCTTTGCAAATGACATGATACTCTATGTGGAAAATTCAGAGACTCCACCCACAAATTGCTAGAACTCATACGGGAATTCAGCAACATGGCAGGATATAAAATCAATGCACAGAAATCAGTTGCATGTCTATACACTAACAATGAGACAGAGGAAAAAGAAATTAAGGAGTGGATCCCATTTACCATTGCACCAAAACCCCTAAGATACCTAGGAATAACCAACCAAAGAGGCAAAGAATCCGTACTCAGAAAACTATAGAACACTCGTGAAAGAAACTGAGGCAGACACAAAGAATGGAAAAATGTGCCATACTTATGGATTGGAAGAACAAATATGTTAAAATGTCTATGCTACCTAGAGCAATCTGTACATTGAATGCAATCCCTATCAGAATACCATCAACTTTTTCACAGGGCTGTAACAAATAATCCTAAAATTTGTATGGAACTGAAAAAACCCTGAATAGCCAAAGGAATGTTGAAAAAGAAAACCAAAGCTGGTGACATCACAATTCCAGACTTCAAGCTTTATTACAAAGCTATAATTATCAAGACAGTATGGTACTGGCACAAAAACAGACACATAGATCAATGCAACAGAATAGAGAACCCAGAAATGGACCTTCAACTACGTGGTCAACTAATCTTCAACAAAGCAGGAAAGAATGGAAAAAAGGCAGTCTCTTCAACAAGGGAAAATTGGACAGCCACATACAGGACACTGAAACTGGACCACATCCTTACACCATACACAAAAATCAATTCAAAATGGATGGAAGACCTAAATATGAGACAGGAATCCACCAAAATCCTAGAGGAGAACACAGGCAGCAACCTCTGTGACTTTGGCCACAGCAACTCCTTGCTAGAAATGTCGCCAAAGGCAAGGGAAACAAAGGTAAAAATGAACTATTGGGATTTCATGAAGATAAAAAGCTTTTGCACAGCAAAGGAAACAGTCAACAAAACCAAAAGACAACTGACAGAACGGGAGAAGATATTTGCAAATGACATATCAGATAAAGGCCTAGTATACAAAATCTTTAAGAACTTATCAAACTCATCACCCAAAGAACAAATAATCCAGTCAAGAAATGGGCAGGGGGCACCTGGGTGGTGCAGTCGTTAAGCGTCTGCCTTCGGCTCAGGGCGTGATCCCAGTATTCTGGGATTGAGCCCCACATCAGGCTCCTCCGCTGGGAGCCTGCTTCTTCCTCTCCCACTCCCCCTGCTTGTGTTCCCTCTCTCACTGGCTGTCTCTATCTCTGTTAAATAAATAAATAAATAAATAAATAAAATCTTTAAAAAAAAAAAAAGGGCAGAAGATATGAACAGACATTCCTGCAAAGGAGACATAGGAATGGCCAAACAGACAAATGAAAAAATGTTCCACATCACTTGACGTCAGGGAATACAAATCAAAACCACAATGCGATACCACCTCACACCAGTCAGAATGGCTAAAATTAACCATTTGGGAAACAACAGATGTTGGTGAGGATGTGGAGAAAGGGTCTTGAAGGGTGATGGGGATTAAGGAGGGCCGCTGTTGTGATGAGCACTGGGTATTGTATGTAAGTGATGAATCACTGAATTCTACTCCAGAAACCAATATTGCACTGTATCTTCACTAACTAAAATTTCAACTAAAAAAAGATTATCTGTTGAAATAAAATTACAGAATTTAAAAACTCTTGTGGCAATGTTGGTGGCTTCACTTTGAGGAAAATTACCCTAAAGAATTTATACGCTGGGGAGACTGTGTCACATAAAGCGATGCCAGTGGGTGGTCATCAGTGAAAAGTCCCAGGAATCATAAGCTCAGAGGACACCTGGATCGTGCATTAATGCTGGTATGTCTTTAAGGAAACAACTTCTCTGTTTCCCTGTAGAGAATCTTCTAGACATTAAGAAACTGTTAGCTTCCCACAGCTCAGGGCCTGTAGTCAAATGTTGAAACTCTGAGCAAGTAGCAGGCTGTAGAGGAGATATTTGGGGTGGAGAGGGGCAGGCTCCCCATGTGTGCTTGTCCCCCTCCATAGTCACTGTGCCTCTCTTGTAGCAGATTCACAGGCTTGGTTTCACAGAATAAATAAGTAGATAGACAATTTTTAAAGTACCCCATGTGTTATGGACTGAATTGTGTTCCCCCAAATTCATATGTCGAACTTCCTAGTACCTCAGGCTGTAGCTATATTTAGAGATGGAGTCTTTACACAGGTGATAAAAGTTAAATGAGGTCATGAGGCTGGGACCCTCTTTCAATAGGACTTATAAGAAGAGAGACACCAGGGCTGCAAGACACAGAGGAAGGGCCATGTGAGGACACAAAGGGAAGCCAGCCATCTGCTAGCTAAGGAGAGAGGCCTCGCGAGAAACCAAACCTGTTGACAACTTGATTTCAAACTTCTAGCCTCCAGAACTGTGAGAAAACAAACTTCTGTTGTTTAAACCACCCAGTCCATGGTGGTTTGTTGTAACAGCCCCAGCAAATTAACCCTCCCTACATGGATGACCTCTCTCAGAGCCAATATCCCCCAGCACACTATTTGTTCATGGCGTGGGTGGGTGTCCAACCACCCAGCAGAGAGCGTCGTGCTGGCTGCTTCCGGAGTTGTTGAAATCGGGGTGGGATAGTTGTCGAAACGTCTTATATCCCCTACCAAACTGTAATTCCAGAGAGGCCGGGACGTGTCACTCGGCTGCGAGCAAGAGCACGCAGGAGTCTCTCAACCAGCATTTGTTGGATATATGAATGAAAAATAGAAACAGGATGTAATGTAACTTTATATTTAGAAATAGATAAAGAATTNATCCCCTACCAAACTGTAATTCCAGAGAGGCCGGGACGTGTCACTCAGCTGCGAGCAAGAGCACGCAGGAGTCTCTCAACCAGCATTGTTGGATATATGAATGAAAAATAGAAACAGGATGTAATGTAACTTTATATTTAGAAATAGATAAAGAATTACACTAAAACATGCATAATATGATCTTTGAATATGGGATTATGGATGATTTAACTTTTGTTACTTTTACATCAGTGTTTTCTTTACCACCCACGATAAATTCGTGTTATTATAGTAAGATAAAAGAAGGGATATTTTATTTTGCTTTGCTTGTTGTGTTTGAGTATCCAGAGCTGTTGCTCACAGAGACACTGACAACAGAATTTAAGCTCATTCACTTGCGGATGGCACCTTGAGGGAAAGACGGACACTGGGGAAGACCTGAGCCACAGGGACTTCTCCCTTTGTCCCCTGAGACCAGCCGCTTTCACTTAGAATAAAGTCCCCAAATCATCTGCCAGCCCTAAGTCATGCAGTGTGGAGAGAACGTCCAATATCCAAGGTAGGCTGAGAGGGAGCCGGGATTGGACACCAGGGCCTGGGTGGTGCCTACATTGGAGGCCATAGACAAACCTTCTAGACATTCATATTGTGTGGTCCGGGGAGATGAGGCCTGTGTCCATTCATGGAGCTTCATAAGGATTTGGTCACCCTGTCTCCCAAGAAACATGTTAAAAGTTTACGCAGACCACGGCTCACTCTTGGGCAAATTCAGCATCTATTGTGTAAACATAAATGGTCCAGAACCCTCTAGCCAAAATGATCTCTTACTTTATCCAACAAGAAGCCCTCAAATCCCCACTGCCAGAAGCCACCCATAGGGTCAAGCATTACCTACAGAAGGATCCGAGGGAAACAGCTTGTTAATGCATTAGCACGTTGGTGCTCAGCAGAGAGTCCCAAGGGATTGAGACGAAGGTATTCCACATTGTGATCCAAGGAAGAAGTTGAGCAGTATCTATCATAGTGTTTCTCAAACGTGAGCAATGCACAGACCGCTTTTAAAGGAAAAAAAATACTTGTATCCCTAGTACTGACCCAATGTATTGTTATTCTAAGGCAACCTGAATATGTACAAACATACAATTAGTTAGGAAAATAAGCTTAAAATATGGAAATGTATGTTGACTATGGAAAACGTAAATACCAATAAAATCCAAATTACTCTATTGCTTTAATGTGACAAATTGAACTGCTTTGCTGAAGCTAATTCACCGCACACCACAGGCATGCAGGGCTGATCACGGCAGCACAGTTATCACGCTGGAGAAACGTGAACATGTGGTGCTCCGACACCTTCTACCTGAAACACCACGAAGCCTCCACTGTACCAGCTACTGGCCAATCCAGCCTTCTCTTGGCTCCAACATGTCGTTTACATATTCCATCTCCCTCCATCCTTTTTCTATCAGATGATTAAAGATATTCTTACCAACCGGACAGAGATGCCATTATAAGCATCATTGACAAAACCCTGACACTGAGAAGGGATGGTCACAAGTTCAGTAACAAGGCAATTAACCCGATCACCAAGGAGATGTTAGATCATCACAAATGAAAGCACGTATTTTAAAATTCTCATTGATAACTCTGTTGGATCTTCCGTTTGAGAAACTCTTATTCAGTTTATTCAGCACAACTATACAGAGAAAATAAACTCAAGTGGAGAACAAAGTTGGAGGATACTTTAAAAAGAAAGCAGCAAAAGACTATGATTGGGTGCCTCAAAAAGTTCAAAAAAGAGCAGAAGGAATTGAAAGAAGTTGGGGGATGTAAATGGAGATAAAAAACAAAAGTTATCTAGTTTGATTATTGAAGATGATGATAATTTGGGGTTTGGTTTTGGCTACGACTACCTCTGGATTTATCCTAACCATCTTATTATAAAGTAGTAGTTAGAACATGTGGTTGAATCAGACGCCCCTGAGACAGCTTCCAGTTCCATAATTTCCCATGTAAATGCAGGAAGTAGGTTGGCCTCTCTAAATCTCAGCTTCTATCTCTGCAAATGGGAATGATAATTTTACCTTCCTCAAAGGATTGTTTTGAGGATTCATTTAAATAATCTATGTTAAAAAAATCACTACTACACTGCATGGCATATAGTAAGTGCTCCGTCAGTAACTACTTTTCACGTCAGATTTATTTTAGCCACATTGACCATAAGACTAGGCAAAGGGCTTTAGAATACCTAAATAAATAGTGGATAAACATGCATTTGATCTTAGATTTTAAAGTATTTTTCTTCATACATATTCATAAAATTTTATAAAACATGCTGAAATTATTTATTAAAATTTATGTCAACAAACACTATCAAACAGTATCCAAAAGATCTATCTAAATCTATACCATTTGCCAATGATTGGCTTCTCACAGATCAATTCACCAGACCAGGTCTCCTTAAAACCACATTTCAGAATTGTGTGGAATTTTTATCTTTAAATTACTTCACTTTGTTAAATGCATTTTAAATATTCAGCAGGAGGGAAAGATAAAACTTGTTTTATATGTTTTAAAGAATTGGGTAATTGCTGGGTTACTTAAGCAAATGATATGATACAAAACAACTCTTACAGGAAACAGATGCCAAAATTAGTAGAAACATGATTTCCAAGGAAATAATTTTTGGCTAGGAAAAAAAAAGAGTCACTGGAACCAAGTCAAGAGATAGGCTCCTGTGTGTGTTCTGTGTGTGTGTGTGTGTGTGTGTGTGTGTGTCTTCTCCTCCAGAAGAGGAAATGTGAAATAGTACTACATCTAGGAAAAGAGAATGTAAGTGCTTCCTTGAGTTGAGCAGATTAGTTTTATCAAGAGTAGCATTAGGGGGTCAGGAGGAAGCGAAATCCCAAGTGCAGTAATGAAGAAAGAAGACCACAAACAATTCCCAAGGAAAGCAACACAAAGACTAAAATCCATGTGACTTGCAAGAGGTTGCAGGCAGCCAATGGCCCAGGACTTACAGGAAATGAGAAAAATCGCAGCTTGGAAGTAAAAGGGAACACAAAAGTAAATTAAAATTATATTAAGTTTGAAATATGTATTTTAATGGATAACTTGAATTTATTATATGAGTCGGCCCTATGTATTAATTCTACTCCAAAGTAAAATTCTTTTTTTGAAAGTAGTTAATTACCATGTATATTCAAGCAAAATAAGAAAAATTATTTATTTATATGGATTATCTGAAGATTGAAAATAAAGTCATTCTTGGTACATATTTATGTAGTTTGATCAGTTACTTAGTCATATCTTTCTTACTGAAATATTTTGAAGAGTGTATTTTTATTACACTCATACGTTTTAATTAGTTTATGGAGTTCCCTCAATTTTCTGCAAAGTTATATCTTATGATTAATAAATTTTAAATGGTGTACATCTTCAATTGATTCCTCTGTGGACAACAATATTTTTAGTTAGGAAATACTCTCTACAGGTGCCAAAGTACCTGGTAAACTGAGAACAAATTCTGCTAAATATAAAGATTCATAGTTCTAATTTTTTCTACATTGAAATGTGTAAATAATTCAGACCAAATATTTTTGTGGAATTATCATTTTTCATAAGGTCAAAATACATTTCTTTAACAAATATTTTTATAAATGCTGCAAAATTATCAGCCTTCTAGTTGTCATTGTATTCCATTTCAGAATCTAAGTTCATTCAATTAAAAGTAGGGGTTTGTCAAAAGACCCCACAAGTCAAAATCCTCCAAGGCACAAACACAATTCTAGATTTTTTAAATTAAAACTTTTACAACACTTAAGCCCTCTGTGTTTAACTGTTCGATTGCTTCTTTGCCTTGTAAGGTTAAATTTCACTATCTTCCTGTTTGCGACTTTGTTTTCAATAGCTGCAATTTGTTAAAATTTTCCAATACTGAAGTTCTTTGGTCCTTCATTGAATACCTTGATTAAACATTTAAAACTGATTTTAATCTAAATGCAGTCAAAGGACTTATTTACCAAAAAACGTTTCTTCTGCTACTAACAAAGCCACTACATTAATATCAGTGGCTTCAATTTTGACTATATACAAGAAAACTTGGAATTAAAAGTGAGTGAAATTCATCTAGAAGAAATGGCATTTGATCTAATGAAAAGTCACGCTTCACTGAATGATACATAAATGTATCTTCGGCAGCTGTACCATCCTTCTGCCCAGTCTTATTAAAATTAAAACAAACTTTTGGTGTACCTGGGTGGCTCAGTCTGTTGAGCTTCAGACCTCGGCTTCTGCTCCGTTCACGATCTCAGGGGTCATGGGATCAAACTGTGGGTGGGGCTCTGTGCTCTGGGGAGTCTGTTCTGCTCCCCTTCTCCCTCTGCCTCTCCCCTCCACTTGCACACACTCTCTTTCTCTAAAATAAATAAATAAATATTTAAAAAAGTTAAAACAAACTTTGGAGGTAGATGCTGATGTATTCTCAGCAAACGTATATCTTCTGCTTTCCCTGTGGCCACAAATGGCCCTCCACTGGGGACAATAAATGCCAACAAACACTTTGCTCAAGTTACATGTTCATTATCAATTACCTTGAGACACAGAAATCTGAGTATCTAATTTTTCATTAAACATGAACTTTTCATTTTCTTAGTTGATTGTTAGCAGAAAGATTTATTGCAAAAGCAGCAGAAAAAAAAAAGCATTCTAAGTGTATTAGTTTCCCAATGCTGCTATAACAAATTACCACAAACTTGGTGGCTTAAAACAACACCAATTTATTATCTTGCAGTTCTGGAGGTCAGAAGCCCAAAATCAGTCTCTGGGCAAAAGTCAAAACGTTGGTTAAACTGGTTTCTTCTATCCAATTAAAAAATGGGCAGAAGACATTAACAGACATTTCTCCAAAGAAGACATCCAGATGGCCAACAGACACATGAACAAATGCTCAACATCACTCATCATCAGGGAAATACAAATCAAAACCACACTGAGGTATCGTCTCACACCTGTCAGAAGGGCTAAAATAAAAAACACAAGAAACAACAAGTGTTGGCAAAGATGTGGAGAAAAAGGAGCCCTTGTGCACTGTAGGTGGGAATGCAAACTGGTGCAGCTACTGTGGAAAACAATATGGAGGTTCTTCAAAAAATTAAAAATAGAACTACCATATGATCCAATAATTCTACTACCGGGTATTTACCCAAAGACCATGAACTAATTCAAAAAGACATATGCACCCTTATGTTTATAGTAGCATTATCTAAAATAGCCAAATTATGGATACAGCCAAAATATCCATCGACAGATGAATGGATAAAGAAAATGTGGTTATATATACAACGGAATATTACTGAGCCACAAAAAGAATGAAATCTTGCCATGTACGACAACACAGATGAATCTGGAGAATATAAAGCTAAGTGAAATAAGTCAGAGAAAGACAAATAGCATATGACTTCACTCATATGTGGAATTTAAGAAACAAAAGAAACGAACAAAGGAAAAAAAAAAAGAGACAAACCAAAAAAAACAGACTTAATTACAGAAAACAAACTGATGGTTACCAGAGGGGGGGGGGAATGGGTGAACAGGTGATGGGGATTAAGAGTGCGGTTATCATAATGAGCACGGAGTCATGTATAGAATTGTTGAATCACTATACCATACACCTGAAACCAATATAATACTGTGTTAACTACTGGAATTAAAATTTTTTTAAAAAAGTTTAAAAACTGGTTCTTTCTGGAGGCTCTGAGGGGAGAATCATTTTTCTTACATTTTTCTATTTCTGGAGTCCACTTGAATTCCTTGGCTCATGATCCCTTCCTGACACCACTCCAACCTCTTGTTTTGGTGGTAACACCAGCTACTGACTCGGAGCTCCTGCCTCCCTCATAGAAGGGTCGTTGAGTACATCAGGCCCACCTGGATAATCCAGAATAATCTTCCCATCTCCTGATTTAGTCACATCTGCAAAATTCCTTTTGACCTGTGAGGTGACATACTCGCGGTTTCCAGCGTTTAGGACATCTTCGGGAGAAGGAGGGCATTACTCAGCCTGCCACACTGAACGATGTAAAAGCTAAACGCAGATTTACGCAGTACAATCGACGACACAGCCAACGCAGCTGGGGCTTCCAGATACCCCCCCCCCCCCCCCCCCCCCCCCCCCCCCCCCCCCCCCCCCCCCAAAAAACAAANAGTCAACAACAGTGATCAGCGGCTGGTACACAGCAACTCCACCACCTGCGAGGAGGGGGCGCTCGAGATCCCTAGCTGCCGCCGTCCAAGAACACTTCATTTTATCAGCAAACATCCTGCACGCTCTCCTCGGAAAGGAGCTGCTGGTCGTGCTGCATCTGGAAAACTTCAAGAAAAGCGACTGGTGTGCCTCACTGTCTTTCAGGTTGAACCATGTGTTGAAGGAAGAACTCTGGCTGCCGCGCAGTATCTCACACACTGCTGGCCAAGACCAGAAGCCAGCAGTGGAAGCTACCAGACCCATCCCTGCTTGTCTCGGTACTGGCAATATTACTACCTCCTTTTTAAAAAGGAAAATTGGGGGCAAATGCTAATCCAAACAGGATGCCGGAATAAGGTATCATAAAGACTGTTCCAAGCCAACCTGGACCTGTGGTTTTACTCTACTAAGTGAAAGAAAAGTTAACATTTCCTTTAAATTAGAAAAAAAGAAAAAGCAAGCCAAGATTGACCTAATCAGCTGCTAATAATTAATAATCGAGGTTAATGACAATGGAATTGAACCTGTATTTACTTACTCTAGATTATGTACCTCTTTATGAGAATAAATTCATGGGGCGCCTGGGTGGCTCAGTCGGGTTAAGTGTCTGACTCTTGATGGCGGCTCAGTTCATGATCTCAGGGTCAGGAGACTGAGCCTCGAGTCAGTCTCTCGGGCTCTGTGCTGGGCGCGGATTAAGATTCTCTCTCTCCCCCTCCCTCTGCCCCTCCCCCTCCACTTCCATGTCCTCTCTCTCTCAAAAAAGAATATATTCGTAATACCTTATTTTACAAAGGAGATATACATTTTCAAGGAAAATGTTAAGAGAGTGGATTGTAGAGTCATCTATGATTTCTTAATCACGAACTAGTTAAACCTAAGCAGGGCAACACTTACTGGCAACTATCCAAATTGCATTAACTACACCAAAAACCAGCCTGACAATTTAAAGTGATCACAAATGCTGACTCCCCTCAGGCCAAAACTGACCCTGACTGTTCATGTTCCACACCTGCTTCTGCTTGGAACCCCCGTAATCACACATTCCCTTTCTCCAGACTCCGCCTTCTAGGCTTCCTTGGCCAATCTCCCCTGGGTTCTCCTCATCTCCTTACGTTCTCTTCCCCAGTTTCCCGGCTGGTTTCTCCTCCTGCCCCCATGCTGTAATTGTAGGTGTCCCCCCAGACTGAGGCCTCAGCCCTTGTTCTTCCTGCTTTACAGTTACCCCCATGGAGCGTTACCTACAATCCCTGTAACTGAAGGTCCATCTCCTTTCTTGACACCCACCCAGACTCCAGGCCCCCCCAATTCTTACACTTTCTTCAAGTCTGGCTCCAGACCTCACCTATTTTCTTCCTATATTCTTCTCTACACATTTCATATATGTACATTTGCTCCTTCCCATCCAGAGTACAAGCTCTTCAAGCAGAGGTGAGGTCTTTCCTGCATTCATTCAACAAACATTGAGAGCCAGCTGTATGCAAATACTGTTTTAGATACATAAACAGAGAAAACAAAGATCCCAGACTTCATGGAGCTAATATTTTAGTGGGATGGGGTGGGGAGATGCAGGGGACCAGGAGAGACAATGAATAATAAACTACTAACCAGTAAACTGTATGTAGCATATGAGTAGGTAGTAAATGCTCAACAGCTATATGTGGCTTGTAGCTGTTGTATTGGACAGGGTAGGTCTAATGTCTAATTCCCCGGATTTCATTTACTTTCATCAGGAAAAATGTCAGAAACAAATCAAGCTGCGATATTAGTATTCATTTTCTCAAATGCAAAGCAGCCCACTGCATCTACAAATACCACGGTGCAGGTGGTGGAGATAAACTGGGGCTGTTGGCTTGTCTGCTTCTCCTGTTATAGAAAAAGCGAACAACAGAGTGACTACATCGGCAAATTCAGGTGCACAGGCGGCTCCACCAGGGGCCCCAGGCTCACACCCTCAGGGTTCAGGCACCAGATGATCCCTTTTCTTGCTATAAAAAAAAAAATACAAGAAAACAAATTGTCCCACAGGCTCTGAAGGGCAATTACAAAGGAGATATTCCAAAAATATTTGGGAGATGACATCACCAGGATCAATGAGAGCTTGCCAAGGTTTTGTTCTTTGCCAAGAACAGCCTCATTAGAATGTCCAGCTTTCATATGGCCGCCATATTCTTGTGTGATCGGAGGCGGAAGCATGCTGTTGGCATGAAGATTTTGTGAGGCAGCTATTTTGACAGGACAACTATTTCACAAAGCTGCATCGAAACCATCCCATCACCAAACCCAGTATGCACCCCTGACACCTGCCCTGTCCCTGTCACCACCATTTATGGAGGATTTTTGCTTATTCTGTTGCTTTCTGATATGTATTAGTCTTATAATTTATTTCTTCTTAATGAAAAATTATATATAACATGCAACATTTGTATAAAAATGTGTAGGCAATTACATTTAGATGTGCTTGTACTTGGACAGCGTATCTCTGGAAGGATATTTTTTAAAGGGGCAATGATCCATTACCTCTGGGGTGGGATGTAGGTCACTGAGGATCAAGCACTGGGAGAAACTCCCTCCTCACAAGATATCCTTTTGAACTCTGAGTATTTTTTTTACTATATGCATCTTTTACTTCATCTTTAAAAACCTTTTTCTGTATTTTTTTTAACACTTTTAGTGTCACAGAAAAAAAAATAGGCAGAAAGTACAGAGAATTTTCACATATTCCCTCAACCCTTCATACTCTATTCTTAATACCTTGCACTGGTATGGCACATTCCTTACAATTGATAAGCCAATATTTGTAAATTACTAAAGTCTGCAGTTTACATTAGGGTTCACTCGATATTGTACATTCGGCTACAATAGGTCCAGCACCTGTTCTCACAAATGGGTACTCTTAAATAGTCTTCCCAGCAATCTCACTTTCTAAATGAGGAAGCACAGCCTCAGAGAGGTTCAGTAACTTGCCCAAGGTCACACAGCCCCGAAGTGTGTTTGTGTCTGCCTCCATCCTAGACTGGCCCGTTACCCCACAGCTGTATTGTATCTGAAGCACTAAACAAGCCAGCATGAAATCGCTTGTCTTTAAATTTAATAGAAGAAGAAAAAATCTCTTGAATATGTTTTCAAATGATGGCTCCATGAACATGAGCAACAATAACTCCCCTTGAAAGGGGAAATAATTTGGCCACTTGTGGTTAAGAAATATTGCTCCACCCTCAGTGTCATGGCTACCAAGCCAGTGAACTCCCTACTCACTGTGCCCTCCACTTGAGTCATGCGAATGTACCAGGGACAGGAAAGAGGGGAAATTCCACTCAACACCAGAAGTCCTATTTCAGGAATGAGTGACTCAGATACCCTGACAGACTCCCTGCCCAACCAATCAGCCTTGTTAAGGAGGCACCTGCTTTCAGGGCATGCTTAATGGGACATAGGCTTCTAGAGCCCCAATTTTTAGGATATGGCTAAATTCTGGGCCCCAAATCTGCAGACAAAATCCTCACAAAGTTTCAGTGATTTAGTTTCCCTGTTGACTTCATTTCTTCAACAACCATGAGTGGAGTGCCCACTGGCTGCTGAAGATGCCAAGGAGAAGGCAGGTGGGACAGACGAAGCACTCTGTCAATAACGCAATGGGGTAAACACATGAACAGATGAGGAGCAAAGAGGGGTAGGGGTTGGAGAGGAGGACTTACTAGTATTTTCTGGGGCTTCTGTCTTCAGGAAGATTTCTTTTGATGTATACCATAGCTATAGTAAAATGCAATCTGCTAAATGTGCCTTAAGAACGGCACAAAGTAATATAACAAAATAAAAATGATAAAAAAAAAAAGAATGGCACAAAGAAGATATTGTGGGGATTCAAAGTGACCAAAGTGATTTGAGAAACTTAGTTACTGCGCACAATTTGAAAATTATGTGTAGGTCCTTGCTTCTAGAGGTGTGGTCCACACAAACGGAGCATAGGTGTCACCCAGGAGCTTGTAAGAAATGCCGAATTCTAGACTCCACCCAGGCTTGGCATTTGAGTGAAATCCCCTGGTGGTGTGTCCGCCCAGTCAGGCTTGAGAAGCACTGGTTTAGAGCCCAAATGGCTCTAAAGCTTGCTTTAAATATGGTTTGGGGTTTTATGTGGTTTTTTTTTAAAGGTAGACAATACGCAGAACTGAACTCCCTGTATTGTGAGATTAGCCTCACCACACATAATCTTTCAGAATTCATACTTCTTTTACTTAAGTGCATCTCGTATTTCCAATTCTTCCTTTATTCAATCTGAGAGGGATGCAGGTGTGTGGGGCTTCAAACAGAAAAGAGAAGGAGTAAAAATAGATCCTCTCTGGGAGGCAGGCAGGGCTGGCAAGCTCCCAGTAGATTCAGTTCTAGAAAATAAAGCCTTTGTGCTTTGCGGTGGTGTGGGGCCACTTGCTTTCATTCGCTCTGTTTCACCTGCCCTGGCGGCTGTCCTGTGGAGCGGCCACCATAGCACCAACGCATCACATCTGTGTTGGTCTCACTTTGTACGTGGACCCAGAAGCATTTGCAGAGTGCCTAGGAAGCGCGTAACAGGCACTAAGTGCTCTCAAGTAGTTAAAGGCATGGTCAACGATGTGTGGAAATAATTATAAGAATAGGTAGAAAGCGAGTCATACCAAAAGAGAGATACAAACCAAAGAGGAGGAATGTTTGGATAAGGGAGAGAAAATTCCTGGCTCAGGAAATCCAGGAAGGCTTCGGGAAAGAGGCCACAGAACCAGCTGGGCCTTAAATGATGGTTAGGATTTCAAGAGGCAGACATGGAATGAGAGCGTTTTAGAAAGAACATCTAATCATCGAACTTTACATCAGAAACCAGGGATGTACTGTATGGTGACTAACATAATATAATAAAAAAAACCATTAAAATAAAAAAAAGAAAGAATATCTAGCTCAGAAAAAAGGTGGGGGTGCAAAGATGAGGGGTTTCTCCCAAGGAGATGAGAGACCCTGACTGAAGGGTGGGTGGCAGCAAGCTGGGAAGGAAGGCCTGGAGTTCGGTCATTGATGGTCCCAAATGCCAAGTGTGGTAGCAGGAAGTCACTGAAGATTTCTGAGTCGAGCAATCACATGACCATATCTGTGCTTTGGAGTTTTTACAGGTGAGGGAGTGAGTGCGGAAGGGTAAGATTTTAGGGACGTTCTACTGCTTCCTATGAGTCCCAGTTGAAGACGTAGATATTATCCCCTTCCTTCACGTTCTTCCCTCTCCCCACACCCCTGCTGCCCGCCAACCATGCAATCCACAGATGCTCAGCATCTCAATGTTGACAGGGGCTGGAGGGGAGTCCAGCCCCCATGGAGGCTTTCCTGAAGACTGGGAAGTGGCATGAGCCCTGCTCCCAGGAAGAGAGCCACAGAGCACAGGTGTGCTATGATAGGAA